>NC_042615.1:706070277-706378911 GCF_901001135.1 Rhinatrema bivittatum | reverse complement strand
AAGTCTATTCCATGTTACCATTGCTAATATCAGTGGCTATTCTCAAGGGGCGGATTTTCAGAGCCCTGCTCGCCTAAATCTGCCCAAAACCGGGCGGATTTAGGCGAGCAGGGCCCTGTGTGCCAGTGAGCCTATTTTACATAGGCCTACCGGCGCGCACAGAGCCCCGGGACTCGCATAAGTCCCGGGGTTCTCCGAGGGGGGCGTGTCGGGGGCGTGTTGGGGGTGGGCCCGGTCGCGGCGTTTAAGGGGGCGTGTCGGCAGCGTTTTGGGGGCGGGTACGGGGGCGTGGCTACGGCCCGGGGCGGTCCGGGGGCGTGGCCGCGCCCTCCGTACCCGCCCCCAGGTCGCGTCCCGGCGCGCAACAGGCCCGCTGGCGCGCGGGGATTTACTTCTCCCTCCGGGAGGCGTAAATCCCCGGAGAAAGGTAAGGGGGGGGTGTAGACAGGGCCGGGCGGGTGGGTTAGGTAGGGGAAGGGAGGGGAGGGCGTTAGAGGATTCCCTCCAAGGCCGCTCCGATTTCGGAGCAGCCTTGGAGGGAATGGGGGTAGGTTGCGCGGCTCGGCGCGCGCCGGCTATACAGAATTCATAGCCTTGCGCGCATCTACTAAAATCCAGCGTACTTTTGCTGGCGCCTGATGCGCCAGCAAAAGTATGCCTATTCGCGTTTTTTGAAAATCTACCCCTAAGTGAACTTAATAGCAGGTAATAGACTTCTCCTCCAAGAACTTATCCAAGCCTTTTTTAAACACAGCTATACTAACTGCACTGACCGCATCCTCTGGTAACAAATTCCAGAGTTTAATTGTGCGTTGAGTAAAAAAGAACTTTGTCCAATTAGTTTTAAATGTGCCCCATGCTAACTTCATGCCCCCTAGTCTACTATCCGAAAGAGTAAATAACCAATTCACATCTACCCGTTCTAGACCTCTCGTGATTTTAAACACCTCTATCATATCCCCCCTCAGTCGTCTCTTCTCCAAGCTGAAAAGTCCTAACCTCTTTAGTCTTTCCTCGTAGGGAAGTTGTTCCATTCCCCTTATCATTTTGGTAGCCCTTCTCTGTACCTTCTCCAACGCAATTATATCTTTTTTGAGATGCAGCGACCAGAATTGTACACAGTATTCAAGGTGCGGTCTCACCATGGAGCGATACAGAGGCATTATGACATTTTCCGTTTTATTCACCATTCCCTTTCTAATAATTCCCAACATTCTGTTTGCTTTTTTGACTGCCGCAGCACACTGAACCGACGATTTCAATGTTTTATCCCCTATGACACCTAGATCTCTTTCTTGGGTTGTAGCACCTAATAAGGAACCCAACATTGTGTAATTATAGCATGGGTTATTTTTCCCTATATGCATCACCTTGCACTTATCCACATTAAATTTCATCTGCCATTTGGATGCCCAATTTTCCAGTCTCACAAGGTCTTCCTGCAATTTATCACAATCTGCTTGTGATTTAGCTACTCAGAATAATTTTGTGTCATCTGCAAATTTGATTATCTCACACAGTCTCCCTCTCCCACACAAACATCCTCACACAGTCTCCCTCTCTCACAATCAAGCACCCTCATATACACACACTCTTTTTCACACACACCAGTTCCCAGTCTCTCACACATATATATACTCCTTCACAATCTCCTCACATAGGCTCCATCCCTCTGGCACCCACACTCAAGCTGTTGTGTCCGATGTCTCTGCTCCGCCCACCTTACCTTGTTGGCGACTCCCTTCGGAGTTGATGGAAGGCTAGCTGCTGCGGCGTCTCCAGGCTGTCCTCCTCCGGCGTTCCCGGACCAGCTCGACGCTGCTAGCCGCCATGTTGACCAGATGCCTAAGGGCGCATGCGGCCCGACTGATGTACCAGCGTTGGCGCAAACCTCAGGGGCGTCCCCCTGAGATGACGTCACCAGCTCCAGATATTTAAAGGTCTCCATTTTCGCTAACAAGATGAGTTAGCAAGGGATTGGTTTTCCTAACTTCCTCCTGGTCGCTGCGGATGGCATTCGCTCTTCGCAACCCTACCTATTCTGCCTCCTCTGACTTCACTAGAGGTACCCGCTCCTCAGGGACCTTGCTCTCTCTTTTTCTTTGCAGGTCGCAGTCCGGAACCGGTACTCGCTCCTTGAGGGCCCACGTCCCGGACTTGCTCCTGAATACCACTTCTGCTAAGAAGTCATCGCTACTTACAACATTAGTGAGTTTCCATCTATCTCTCAGAACTTTCCCTGGGTCCAGGTACTCGCTCCTCGAGGGCCTAATGCATACCATCTCCTGGGCTGCCTCAAGAGACTATTGTGGGAGTGTTACCATCAAGGACTTGTTCCTGAACGCCGCATGCTTTGCCTACTCACTTTCTTAGTTTTTCTACAACTCAGCCACCTTGGGATCGCTGTTCCAGAACCTGAGGGACTACAGCCCAGCTGGGCGCTTCCAGCTCACTACTGCCACCTATGGTAGTTTACTATATCGTCTAAGAAAAGAACTAGTGTGTGTCTCCTACACTAAGCCTGACCAGTGGTCCCTCTCGGGAATTCCCCGAGGGCGTGGTCACCTGCCACTGGTCCAAGGATCCACCCACAACTATTCTAAATAACTACAGATTGCTAAATAACAGCTTTAACAACAGAGCTTTCTGACAGATTGCTAACTCCTAGCTTTCACTACAGAACTTTATTAACAGGTTGACAACAGATTGCTAACTCCTCACGGAGAACACATCACAAGCACCCTCACACATGCTCTCTCACACACACACACACACCCCTCTACTCTCACCGGGGCCTGCTCCATTTTCGCAGGGGCCTTCACTGCTGCGAGCGGGACTTGCTCCACTCACAGCACAGCAGGGCCTTCATCTTCGCCACAAGTGGGATGAGCTCCACTCACGCTCAATCTTCACCAATTATGTGCAGGGGGGGAATTCTGCACTCTGCAGTAGTGTAGAATTTCCCCAGAACTAGCACTTTCTCCAACTTAATATTGTGGCGATATTAAGTTGGTGGAACCAAAAAAGATATCCCCGGCGGACAGGTTAAGAAAATGGACGATCAATTAATGAGCATCCATTTTCCTAGCCTGTGGCTATGCACATCTCCTGGGCACCCAATGCCATGGAGGTGCTAAGGATGCACAATTTTCCCTAGCGCCTCCTTTTTATCGAGGCAGCAGCCTATTTAAATATTAAATCGGGTGCCCGGGAGAGGTGGATCGGCTCTCATTAAAAGAGCAGCCTGAAAAGGATCAAATGTTACAAAACAGACAGACAATCTCAAGATAGCTGACACAGTTACACCTTTCAGGGATTAGACCTGCCTTATAGGATCACCTCACATCAAAGAGAGTAGCAACTTCAACAGCATTCTAGAACAATATTCCTATACAAGAAATTCTTCAAGCAGAAAAATAGTCTGAGACACAATCTTTTATAAAGCACTACTGACAAGACAAAGAACTGAATACAAATGCAGATTTTGGGAAACCTTTTCTACAGACTGCTGGAAAATTAAAAAAAAAAAAAAAGGAGGAGAGAGCTTTCCACTATTACCGGAGTTGAAGAGTTAAACAAAAGGATGCAACTCCAGCTAGGGAGTCCTACTTGTGTGGCTGTATTGCATGCTTGTCCATGAATGCGAAGTTTTTTACCTGTAATGGGGGGGGGGGGGGGGGGGGGTTCTCTGTGGATACCAACAAACAGCCACGCAAACCCTCTCACCTCCTCAGAAAATTCAATATCTATCTTTTGGATAGCAATAAGACTTGTTTAAAATGGACGCTTGTACAGAGCGTCCGTTTTCCTAACACGCATGCAGCCACATGCCCTGGGAGAGTAATGCAGTATTTAAATGAGGGGCTGTGTAAAAAAGGACACGTTAAGGGAGAATTATGCGTCCCTAGTGCTCAAACACATCGGGTGCTCACAATTGCAACAGGCGCTCAATTCGAGCATCTGTTTTTATCCCATTTCTTCTGGCCATTTTTGCTGAGGTTGTTGAAGAGGTCCATAACTAAGCACCCCTTGCTATGGGCGTCTAAATTGTGCATCCAGAATAATTTTTTTTTAATCAAGCGAAATAAATTTACCGCATGTGGTGTTGAAAAATAAAGGTAAGTATCATAAGGATACTAAGTAGGAAGAACCATAGAGGACTATATTTTTTAATTTTTCATGAGCCATTGACTCCAGGATTGATTTTATGCCACCACAGAGGCAGGAATTAAATTTGCGGCTTTAAAAAGTGTGCGTTGGGGTCCAGCAATTTTCAGCACCAGGGGTAATAGCTAATAGCCTGATGGAATGGAAAGCATATGGGATGGGCACTAGCAGCTACGTATTTGTTTGGGTGTGTGTTTTAGATGTGCTAGTGTCCTTACTGAGGGGCCGATGCAATAAAATTTGCAGAAAGCGGGTGCTGACTTTTCAGCACCCGCTTTCTTAGTGCACGCATCGCACCCACAAGGGGGGGGGGGTGCCATGCAATAAACAAATTAGGGGGTCGCGCTACCTTAGTGCCTCCTTGCTAATGCAACCCCGCGGTTACAGGCGATCTGTCGGTTATGAACACCGATACCAATGAAAACGGACACCGAGTTTATTACTGCAGCCGGCCGGTTATGAAAACCAACGCGGAGCATATCGGAGTCGGTCTTCAAAAAAAATTCAGAAAAGCAGTTTTTTTCTGCTTTTCTGTACTTTTTTTCAGTGCGCTCAGTTATTAATGCCTGCTCTGAGCGACACATTTATTTTTTTGTATTTGGAGTGAATGAGTAATAGCCTCATTCACATGCATTTCCATGTGATGAGCGCTAACTCATTCCCTCAGCGTTAAATAGGTGCTAATCGGCCTACTGCATTAGGGGGCGGATTAGCGCCTATTTAACCCGTCGGCCCCTGAATCAGGTTCTAGTCTAGCGCGTCCACCCACAATAGTAAACCTGTGCCCCAGGCTGGGCATGAGCGTCTTAAGAGAGGGGGCAGTTGTTTGGGAACAGCAGCACACGTTCAGGGAACTCTATACGTTTGAAAGTCTGGAAGGTGTGCCTTCATGAATTCGGCGCCGTCAGGTGACGTCACCCACTCGCGTTGCTGTCCACGTAGAACTCCTATTACTTTTCGTTGTAGTAGAATCTGGGGTGCCCCAGCTCAGAAAGGGCCAGATAAACTTCTCCCGCCCCAGAATGAGTGAATCCGGCCGAGCGTGAGACCAAAGCTCCTACTCTAACATCAGTTACCCTTTTACGTATACCCAGTTGGTGGGGGGAGGGAAATTTAGCCTCCTAGGAAAGGTGGGGGGATCACAATTCTTCCTTACCATGGGGAGTCCTGATAAAAGCAGCGCGGCGCCTGAGAAGCTCCCAGCTAACACAGCACAAGATGGACCGTGGCGTTGGTCAGAAGACAAGTGACACGGGTGGAGCTGTCTTCCTAACGAATGAGCCTCAAAGTCAGCGCGCACGGCTTACATTGGATGAGGAGGAATGACGAAGAAAGGGTGCGACTCAGGCTCTCTCATCCTCGCTCGCGCAGTATCGCGGCCCTGAGACGTAAGAGAGTCAATGGCGTCCGGCAGGTCGGAGCTGAAGAGGAAGCATAGCGGACGGGGAGAGGCGGAGAAAGCGGTGGGGGTTGAAGTGCGGAGGCCGTCCACAGAGGAGCTCGAGGATGCCGAGGATCTATGGGTGGGACCGCTTCCCACTGAAGCATCGCAGACAAAGAAGAGAAAAGGTGACGGTGGGAGGCCCCCTCTCAGGCGTTCTTTGTAGATCCGAGAATGCTCTTGGTTTCATCATTTAGGACCTCACTTAATGGGCTTTTTTTTTTTTTCCATAGAAAAGGAAAAATGTTTAGTAAATCAGGTTCATATTTTACTGGTACCTCGGATGCTGAACTTCCCGCGAAATTCGTGTTGGGATCCGGGAGTAGAGCACAACACATCTAAGATCTTTCCGAGACCTATCTTAGGGATGTGAATCGTGTCCTCGATCGTCTTAACGATCGATTTCGGCTGGGAGGGGGAGGGAATCGTATTGTTGCCGTTTGGGGGGGTAAAATATCGTGAAAAATCGTTAAAAATCGTGAAAAATCGAAAAATCGAAAAACCGGCACACTAAAACCCCCTAAAACCCACCCCGACCCTTTAAATCCCCCACCCTCCCGAACCCCCCCCCCCAAATAACTTAAATAACCTGCGGGTCCAGCGGCGGTCCGGAACGGCAGCGGTCCGGAACGGGCTCCTGCTCCTGCATCTTGTCGTCTTCAGCCGGCGCCATTTTCCAAAATGGCGCCGAAAATGGCGGCGGCCATAGACGAAAAAGATTGGACGGCAGGAGGTCCTTCCGGACCCCCGCTGGACTTTTGGCAAGTCTCGTGGGGGTCAGGAGGCCCCCCACAAGCTGGCCAAAAGTTCCTGGAGGTCCAGCGGGGGTCAGGGAGCGATTTCCCGCCGCGAATCGTTTTCGTACGGAAAATGGCGCCGGCAGGAGATCGACTGCAGGAGGTCGTTCAGCGAGGGTTCCGGCGCCTCGCTGAACGACCTCCTGCAGTCGATCTCCTGCCGGCGCCATTTTCCGTACGAAAACGATTCGCGGCGGGAAATCGCTCCCTGACCCCCGCTGGACCTCCAGGAACTTTTGGCCAGCTTGTGGGGGGCCTCCTGACCCCCACGAGACTTGCCAAAAGTCCAGCGGGGGTCCGGAAGGACCTCCTGCCGTCCAATCTTTTTCGTCTATGGCCGCCGCCATTTTCGGCGCCATTTTGGAAAATGGCGCCGGCTGAAGACGACAAGATGCAGGAGCAGGAGCCCGTTCCGGACCGCTGCCGTTCCGGACCGCCGCTGGACCCGCAGGTTATTTAAGTTATTTGGGGGGGGGGTTCGGGAGGGTGGGGGATTTAATTTAAAGGGTCGGGGGTGGGTTTTAGGGGGTTTTAATGTGCCGGCTCACGATTCTAACGATTTATAACGATAAATCGTTAGAATCTGTATTGTATTGTGTTCCATAACGGTTTAAGACGATATTAAAATTATCGGACGATAATTTTAATCGTCCTAAAACGATTCACATCCCTAATCCTGATTATATTAAATTATTTGAAACGCATGCTTAGGTTCTAGCATATCGGAGTAACAAAAAGGATGAGCATGTCAGTAAATAAATAAATAAATAAATAGTAAATGTGTGCTGGCGGTCAGATTAGAAAAGGGACATTCAATTAACGAGCGTCCATTTTCCTAACCCCTGGCTGTGCACAGGTTAGGGAAACGGATGCTCCTAAAATTGAGCATCCGTTTCCTAACCCACTGACAGCTACCTCTTCTGGGCGCACATTGGTCCCTAGCGCTTCCTTTTTAGCATGATGTTTTTGATGTTTTTGGTTATATGTTACTTTTGTTCTCTTTTACTCCCCCCCCCCCCCCCCCCCCCCCCCCCTTTCAATTTCCTCTATGCTGGATGAGAGAGTGATGTTTTCTTTGGTTGTAATTTCCTTTCGGGCCGATATAGTTTAAAGAACGCCCGCTCTCCCGGCGCGCGCACAGGCCACTCTCCTGTGCGAGTGATTCTGTATTCAAATGAGGGCCCGCGGCAAAAAGAGGCGCTAGGGACACTAGTGCGTCCCTAGCACCTCTTTTTGGACAGGAGCGGCGGCTGTAAGCGGGTTTGACAGCCGACGCTCAATTTTGCTGGCGTCTGTTCTCAAACCCGCTGACAGCCATGGGTTCGGAAACCAAACGCCGGCAAAATTGAGTGTCCGGTTTTCAAGCCGCGTGCCAATTTCAATTTTTTTTAAAACTTTTTTATAACTTTTGGGACCTCCGACTTAATATCGCCACTGTACTGTACTGTATCGGCCTGTTTATTATGGAATGTACTTTCTTAATTCGTACTCTCGATTGCTTTTACAAGTATCACTTTGTTATAATTTGTAAAGTTTAATAAAAATAAAATTAAAAAAAGGAAGAGACTGGAGGGAAAGGTAAGCAAACAAACAAAAAAAAAAAAAGCCAAACATTGGAAAAAGAGTATCAAGATGAAAATAAAACGAGCACCAATATTTTTCTCTGTTGCCTAAAAATATTGGCTGTTGCTCAAAATATTTTTTTCAGCCCTGTTTATGGGCTAGAGGTCACAATACTATAAGTTTGGTTGCCACACAGAAATAAAAGATTTGTTTGTTTTCTTGTATGGCTCTATGCAGTATCTTCCATTTTGAATGAAGTAGTTTGACTACCATGTTCAAATGGACTAACATGGCAGCCAACATTTTTCATCCACTGATTGAGTGAATGTATTTTCCAAGTTGCAAGCATTCTGATTTTATGTTTATAAAATAATCTGGAAATACATGGACAAAGCATAATACACTCAATAAAAAGGGATCAGAAACCATGCTTAGAATGATCACTAGATGTATGTGCATCATCAAGAATAATAAACCGTTACTATCTTTCTCTTTTTCCCCTAGTTCTTGCATTTGAACGGGTCTACCTTGAAAATCTTCCCAGTGCTTCTATGTATGAACGCAGTTACATGCACAGAGATGTAATTACACATGTAGTATGTACAAAGTAAGTCTTTGATCTTTTCTGGATCATTATCAGTTTGTATGTTTTTATTTCCATACACTTATCTTATAAGAAAACATGCTTATAGAGTGCCTTACAAAAGTCTTCACACCCTTGTACTCTTCTCATATTCTAGCTGTTTAAAAAATATGCTGAGCTATGTAACATGCTCTGCATCAGTGTGAAAGAAAATTATAGAAATATTCCAAAAAGAATTAAAATATATATTGATTGTATAAGTCTTTACACCCCTTACCTCTATACTTTGTGGAAGTCCCTTTTGCAGCAAAAGCAGCTATGAATTGTTTAGGATAAGTATCTACCAGCTTTGCAGAGCAGGATGGTACAAATTTTGCCAATCCTTGGCTGAATAGCTCAAGCTCTTTCAAGTTGGCTGGGAATCATTTATGGACTGCAATCTTCATGTCTTGCTGCAAATTTTCTATTGGATTCAGGTCTGGCCTTTGACTGGGTGACTCAAGGTCATTCACTTTCTTCTTGCTGAGCCATTCCATTGTTGCTTTTGCTTTGTTCTTAAGATCATTGTCCTGCTGAAAAATGAATCTTCTCCCAAGTCTCAAGTCTATGGCAGACTGTTACACATTTTTGTTCAAGATCTGCTTGTACTTTGCACTATCCATAAGTTCCTCAATCTTTACAAGTCTCCATGTCTCTGCTGCTACAAAGCATATCCACAATATAATGCTACCACCATAGTGCTTTAAGAATGATGCTAGCAGGGTGATATGTTTTTGTTTTACATCATACACATCACTTAGTATCGAGACCAAAAAGTTCCACTTTGGTCTTATCAGATAACAGACGTTCTCCTATATGTTCATTGTTCCTAGGGAGGATAACTTTCAAACAATTTCATGCAGTGGCATATATAAATCTACAATAGTATATTACAACCCACACGTATATCTATCACGCGACATATGTGTGTATGTTTATTTACGCACTGTTGCATTCAGTACATTGAAAGTGAGTATTCATTGACTGTGCATACTTTTCCTACCTATTTAAAAAATATATACATATATTTTATGCTCCAAAATAAAGTGGGACTTCCTTACAAAAAAAAACCAAAACAATTTATATGTGTAAATCAGTCTATTTTAAAACATGCGTGCGTAATTGAAATTACCAGTTTACCAATTACTCCACCGGTTTATATAGTCCTCTCCAGCTCATCAAGACCCTCCTGGTTCTTCAGCCTGAATTCCCTGTAGTTCACCAACATCTCCCACCAAGCCAATAATACACAATAAACAAGTCTGATATTAGTTATGCAAGATAATTAGCAGGTGTAAAATTACGCAAATAAGTTGCCAAATGATTGCACTCCTGGATAGCCCCTTTTTATGTGTGTATCTGTGCATGTAAAATGTAAAGTACACACATACTTTTGACTTTTATAAAATATAAATAATAGATTTTCCCCAGTCTCAGCCAGAGACCTCCTTTTTTTTTTTTTTTTAAGTAATCTTAAGCCGCACAGTGACATTTTGCAGTAATTTCCTTAATTCACAGCTACTGGCTTTGGTGGGATGGCCTGATCGTTGCAGGGTCACAGTGGTGCCAAACTGTTTCCACTTTACAATGATGGACCTGATGAAACCCAAGAGATAATCAAGCACATTGAAATTTTCTTAAAGCCTTCCCTCTCACTGTACCTTCGAATAATGTTAAGCTGGTGTTCTTTCACTAGCTTAGTTTTCAGCATGTTTTGATCTTTGTTTCAAAATTCATTTCATACAAGAGAAACAGCTTGATTCCTCATCAAGGAGTATTCGAATCAGCTCAACTTCTGTGATTGGACCCAGGTGACCTCTTTTTAACTTACTATGGGTGGTCTTAAGGCAATTTTATTTGAACCCAAACGAATTTAGGGGGTCATTTTCTATTGATATCGCACGCGAAAAGTCGCTTTTCGCGTACGATAGCTTCATAGGAGCGGAGTCGGGGTGGACTCAGTGGAAACATCGCTGGCGGCGAAAAGGTAGGAACCCTTAACGCTGCTAGTAGCGTGCCCAATAGCACCACCTTTCATGGTGACGCTATTGGGTGCGAAAGCCGGCAGTGATAACACTGCAGTGGTGAGATTGCTGCCGGCTTTCGCAGGCCCGCCCCCGTTAGCGCTGGGATTCAGGAAGCCACGGTAGTTTAGAAAATCCATTCCTTAGTTTGCTGTGACAGGGTATGAAAGCTTATGTACTTGAAGACTTTTTGTTTTATTATTCTTATATTTCATAAGCCATACTGTTTTGTCTGTCTGTGGTCACCAGGTAATACACTGTGCAAAGACAATATGCGCTGTCTGCAAAACTTTGTTTCTAACGCACACACGCGCGCACACATATACACTCAGGCTCCCAAACACACAGGTGCAAGCACACAGGCAATCAAAGACACATATACAGACAGGCACACATAGGTGGACACACACACAGGCTCCCACAGACATACATACTCCCACACACACAGGCAGGTATAGGCAGACACAGAAGCCCAGGCACAACTCCCCCTCCCCTACCCCCCCCCCCCCCCCACACACACACATGCAAACACAGAAGTTCTCATATACCAGCAACACAAGCAATGCCAGGCATTGTTCATTAGTATTTCTATTATTGTGAAAGAACAATGAAAGTCTAATGTTCATTGTGTAGATCAACAAAGTAAACTCCTACTTTAATGGATTTTGATGTAAATTTTTCACTTTCTGGTGTCTAAAAAATAGAAAAGTGTGAAGACTTTTATAAGAAACTGTAAGAGAAATCACTAACACTTAAGATCATGGTTGACCCAGTCATACTCCTGGAGAGAAGTTGATGAAATAGATTTTAGATGAATAATAGAGCTTTTGATAATATTTGTAAATATGTATCCTTTTGGATAGAAAATAAAGTGCCCTTTTTTTGTGAAGAAATCATTTTGCTGGAGTACTCTTAGCAAGCCAGTATAGTAGTTACACAAATATGGTCAGATTTGGCTCATCTGAGGGAGTGCTATAAATTTGGTTGGAGATAGTAAGTTGCAATTTTATTTAATTTATTTAGAGAATTTACATCCACTAAACCGGTACGATAAGACCTGGTCTTGAGCATTGGTATAGTAAAAGAATTTAAATAAATAAATAAATAAATAATCCTAAACACTTGCTCTTAGTGGGTTGCAGTCTAGTAACATATAAGTAAATCTGGCATAAAATATTAAACAAGTTAGGCGAATATCCAGACTAACATGAAGAAAGTGAAATACATTCTTGCATCAGTTTTATGGAGTGCTCACTGCTTGAGAATAATCTCAGAGATTTATCACTTTCTTGGTCACCAGAAGAAAAAACCGAGGAGCTAGCCAAGGCTAAAGTTGAATATGTGTGTGTAATTTTCTTCTGAAGGTAGCCATGGTAGAGGCTTCTTGGATGTCAAATGGGAGGTTGTTCTGTAGGCAGAGAGGACATGGAGCTAGAATGGAACATCTGCTAAAAGAAAATGTTTAATGGTGTGCTAAAGCATTTAAATTTTGCATTGTGGGACACAAATATGTTCTAATTTTGTAGTTCTTACACACTGTTTTCTGTAATCAAGAGGGTAACAAAACTTATTCTAAAAGCTCTTGTGAATATTTCTATTTATACACTCGGGTCAGATTAAGGTTCTTTGGGATATATGTATTAACCTACAATAATATTAGTGTCCTGCCCATGATAAATAAACACATTTAAAAAAACACATTTGTACACTATATGCTGTAATATAGGCAAAAATAGTGCATGCTAAATTTTTGTGCACACTATTGTTTATATTCCGCTTTTTCAGACACTTCAGAGCTGATTACATTCAGGTACTATTACAGGTTGTATTGGCAATGGCTATAATGCTTGCAAACTATCAGGTCCATTTTTATCAGTGTTGCAAGGAGAAGCGAGAAGCTGTTCAGTGATTTTTGAGTCAGTGTCTTGCTGTTGGTCTTCTGTTGTGCATCCATTACTACACTAAATCCATTATCTTTCATGATTTTGACACAACTGCAGCATTGCTCTCTGCTTTGACGGCAAGGGAGAAAAAGGGGGACTTGCATTCAGACAGCCAATTCTGTGCTTATGGTTCTGGGTACTGATATGCAAATATTAGGGAAAAAGCACAGGACTGCTTCTATGGCCAAGTTCTAAAGCAAGGCACATTCAAGTAGCATTGTCTGAATTATCAAGGCTCCGCACCCTGAAAAAAATGTTGCTAGTAATTTTATTATGGGTTTGACAGTGATTGGATTTGAATGTTAATATCAACCCCCTGAACATAAGGCTTGGAGGTAACCTGCATGGAGCGACAGTTACTACCATAGAAAACTTGCTGGGCAGACTGGATGAACCATTTGGGGTTTTTTTCTGTTGTCATTACAATGTTACTATGACTCCCTTTGATAAGGAAGCTATAAAGGGGTTCACTGCCTTTCAAGTCAGCCTATGGAAGGAGGTTGTAACCATGTCAGCAATTTGGAGGTGTCCTGAAGAACAGAAAGAACTGAAAAACAATGTACTATGACTTAATGCTGTTGAAAAACAAAGATTGGCAAGACCAGGGCACATGCAGTGAAAACTAGAGATTTGCCATTCTCAGTCAAACTCAGTGTAAGAGAAGAATGGTCAAAGATCATATTGGGACCAGAACAGGTCAAGGGATTCTCTGTGGACCTGGGCATGGCTATCACTGAATCAAAAGAACAGGTGAGAATCTTCCAAATATAAATAGCTTGTCTGTACAAACAGATACACAGGTCTTAGGGGCTTATGTACTAAGCATTTTTTCCATAAAGACACAATGGGGAAAAGCACTTTTATTTGGTAGGGTTAGGTTTGTTGGTGGATTCTTGAAGTTCATTTGGTAATTGTGGAAAGAGGGACTATAATCTGCTTATTCTATTCATAATGGTTTTTAGTTGATACCTTGATGCTTTCCATCCAATGAACTTACAAGCTTTTAATCAACTAGTCATGAACAGCGGGTCCTTTCTTCAGTTTCCAAGTTTTGGCTACTGCCTTCCTGGCTGAAGGTAGTAATTGGCATATCAATTTAGCACATGTCTGGTTCATGTTGTCTTTTCCAAATAGAAATAATGTAGAATCTAACTCTTGTTCTAGGTCTGTAATTCTATTTATCCAGGTCTTTTTATTTTTTGCCAGTAGGTTCAGATCACTAAGCATTCGTATCAGATGTGAAAGGAATTCCCTCTCATCCCACTTTCTCCAGCACTGGGATGAGTTGGGTTTGAGTAGTGCCAGTAAATGCAAGGATATACAATACAAAGTCTTTCTCAGAACTCGCCTACAAATTAACATTTTTAGTTCAGCTTATGAATTTGTCTCCATTACATTTTATCTAGAGATCCATTGAGCCATTGGTTCCATTTATTAAATTGGGCAGAGGTTTGTCATTGCTGTATTCTGTCAGTTTAATCTGGTTAGGAGGCCTTTAAATAAGCATTTGATTTTACTTGGCTGCCTGCTGTTCTGGGATTGGTTAGTTTTTTGGATGTAAAGTCTTAGAGCTGTAAATATTGATAAAAGGGCATTCTTATTTGTGTTAAATCTGTAATTTGCTGGAGAAAAAGGAAAAGCTTATGGTCATAAGTGGGAAAGCATTTGGACATTCACTTGTCTGAGCTTTGTCCATCCTTCATACTCTCGATCTCCAAATTGCTTGAATTGATCTGTTTGACTGTAGGCGTCAAGATTCCCTCCATTTTAGACTTTTTTTTCTTGACTGCTATGCATAAAGTATTGTTAAAAAGTAATTGATCTACCCACCAGTCAGCTTTGGCTATTCATGCTTTCTTCAGAGAGGGTAGAATGATGCAGACAATAGGACTAATGGCAGGACCCATGGTTCTTGACTGTCATGTTCAGAATTCTCATGTAATAAGTCTTATCATTTGAATAGTGCTGCTGGTCCTACACAGCACTGTACATTGGTAATAAGTTTTTGGGTACAGTAAGTCCCTTCCAAAAGAGCTTAGTCTGAGTACCTAAGGAAATGGAAGATAAAGTAACTTGTCTAAAGTCACAAGGAGTATCAGTGAGAGAAGCAGTATTTGAACTCTTTGCTCTAACCACTAGACCACATGCACATTCAATAGCATCTGGCAAATTAGGTAACTGTTATGCTCAGGCTTGTGAACCCTTGGACCGACGGGAGGATGGTATACCTTAGGAGGTGGATCCGTAGGTTCTCCCGACGGGTGGCGAGGCAGAACAGAAGATGCAACCGGCTGACCCTCAGCACTGGAGACTGAGGTGGCTGTGGGGGCATATGAGGAGTCGAGGAGACGAACAGTGTCTTCGCCACTGGAAGCCCACGGTCCCCCCAGGAGGAGCCCGTAGGGACCCGGGCCGCTGGGACTTAGGTGGGCCCTTGGAGACGATGGTCCAGAAGAAGTCCAAGGTCAAGTGCCAGAGGGTCGACGCTTACCAGTCCGAGGTCGCACACCAAGGGATCGCCGCTTGCCAGTCCGAAGTCGCACACCAGGAATCACTAAGATGAGACAGGAAACCAAGAAGCAAGGATCCGAAGCACAAGAAGACTCACCGAACCAAGCAGACTCGAACAATGCTGGAAGCTGTTGCCAAGTCAAGGAATGAGCAGAGGAAGTCTCCTTATATACTTCCTCTGCTCTCGCTCATTGGAAACAGGTGCAGGCACTTAAAGGGACGAGGTCCCTTTAAATTCAGAAAGGAGGCGCGGCCTTGCGCCTAAGGATGGTGGTGGCCATCTTGGATTCCCAACCCGCGGGGGAAGCCGCCTGATGCCGCGAGGAGGGAGCAGGGACGGCTCCCAAGCCTGGCGACCATCGCAGACACCCGTGCCGGTGCGCGGGAACAACAGGCCTCAGCTTCCCGCGACTTACCTGACACTGCCGCGGTGGCCTGCCGGTCCAGGTCAGGTAGGGGGCCGCGGTACACAGCAGTAACTCGTTGATGACACAACTCTCTTTTTAGATCCTGCCATTCAGTGTTAGAAAAATCTCTGACACTTGACAGAAGAGATGTCAGTAGGATCCATGAGAACTGAAGTAGCTGACCGGGTCTGCTGGGCTGAAGGGAAGAAGCTGGAAGGGACTTGGGGTATGGAGGAAGAGATCCTGAAAGGAGGGAAGGGAATGCCTGGAAAAGAAGAGAGGGAAGGGAAAGCAAAGAAAAATATAAAGAATAAGCATGAAATGAAAAACTAAAAATTGGAAAAAAAGATATTGCCTGGCTGCTAAAAGATTTTTTTGACAGACACCTACATTTTCTAATCATTTTTCCACCTCTGCTGCCATTCTGTCCTTTCACTAGGGAAAATATTCCTAGTGCATCTTTGCAAGACTGTAGTGCTTGGCGGAAGCACATAAGAAGATGGATTGCTCCATTCTGCCTTCTACAGCCAGAGTAGGCTGAAAAGACCCAGAGACTAGAAAATGTACCTTGCTCGCAAGCTTGACAAGGTCGGGTATAGCATGAGACTTGTCTGTGCGGAGGATCCAAGTCTTGCCCGATCTCATCACCTAAAGCCATATGGCATTGGAACTTAGCCTGTACATGTGCAGATGATTTTGTCCTCAGGAAGTGCTAGCAGAGTAGCCCTGGACTTGTGCAGCTTGTTTCCCCCCCCCCCCCCCCCCTTTTTTTTCACTATAAAGGAGGCTTCCTGTCTGTCCTGTTCCTAACTTCTCTCCCTTGGTCGTTCTCTCTTCTGCTGCAGGCAGAATACAATTACTACCTACCTCTGTGGTAAGTGAGCCTCTCAGCTGAGCTGATGCAATGTCTGTCATTTTTGCCTGCTGCCGGTGTTGAGGCATTTCTTGACCTACATATGTTACTGCTTATTTTATTGCACTTTAGTACCTACAAAGAGGATACTTAATTACATCATACATGTCAGTTATATAAACTTACTCTGATTTCTACTAACTTGCAGTTCCACTTGTCTAATATACACCATTTTACCAAGTGCTAAAGGGTCCAATAATTCATTAGTACAGACTGTAATCTTGTTACAGTGCTTTTAGTTCCATTAACCTACAGTAATGGGCATCACATGTACCTCTTTCTTTTTAACTGGGTCCTGAAGGCATAGACCATACTGAGTTAAGTCTCTCAGAGTCAGTAGCAAAGGGCAGTTTTGCATTTACATCCTTGGACTTCTCCTTGTGGAATGTTTTGACTGTGAGACTCCTCTGCCTTGTGCCCTTTACATTTTTTATTTTTTTTTGGTTTGTAACCTTTTTTAAAAAGGTTTCTGTCAACTTACTCTTTTTTTCCTTCTCTATCTACAGAACAGATTTCATTATAACTGCCAGTCATGATGGACATATCAAATTCTGGAAGAAAATAGAAGAAGGAATTGAGTTTGTTAAACACTTTCGAAGCCATTTAGGTACGATCTGAGGTTGTGGAGTAGCTGAGCTCTTATTTTATTTATTTTTTTTTAATCACATTTTCTTCTCCAGCTGAACCTCTGTATCCCTTTTGACTGTATTATTTGTCCTTCACTGTTGCAAAGTGTGTTGGAGAATTATATTTCAAACCCCATCATACATAGGTAGGTTTATTCACTGTGGAAAACAGAATTAATCAGTGAACAATAATCAGTTTTATCATCTTATATTTCCTAGACATTGTGTGGAGGTGATTTTTCTAAAGTTAAAAAAAAAAAAACAAACCCAAAAAATCTGTCAAATATCATCTCTCGTTAGAGAAACTAATATTCTCCAGGTCTTCGTTACTCTACTTTCATAAATACCTTGCAGATCCTTGGTGCTAGTTGCTTGCAGCAGTTAGTTGAACAGTTCTATAAGCTTCCAAAAGCCTAATACAGTAAGAGTATCTTTTATCCAGAATGGTAGGGACCAAGGCCATTCCAAATAATGGTGTGTTTTCCTGCAGATAAGTAGGCTGAAATAGCTGTCTGGGGATATCCTTCTGGGACGGCTGGGCATAGCTTGACCAAGCTGACAGAGAGCTTTGCACTGTGCGGCCGCGTGGCCTTTCCCATGCGGCGCCATTTTCTCCCAATCTGTTTCTTTCCGTGCTGCAGGCTGCACACGAGCTTCTTCGGCTCTCCTCAGAGAGCATCGTGTTTTGTTTAAAAAAAAAAAGAGGATCGCAAACATGCTGCCGTCTGGCTTCAAATTCTGCCAGTGCGACAAGATAGTGTCTGCTACTGACAGGCACAATTACTGCTACTTTCCTACGCGGTAGCCAGATGGACTCAGGACCAATGGGTTATGTGCTCCCTTGCTAGCAGATGGAGACTGAGTCAGGTTTCAAAGCTGACATCACCTTTGATATACCCCTGCAGTGACCTCAGCCATTCAGTATCTCTCCGTCTCCTAGCAGATGTGGACTAAGTCTCCCTATTGGGAACACAATATTCCTTAGAATAGGAAAAATTTACCTCTAAATTGGAGAAATATCAAGTCCTGCGGTGATACCAGTTGAGAATTCCCTCAGCCTTGGTCCGGTAGCTGGTTCCCAGCGTGGACTTGCTGCTGAAGCAGTGGAAGGGCAGCAGCTGCAGGGAAGCCGACCGCGGTGGTGACTGCCTATGCCCTCTCCCCTGCAGCCCGGAGACTGTCTCTGCTCTCAGCTGGTAAGCACTGAGCTCAGGTAAGCAAAAGACTCGATCCAGAAACGAGGAAGGGCTTCAGTAAGTCTTTCCTCCGGTCTCCTTGCTCGCGAGCCATACCGATGACGTTCCCCGTACCTGCCGCGGCTGGGGAATGGGGTTTCCGAGCGGCTTCAGCAGCCCCCCCGATGGGCTAGGCCCCACTTCAGGTCCAGTGGGCACTCACGTGGTAGGTACCATCTTGCGTGCAGTCTTGTGCGGCGCCATCTTCCCCACCGTCCAGTACATGAAGTACAGGCCGGCCCTGTTGTACGCCTATGCGTATAGGTGCGCGCTTAGTGGCCTTCGTGCATGGAGGTATTTGCGTTCCGGAGCACCTATGCCCCAGAGGTACACACCTTCCTGTGAGGTTTCATGCCTGTGGAGGTTGAAAGGATGATATTAAGTCGCCTGCACTTGCCTTTGGAAGTCCAGGAGGTGCTACTATCATCCAGAAAATTTTCCACCAGGCGTAACTACCAAGGCAAATGACTGAGATGCACTGCTTGGTGCTACGACAAGGGCATAGATCCCTTCTGCTGCCCACCGGAGTGCCTTTTGGAGTACCTCCATTCCCTTTATCAAGCGGGACTGGCAACTGCTTCAGTGAGGGTTCACGTCAGTGCAGTTGCTGCCTACCATTATCCCCACAATGGCTTACTGGTATCCAATTGTCCACTAGTCTCCCACTTCATGAAGGGCATTCTGTGAATGTGACCACCAGTTCACAAACTACCTGTCCCGTGGGATCTCAAACTAGTTCTGGAACCGCTGACATTTCCACCCTTCAAACCTCTGGAGACTACTCAAATGATCATCTATCTTGGAAGGTTCTGTTCTTGGTCACCCTGACCTCCACAAGAAAAGTCAGCGAGTTATAGGCTCTGGTTCACTATTCACTAGACCTGGAATTTCATCACGACAAGGTGACCTTGTGGACACACCCTTCATTCTTGCCCAAGATAGTTTCGGTTTTCCACATAAACCAAACTATCACCCTGCTGACCTTCTTCCCCGAAGCCGCACAAAAACGAGGATGAGAGGCGGCTCCACACGCTGGACTGCAAGTGAGCCTTGGCCTACTCTAAACGTAGAATGCACTCCGAAGCTAGATCCTCACAGCTATTCGTTTCCTTCAACCTGAATGCCTCGGGTCTGCCGGTCTCCAAGAGAACTCTCTCTCAACTTGGTTTTCACAGTGCATTCAGTACTGTTGGCAAGTAAAGATCAGAGACTCTGACCAGTTTGCCAAAGGCCCATCAAGTAAGAGCGATGGTAGCATCAGTAGCCCATCTATGCGAGGTTCCAATCACAGGCATATGCAAAGCTGCCATGTTGTCCTCGCTCCATTCTTTCATTTCCCATTACTGTCTTGACCAGCAAGCAGCTGCGGATACGGTGATGGGAAAATCCATTCTCCAGTCAGGAACAAAGTAAGAAGACTGGCCGAGTCGCTGGACCAGGTTGAGCACTGCTGTTTCACTTATCCTTGAACTGTGCCATGTTCCGGCAAGGACCCATTTTGCTGCACATACAACCTTCAGTTGGAGACTCCCAGACAGCATGGCTAATTCTGCTTGCTTATCTGCGGGGGATGTGGGGGAAGCAAGTTTTCATACTGTAAATAGAAGGATGAATTAGTCATGCTGACCTGCCTGCCTCCCTGGACAATCTCTAGTTCACGCTTCATGTTCATGCTTTGGAATAGACCAAGGAAAAAATGGCGCTGTGCGGGGAAAGGACGTGCAGCTGCACACAGAGCAAAGCTCTGTCAGCTTGGTCCCAGAAGGACGTCCCCAGACAGCATGGCTAATTCATCCTACTATCTACAGAAAACACCGTTTTACGTTAAGCAAACTTGCTTTTTCTGAATAATGGAACATTCCTCTTTCCTGATACCTCTTTCAAACAGCCTAACTGAACCCGGCTGTTGAATAACCTACCTCCCTATCTGTTGATGTTTCTCCCTCTCATGCAGCTTTTATAGAAGAGCTAGGCAGCCGGATTTTTCCAGGTTTTGGAAATTTACAGGTAATAAGAATCTGGATAAAGGGAACTCTACTTGTCTGTGTAGCAAAGCTGATTTCTTCAGTTCCACTCCCACTATGAAAACACAGATGGACTTAAGGCAATAGTGCTGATAGCAATGCTTAAGATAAATTGGTTAGCAATTGAAGGACATAAAATGGTTAAGATTTCTTTTTCATTTGTATGTATATTTCATTCCCAAAGTGATAATCACTTGTCTAAAGTTTTGAATTCTTTCATCATTAAAAACTGAGGTAAACTGGACACCCATTGTGCCAATTTTTCTCAGTGCCCCACTGGTACGTGTGTGTGTGTGTGTGTGTGTGTGTGTGTGTACAGTTCAAATAGAGAGAAACAGCCAAAGCAAAATCTTAAAAAAAAAAAAAACCCCAAGGTTCTTGAACTAAAACTGTGGTCACGGCAGTTCTTTTAGTAGCAGCAGCCTCTTTTCTGTATAAGGAAAGGAGGCTCCTTTCTGCGAGGTGCACCCTAAGCTTCATTTCCCGCTGGTTCCACAGGATTGCAGGTTTAGTTCCCGTGTGTTTGTGTGACTTACCAGCAGATTGAAATATCATCTGTGTTATGAAGAAAAAACCACCCCTCTAGAAAAGCTGCTTGTGTGTGTGTGTGCCCCTTCTGAGCAAGCCTTCAAAATCCTGCTCACTAACAGGCCGATACAGTAAAATTCGCAGGAGAGCGGACGATTCAGTAAATTAATTTATTTAAATTAGGGCCCGCGGTAAAAAGAGGCGCTAGGGACATTAGCGCATCCCTAGCTCCTCTTTTTGGACAGGAACGGCGGCTGTCAGCGAGTTTGACAGCCGATGCTCAATTTTGCTGGTGTTGGTTCTCAAACCCGCTGACAGCCACGGGTTTGGAAACTGGACGCCGGCAAAATTGAGCATCCGGTTTTCAAGCCGTGGGCCCATTTAAAAATTTTTTTTTAAAATTTTTAACTTTTTTTTAACTTTTGGGACCTCGGACTTAATATCGCCATGATATTAAGTCAGAGGGTGTACAGAAAAGCAGTTTTTACTGATTTTCTGTGCACTTTCTTGGTGCCGAGAGAAATTAATACCTACCTTTGGGTAGACGCTAATTTCTGAAAGTAAAATGTGCGGCTTGGCTGCACATTTTACTTTCTGAATCGCAGGGCATAATAGGGCCATCAACATGCATTTGCATGTTGATGGCCCTATTAGTTTTGGGAGGGGGGGGTTGGATGCGCGTTTTCGGCGCGCTATTACCCCTTACTGAATAAGGGGTAAAGCTAGCGTGTCGAAAACTCGCGTCTAAATGCAGGTTAACAGTGTGCTCCGTCGGAGTGCACTGTACTGTATCGGCCTGTTAATGCTTATGTTTCTGTACTGCACACTTTAGACACTCCACCCGAAAGCAGTTTAGAAAATGAATCAAAATACATCATAAAAGTAATAAAACACATCAAAATACAAATACATAAATATACAATAAGCATTAGTACTCGTGCTTTCATTGCAGCTGCAAAATCAATGCTAGCAGCACCCCTCTCTATTAATTCCAACTGATTTTCAACAGAAAATAAAACATGCAGTTATGCTAGATGAACAGCACTGGTGGTAGCACAGTCGCTAACAATAAGAAGCGAATGTTTTGGGTTTTTTTTGTTTTTTTTTACTTTGATATGAGGTGGTCTACTGCTGCTATTTATGTGCAAGTTATTCCCTGCTGGTCAGTACATACTCGGATACTGAAACTAAACATGCATTCATGTGGAAGCACAGAGGAATGAAACTTAGGGTATATGTCACAGAAAAGAAGATGCTGCTACTAGAACTGTTCTAACCCCAGTTTTAGTTCAAGAGCAATACTTTTATTGTTTTAAGGCAGGACTAGTTACAGCTTACAAAATATCAACTTGCCTATTTCTTGGTTTTATTGCTTCCTGTTTTAGACTTTATCTTCTATTTTTACAATTTAACATTTAAAATGTGTACCTTTTATATTATAGCTAGTATCACTTTTTTTTTTTTTTTTTAAGATTTGCTTTGTCAGTTGCTCTGAATTTAAACTGTGCACCCACACCTATCAAGGTTTTCCAATAAAGCTGTTCTTTATTCTTAATCTCTACAAGAATAAAAAGATACTTCACTTGAAGTCGTCTTTTGATTTTGGTTATTTTGTTGGTCTTGCTTTCACAGGTGTTATAGAAAGTATTGCAGTTAGCTCTGAGGGTGCCTTGCTTTCTTCAGTGGGGGATGACCAGGCTATGAAGGTTTTTGATATTGTAAACTTTGACATGATCAACATGCTTAAACTTGGGTAAGTATTCTTCAAAAACCTTTCTAATACTAATTAAAGATGTTGGATATTTAAAATGTAAACAGGATCATTGTATATGATTTTTCTGCTAGTCTGTGCTACTTGCCAAACTTAAATACGATATTAAAAGTACATGTCCATGTTTATATCTGAACATTTATTAGAGATGTTCTCTTAGTCTGGATTGAGTGTGGGATGCCTGCTGTTTGAGATGGAGGACAGTTTTATTTTCCCACCGAAACGCTGTAAGAGCAGCACTCAGCAGGTGCAAGTAAATGTTAATCTGTTGTTTTCCTAGCGTGTATACAGATGGACTTGGGACCAATGGGTTATGCTGTCCTGCCAGCAGATGGAGACAGATTTCAAAGCTGATGTCACCCTAGATACATCCCTGCAGTGACCTCAGCCCATCAGTATTTCTCAGTCTCCAACAGATGGACGTACCTCTCCCTGAGGGGATTGCTGAACTTTTTGGAAGTAGAAATTCTACATTTTAATTGGAGAAAAAAATTGAGCCCCACTCTCCTGCAGTGATAGCTAAAGGTCCCTCCCCAAGTTGAGAATTCCTAAGACTATTTCCGAGATCCCTCAGAGGTGTGCCTTGGTCCGGTAGTCTATATACCCGGCACGTCGCATCTCTGAACTACAGGCATTGTTGGGTCGGGAACCATTCCTCCGTTTGACTCCAGGAGTGTTACAGCTTCATACCGTTCCATCCTTCTTGCCCAAGATTATCTCGGATTTTCATTTGAATCAGTCCATTTCGTTGCCATCCCTAGATAAGCACAGGGACGTGGAAGAATACCACCGCCGCCATCATTTGAATGTCAGTAGACTTTTGAGTGGTATCTGGTAGTTTCAAAACTGGTCTGAAAGCGGACCGCCTGTTCATCTTTCACGGTGGAAGGAAGCAGGGCGAACCAGCTTCGCGGGCTACCATAGGTTGCTGGTTTATGGAGGTGGTCATGGGAGCCTATGTGGAGGCAGGAAAGCCATTACCCCTTCAAGTTAAAGCTCATTTCACTAGGGGTTTCACGGGCGGAAGCTAGACTTCTGTCTCCCATAGACATCTGCCGAGCAGTGACATGGTCCTCCTTGCACGCCTTCTCCAGGTTCTATCGCCTGGAGATACAGGCTCGAGAGGATTCAGCCTCTGCAAGAGCAGCATTAACCAGACCGCGGGCAACTTCCTGCCCCAATCTGGAGTAGCTTTTGTACATCCCATTGGTCCTGAATCATCCAGCTACACGCTAGGAAATGGAGAAATTTACCTGATAATTTCGGTTTCCTTAGTGAAGACAAATGGACTCAGCATCCCACCCACGGTTGCCCAGGAACGGTGCCAAGGATTCGCCCTTGAAGCAGATATCAATTTCAAGAGATTAATGGTAAGCCATCATCCATTCCGTAGATCAGGGCATCTAAATTCTTACTGGGGTTCAGTGTTTATGATTGGTTGAGTACAGTTACGGTTATCGGTTTTTAATCATATTTTAAATCAAGTTTTTTCAATAGTATTTCCGCAGGGACTTTTGAAGAGATTACTGAAGGGCTGAGGTCACTGCAGGGGTGTATCTAGGGTGACGTCAGCTTTGAAATCTAACTCCATCTCCATCTGCTGGCAGTGGAGCATAACCCATTGGTTCTGAGTTCATCTGTCTACACTAAGGAAATCGAAATTATCAGGTAAGTAATTTCTCCATTACTCTTTCAAAAAGCATGAAGACTAGGGGACACCAAAATGAAATTACAGGTGATACTTTTACTCCAACTTCATAGGCTACAAACCTCTTTTCAGTGCAAATTTGAATGCTTTAGTTTAGCATTTAAGGATTTGCATGGTTGTGTAAAGTCCATAAACCATTATTAACGTGGAGTTGCAGAAATCCACTGCTTATCCCATTTGCCCAACGTTGCACTCTATGAAGAAATGAATGGCCCACGATCCAGGCACATCCAATCCCATGCATGCGTCCCCTGCTATCTGAAATAAGACCAATGATTAACATGTATTCTCAGCCATTACCCTACCACCCCCCTTCCTTCACCTATCTAATTGCCTTTGCTTTAGTGCCTAATATATCCCTTATATGCTTTAGACTTCCACCGGCCTATTCTTTGAATCCCTTCCTAGTCCACGCCTGCTTCCGCTGCTGATGTCGCCGCACCAATCCGAAATGAGTGCGAACTGTAAAATCTGTGGTCTCTGCCTGCCTTCTGAATCACATACCGCAGCACCCGAGAAAACTGATATTGTGTGAGAACCAAACCATCCGCATGCACTAAAAAAGGCCCTCCCATAACCGGACGCATACGTAAATAAAACCTGGCTGTTCTTGCCGGGCATACTACCCAATCTTCTGCCTGCACTAAGCGTATAAAGGCACCCTTCCCTGCTTGATCCATCTTGGATTTACGTACAAACAATGTTATTCTCTCACGCAACTAGCATCCATACCTTGGCCCTGCGCACTGTTGCTAGATTTGGCGATTAACTCGCTAACCCGCATGGCACGGAAAAAAGCCCACTAAAATGCTACCCGAAACAGAGCTACTTTAAACTCGGACCAACAAACCTGAGACAAGTGAATAGAAAATTCCATTAAATCCCTGTATCTAATCGGCAACCTTTTATCCGGCTGCCCACCTAAACCTCTTTTCCAACCTCCCAGCACCCTCCTTAATCGAAAATTGCGCGTCGGCTTACACCCGCCTTTTATCTTCTGAAAAGAGGCATATTCTGCAGTAACCGTACCTACTGAAACCCCTTCCCTTTTTGCCTTTAACACAAAACCGACTAATAAATCATCTGTGACCGATCCACTTTCCCATCCCATGTAGCGCAAATAGTCTAACACAGCCTTGTTGCCTCTGGCATAAGTCTTCCACGTGTTGGGGGCAACCGAGCTCTGTATTAACACCCTTTCTTCGTCTTCAAAAGTCATCGACTGTAGTCTGACCATGCTCCTTGAACTCTTCCAGCCTTGCATAAAAGGAAAGTATGAACCATGTCCTGCTTACCTGAACAAACCCTTAACCCACCCCGTCCCCCGTCCCCCCCTTTTTTTTTTTTTTATTACCCCCCACGATTCATCCTTACTTGATCTACCCGGCAACCCCCTCCCGATTCTACCACAACCCATTCCTTCCCCTGGTAACATTTTTTTTTGTTTTGGGTTTTTGTTTTTTTTATGTCGCGCCTGTCTGCTGCACTTTGGAATATCCCTGCAAACATTTCATGCTCGGGTAAGCACCGTTGCAAGTCCCGCATGCATGCCTAAACTTGCAGTCGGGAAATAAGCATGTGGCTCTATTATACCACCAGCATACATCTTTATGAGAGCCCGTACCTTTGATTTCCTTAGTCCTTTGCACGCCTTTAGCTATGCGTTTTTCCCCCCCCCTTGTATGCTACCCTGTCCCGTTGTTCCACCTTCCACCCCAGCTCTAAGCCCTACTGCCTCTTTCCCTTGCCTGGCACATTAGTCATCTGAGTCAACCATAAGTTAATGTCCTGAGTATCCCCGGTCATAAACTTATTGCCTGCCATTTTTTCCCTAAATTTCTCATAATAGTTGAGCCACGCCCAACCTTTGTAATCTTTAAATGTCCCTAAAATGCTGTTACCGTAGGACAACAGTGCCCCATGCAACTCAGGCTGATAATGCCCCACCACGCTAGCTAATCGGAAGAAACCTCTAACCCAATTCAATATATTCTTCGCAACCTTGATACCTGGCTCCTTAGCTCTTTCTCTTGTTTCCCTTCTTTCTTCCTTCCTTTCCTGCCCCTTCTGCCTTCTAGTAATTGAAAAATGTTAACTTATCTCCGCTTCTTTATTCTATTCCGCAACCTTCTTGGAATTCCTTCCCACAGTTCCGTGAGCGAAGCTAATGCTGGGTGTCCCATGTCTTGTGAGGGTCCTACCTCTCTACGACGGAATACTCTGCTCTCCTCGCTGGAGTCAGACTCAGACTCCATATCCGAGCTACTATCTGTACTGGAACTATATGAAGTAGTCCGAGCTCTTTTACTCCTCCTTTTTTGCCCTTTGATTAACTTACTTTCATGCCCCTTACCTGCTCCTTATCTGGGCCCCATAGTAATATCCATGCCTCTAGATCCTGCCGCCTGGGTCCCTTCACAGGGCGTCCCCGCTCCGTAGTCACCCTCTACCTGCCAACCTCTCCACACTTCTCTCTGTGATGTCCCTGGAACATTCCGCTCTTCCTCATCTGAAACGACAAACATACTGACCGCAGCACCCATCCTATCCTCGCTAGCCGTGCCTCTCACTCGTATCATGCCCCCAGCCCGCTTTTCTTTTGGGAATGATTCCCTACCCCTCCCCTCGGCGTTCCAACCTGAAAACCTCACTCTCGGCACTTGTCGTGACTTCTCCTTCATCCCTGCAGTCCCTCGTGACCAACCCCCGAAACACCCGTCCCTCACCATGTGTGCCTTATCCCGAGCTCCCGTATGACTTAATCCACCCTCACCAGCAACGAACCTGGGACCCCTGCCAACGCACAATGTATACAAGAGCCTGAGAGCCAATATACAGCGCTATGACACATCAAACCATCAATGATATGATTGCACTGGTGCACCTAATGCAAGCTTTGATGCACTCAACACATTTATTTTTTAGATTTATATGCTGCGAATCCAAAGGTCTAAGCGGCTCACAAGGAACTTAACATATATCATTTTGGCAATCACAGAAATAACAAAATAAAATAACTACTTAGAAGGTTAAAAAACCCAAATCTCATCCAAATAATGATCAGGAACAATTTAGGAACATTCTAAAAACTCTTGAAGGGAAACAACAAATATTTGATTTAAGAACATAGGAAATTGCCATGCTGGGTCAGACCAAGGGTCCATCAAGCCCAGCATCCTGTTTCCAACAGAGGCCAAACCAGGCCACAAGAACCTGGCAATTACCCAAACACCAAGAAGATTCCATGCCACTGATGCAATTAATAGCAGTGGTTATTCCCTAAGTAAACTTGATTAATAGCAGTTAATGGACTTCTCCTCCAAGAACCTATCCAAACCTTTTTTGAACCCAGCTACACTAACTGCACTAACCACATCCTCTGGCAACAAACTCCAGAGCTCAATTGTGCTTTGAGTGAAAAAGAATCTTCTCCGATTAGCCTCAAATGTGCTACTTAATAACTTCATGGAATGCCCCCTAGTCTTCCTATTATCTGAAAGTGTAAATAACCGATTCACATCTATTCGTTCAAGACCTCTCATGATCTTATAGACCTCTATCATATCTCCCCTCAGCCATCTCTTCTCCAAGCTAAACAGCCCTAACCTCTTCAGCCTTTCCTCATAGGGGAGCTGTTCCATCCCCTTTATCATTTTGGTTGACCTTCTCTGTACCTTCTCCATCGCAACTATATCTTTTTTTGAGATGCAGCGACCAGAATTGTACACAGTATTCAAGGTGTGGTCTCACCATGGAGCGATACAGAGGCATTATGACATTTTCCGTTTTGTTAACCATTCCTTTCCTAATAATTCCTAATATTCTGTTTGCTTTTTTTGACTGCTGCAGCACACTGAGCCGACGATTTTACGGTATTATCCACTATGATGCCTAGATGTTTTTTTCCTGGGTGGTAGCTCCTAATATGGAACCTAACATTGTGTAATTACAGCAAGGGTTATTTTTCCCTATATGAAACACCTTGCACTTGTCCACATTAAATTTCATCTGCCATTTGAATGCCCAATCTTCCAGTCTTGCAAGGTCCTCCTATAATGTATCACAATCCGCTTGTGATTAAACTACTCTGAATAATTTTTTATCGTCCACAAATTTGATAATCTCACTCGTATTTCTTTCCAGATCATTTATATATATATATATTGAAAAGCACCGGTCCAAGTACAGATCCTTGAGGCACTCCAATGTTTACCCTTTTCCACTGAGAAAATTGATCATTTAATCCTACTCTCTGTTTCCTGTCTTTTAACCAGTTTGTAATCCATGAAAGGATATCGCCTCCTATCCCATGACTTTTTAGTTTTCTTAGAAGCCTCTTATAAGGGACTTTGTCAAATGCCTTCTGAAAATCCAAATACACTACATCTACCAGTTCACCTTTATCCACATGTTTATTAACCCCTTCAAAAAAATGAAGCAGATTTGATAGGCAAGATTTCCCTTGGGTAAATCCATGTTGACTGTGTTCCATTAAACCATGAACATAAGAAAATGCCATACTGGGTCAGACCAAGGGTCCATCAAGCCCAGCATCCTGTTTCCAACAGTGGCCAATCCAGGCCATAAGAACCTGGCAAGTACCCAAAAACTAAGTCTATTCCATGTAACCATTGCTAATGGCAGTGGCTATTCTCTAAGTGAACTTAATAGCAGGTAATGGACTTCTCCTCCAAGAACTTATCCAATCCTTTTTTAAACACAGCTATATTAACTGCACTAACCACATCCTCTGGCAACAAATTCCAGAGTTTAATTGTGCGTTGAGTAAAAAAGAACTTTCTCAGATTAGTTTTAAATGTGCCCCATGCTAACTTCATGGAGTCTTTCTACTATCCGAAAGAGTTTTTCTATATGCTCTACGATTTTGATCTTTAGAATAGTTTCCACTATTTTTCCCAGCACTGAAGTCAGGCTCACTGGTCTATAGTTATCCGGATCGCCCCTGGAGCCCTTTTTCAATATTGGGGTTACATTGGCTACCCTCCAGTCTTCAGGCACAATGGATGATTTTAATGATAGGTTACAAATTTTAACTAATAGATCAGGAATTTCATTTTTGAGTTCTTTCAGTACCCTAGGATGCATACCATCTGGTCCAGGTGATTTGCTACTCTTTAGTTTGTCAATCTGGCCTACTACATCTTCCAGGTTTACAGTGATTTGGTTCAGTTCATCTGACTCATCACCCTTGAAAACCATCCCCGGAACTGGTATCTCCCCAACATCCTCATTAGTAAACACAGAAGCAAAGAATGAATTTAGTCTTTCTGCAATGGCCTTATCTTTCTTAAGAGCCCCTTTAACCCCTCTGTCATCTAATGGTTCAACTGACTCCCTCACAGGTTTCTTGCTTCGGATATATTTAAAGTTTTTATTATGAGTTTTTGTCTCTTTGGCCAACTTCATTTCAAATTCTCTCTTCACCTGTCTTATCAATGTTTTACACTTAACTTGACCATGCTTATGTTTTATCCTATTTTCTTCAGATGGATCCTTCTTCCAATTTTTGAAGGATGTTTTTTTGGCTAAAATAGCTTCTTTCACCTCACCTTTTAACCATGACTGTAATCGTTTTGCCTTTTTTCCACCCTTCTTAATGCATGGAATACATCTGGACCATGTCTCCGATTGTATTTTTAAACAATGTTCAATCCTGTTGAACACTTTTAACCTTTGCAGCTGCACCTTTCAGTTTTTTTCTAACTATTTTCCTCATTTTTTCAAAGTTTCCCTTTTGAAAGTTTAGTGTTAGAGCTGCAGATTTACTTATTGTCCCCCTTCCAATTATTAGTTTAAATTTGATCATGTTATGATAACTATTGCCAAGTGGCCCCACCACCGTTACCTCTCTCACCAAAACCTGCGTTCCACTAAGAATTAAATCTAATATAGCTCCCTCTCTTGTTGGTTCCTGAACCAATTGCTCCATGAAGCAGTCATTTATTACATCCAGGATCTTTGTCTCTAGCAAGTCCTGATGTTACATTTACCACTTTTGAATTGATGAAAGTGGAGACGACCTGTGCTGCACGCAGCAAAACAAACAAGCATCCTTAAAAAGTTGTATCAAGCAATAGATTCAAGAGACATCATTTGATTTTGAGGCCCCTGAGGCAACCGCTTTATGTGGCGAAACTCGGCCAGAGTCGGGCAGTTTTTCATGTCTCCAACAATAAAGAATTGAAAAAGACTTCTTTGTGGCATCCCTTTTTGTTGTTTCCCATCTTACTTCTTAGACTTCTGGCATTGGCATACAGACATTTCAAAGTGTATTTTTTGTTTGTATTAACAACCTGCTTTTCAGTTGTTAGGGATAATTTGGAAATCATTAGCTTCACATGTGCATCACTTTGCACTGGTCCACATTAAGTTTTATCTGCCATTTGGATGCGCAGTCTTCTAGTCCCACAAGGTTCTCCTACAATTTTTCACAATCCACTTGGTAATTTAGCAACTTGGAATAATTTTGTTCCCCTTTCCAGATAATTTATAAATTATATTAAAAAGCATCTATCTCAGTATAGATCTTTCAGGCACCCCACTGTTTACCCTTCTCCACTGAAAAAACTGACCATTCAGGCTTAATCTGTTTCCTCTGTTTTAACTGATTTGCAGTCCACAATAGTACATTGCCTACTTTCCCTTAACACTTCAGTTTTCTCAGGAGTCTCTGATGGGCACTTTTGTCAAATGCCTTCTGAAAATCCAAATACACTGTATCCACCGGCTTGCTATTATCCACGTTTATTAACCCTTTCAAAAAAATCAAGCAGATTGGTTTGGCAAAACTTTCCTTATGTAAATCTATGCTGGCTGTGTCCCATTAAACCATGTCTTTCTATATGTTCTGTGATTTTGTTCTTTAGAATAGTTAGCATGATTGTTCGGCACTGAAGTCAGACTCACCGGTCTATAGTTTCCCACATCCCTTTTTTAAAGATTTGAGTTATATTGACCTTCCTCCAGTTTTCATGGTCAAAGATTGGCCTTAAATTACTAGTACTAGATCTGCAATTTATTTGTTATTTCAGAGCTCTAGGATCCATACCATCTGATCCAGGTGGGGATCAGGACATCTGTCTGGATAGTAGTAGAACTACCAGTGATGGTGGTTCTGGCAAAATTGATATTTCCCAGCCATCCTTTAGTATAAAAGTAAACCAGAGCAACTAGAAATTTCCTAGTGTGTAGCCAGATGGACTCAGGACCAATGGGTATTATGCTCTCCTGATAGCAGATGGGAGACGGAGTCAGATTTCAAAGCTGACATCAGCTGACATACCCATGCAGCTTGCTTAGCTCTTCAGTATTTCTCCGTCTCCCATAGCAGAAGCGGACACTATCCAAAAGAGAATAGTGTAACATTTACAAGAAAGTTTACCTTTAAGACGAGAGCCCTGCTTCTCCTGCGGTGAAACCTAACGGTCCCTCCCACAGTCGAGACTTTCCTGAGGTCGATTCAATATCCCTCAGAGGTGAGCCTTAGTCCGCCGGCTGATTCCCGGCGTGGACGTAGCCCCCAGGGTGGCTGAAAGGCAGTGGGTGCAGATTCGATTGCAGCGGTGAAGGTATTTCCCTCTCCCCCCACAGCTGGAGACCGCCCAGTACGCGACCGGTAAGTGCCAAAACTAGGTAAGGTAGAAACCTTTACTTCTAAGTCTACGGCCTCCAAACCTTGGAGGAAGGCCGTACCGACCTTCCTCCAAGGTTTGAAATCGGATTGAGCAGCCTCCCTCTGGCTAGGCCCCGATCTGGTACGAGGGTCCACACACGTGGAGACCCTCCGGGAGTGGGGGGGGTCGCCATCTTGTCACCGGCGCCATCTAATTTGCCTGCTCGAATCGACAGACAAGGACCACTAACAAAGGGTCCCTCCATGTGCCATCCCTAAAGAAAGCACCTCACAGCTACAAGGGATCGGGCTCCCAACCCACCTCAGACTTGAACCTTTCATCACCAAATTCAGAGCCCAGCTCAAAACCTGGCTATTAAAACAAGCCTTTCCCCAACACCCTTGATGAATATTGAATTGTGATGGATCATGACCTGAATTTGACTATGAACTTGTTCTTATGACAGTATAGTTCACTTGTTAATTGTTCCTATGCTTCTCTGCTCTCCTATTGGTTTTTTGTACCCCCTACCCTTCCCCTGTTACTTGTAATTTCCGTTGCTTTTGTTCCATGTAAACCGAGGTGATGTTTCGACTAACATCGGTATAGAAGACTCTTTAAATAAATAAATAAATAAATCTACCCCCTCGCCGTCGGTACACGTGGAGCAGGCCAGAAGCCCGAGGTGCCTAAGTTAAGCGCGTCCGTAAGGATACACGCACAACTGCGCGCATAACTGTGCCACACGTACAAAGCCTGCTGCATAACTTGTGCGCATGTACTGCGCATAACTTCTGTGCTCTCGACGCACACAACTAAGAGCATCCGCGCGCATAACTATCGCACGGATGAGTTTTTAAGCCCTACATGCGCACAAACAATGGCACCACCATACAAGAAGGCCAAGGGACCCTTCCTTTGCCCAGCCTACCACTTGAAAGCTGCGCAGCCTGAATTAGAATCCCTCCTGGGCCAGCAGTGCGAACAGAACCAGGGAGAACTAAATCAAGACCTCCCACAGCCAGGAGAGGGATCCGGAACCGCTGATGATGGCACCCCAGACCTAGCTATGTCCAGCTCGGTGACCCCCATAGGAAAGTTCCTCCGGGGCTTCCACTACAATCCCTCCTGGTATCAACATGGACCCAGGAACCTTCTCCTGGGTGGAAGTTTTCAAAGGGCTGCAAACCTTTGTCCAGGCGCAACCAGCCCCGGCTGTCCACTTGTCTCAAACTCTGCCGAAAGCACAAGCTCTTCCCAGCACCTCCTGAGGCTCGCCTCTCCTAACCAAGAGCATCCTGGATGGGGATCCAGACACCTCAGATGAGGAAACAGACTCCCTAGAAGAAGGGGATATCCCCCCAGGGATGGAGCCATACCGGACCATGCTCCGATTCTTCCACAAGAACGAATTACCAGCCCTCATGTCCCAAACTATGAAGACACTGGGTCTCCCAGGCACGGAACCTACATCGGAACCGAAAAAGAATCCCATGTTGGTGTACCTCCATAAAGCCTCATGCTATTTTCCTATGTTGGAGCCCATCAAGGAACTGATTGACCTGGAATGGAATGCTCCAGAGGCCAGCTTTAAAGGGGGACAGGCACTAGAAGCCCTATACCCACTGAAGCCCACAGCCAAGGAACTTCTACGCTTCCCTAAAGTGGACGCTATGATCTGTGCAGTCTCAAAATGCACCACGATTCTTGTGGCGGGAGGAGCGGCACTGAAGGACGCCCCAGACAGAAGGCTGGAAACCATCCTTAAGCAGTCCTTTGATGTTTCAGCAATGACGCTACAAATTACCTCCTGCTGCGCCTTGGTGGCACGTTCCTGTTTTGATTCTCTCCAGAGGCGCTACCATGCCCGGAGAATGATGGAACCTGCGGTCTCCTTTCTCACCGATGCTACGGCAGACCTTGTGCGCACATCATCCAGGGGTGTCGCTGCCGCAGTGGTGGCCAGAAGACAATTTTAGCTCCAAAATTGGTCGGCTGACATGACTTCCAAAGCGAACCTCACAAAAATGCCTTTTTAAAGGATCTCTCCTGTTCGGGAGCGAACTGGAGAAGTTAGCCAACAAATGGGGTGAATCCCCAGTACCCCGATTACCTGAGGACAGGAACAAAAGAACCTATCAGCGCTCCTCCCCAGAAGAACCAAGGGTAGAGGATCGCAGTGTTTTAAACCTTACAAGAACACACAGTCCCTAGCTCCTTGTTCTTCAGGAAGGTCTCAGTCCTTTTGGAACAGGCACATTAAGAGAGGAGCAAGCTCAGGGGCAGACTCCAGCCATACCCCACAATGAGAAGACGCAGACCCATTCACAGGAAGAAGACACAGGGGGCAGACTTACCCTCTTCTACCAAAGATGAGTCGAGGTAACATCGGACAAGTGAGCCTTAACTATCATTCGAGAGGGGTACTCCCTGGAATTCCAAAGCATCCCCCCAGACAAATTTATGAGATCACCATGCTACTCCCACTCCAAGAGACTGGCAGTGGAAACCACACTAGCAAGACTACTCAGCCTGAAGGCAATAGCTCCGGTGCCCACGTCTCAACAAAATACTGGCCCATCCTGGACCTCAAGGCCGTCAACAGTTACCTGAAGGTATCATACTTCCACATGGAAACCGTATGCTCCATTATAATGGTAATACAACCGGGAGCATTCTTAATCTCCCTGGACCTATCCGAAGCCTACCTTCACATCCCATTCCATCAGGACCACCAGCGCTTCCTGCGCTTTGCGATACCTGGCAATCATTACCAATTTTGAGCGCTACCCTTTGGACTAGCTACCACTCCCAGAACCTTCACCAAAATTATGGTGATAGTAGCGGCAGCACTGAGAAAAGGAGGAGTCCTGGTACATCCTTACTTGGACGATTGGCTGATCAGAGCAAAGTCTCCGGAGGAGAGTCTCCACGCGACCACCAGAGTCAAGAACCTACTACAAGAGCTCGGGTGGGTCGTGAACACAGCCGAGAGCTGCCTACAGCCCTCCCAGTCACTACAATACCTGGGAGTCCGGTTCAATACCAAACAGGACAAGGTGTACCTTCCCCCTCCAAGGAGAAGGAAACTGATGGGTCAATTACAAAACCTGTTGAACTCTGCTTGCCCCAAGGTATGGGACTACCTTCAAATCCTCGGCCTCATGGCATCAACTCTGGAAGTTGTTCCGTGGGCTAGGGACCCATATGCGACCACTACAACGCTCCCTATTGTCACGAAGGAATCCAGTGTCCCAGAACTACTCAATTCGCCTCCAGCTACCGATAGAGGTTCGGCAACCACTTCAATGGTGGCTACAGGAAGAACACCTAAGCAGAGGCGTAAACCTATCCGAACCGAAGTGGATATTGATCACCATGGACACGAGTCTGTGAGGGTGGGGAGCCCACTGTCAGGAACTAACAGCCCAGAGACAATGAAACAAAGAAGAGGCGGAATGGAACATAAACCGCCTGGAAGCTCGAGCGGTCAGACTAGCCTGCCTGCGATTCCCAGACTCCCTGACAGACTCCCAGGCGAGTCTGTCAGAGTAATGTCGGACAATGCGCCAGCCGTGGCCTACATCAACCGCCAGGGAGGGACCAAGAGCCAGCAGGTGTCTCTGGAAATAGACCCTCTCATGGAGTGGGCGGAAACAAACCTGCAAGGGATTTCGGCCTCACACATCGCGGGAAAAGACATCATCTCAGTGGATTATCTCAGCAGAGAGAGCCTAGACCCAGGGGAATGGTCGCTGGTGGACACAGCCTTCCAGCTGATAGTGAAATGATGGGGTCCCCCAGCCATGGACCTCCTAGCAACTCGTCGCAATACCCAAGTCCCCAGATTTTTCAGCCGTAGACGAGAACCACAATCTCAAGGAATAGACGCTCTCATCCAGAACTGGCCAGAGGAAGACCTCCTGTACGCCTTCCCACCCTGGCTGTTACTGGGCAGGGTCATTCACAAGATAGAGCACAACAAGGGACTAGTCCTACTAGTCACCCCGGATTGGCCAAGAAGATCATGGTATGCGGATATGCGAAGACTATTAGCGGAGAATCCTCTGCATCTATCGCCATACAGGGATCTTCTTCAGCAGGGACCGATCTCCCACAAAGACCCAGTTCGATTCTCTCTTACGGTATGGCCCTTGAGAGGACTAACCTAAAGAAGCGCGGCTACTCAAAAGCCGTGATTGACACCCTGCTCCGAGCATTCAAGTTCTCCACATCTCTGTCTTACATACGGATCTGGAGAGTATTTGAAGCCTGGTGTGAAGATCGCGCCCTCCTTCCGAGGACAGCCAAGGTTCCCTCGATCCTAGAATTCCTACGGGATGGCATGCAGAAGGGGTTTTCTCTCAACTCCGTCAAGGTTCAAGTCGCAGCACTGGCCTGTTTCAGGTCCGAAGTGAACAGCATCAGACTATCAGTTCATCCTGAGGTGTCTCGCTTCCTGAAAGGAGTCAAACAACTCCGGCCACCACTAAAGTGGCCAGTGCTTCTATGGAACCTCAACCTAGTACTAGACTTCCTAGCAGGGGAGTCCTTCAGACCATCAAGCGGTCTGGCTCTATGCCTCTTGACCTTAAAGACATCATTCTTGATCACAATATGCTCAGCCTGGCACATCTCCAAACTTCAAGCATTATCCTGCCGGGAACCATTCCTGGTTCACCCCGGGCACCATACAGTTGCGTATGGTACCATCTTTCCTTCTGAAAGTGGTTTCCCAGTTCCATATGAACCAGACCATATCCTTACCATCACCAGATGAACAAAGGGATTCGGAAGACTCACGCCTCCTTCGCCACCTGAATGTCGACAGAATCCTAGTCCGATACCTGAAGAGATCGGAATCCTTGCACAAAACTGATCACCTGTTTGTTCTTCACAGCGGCATCACAGGTGACCATAGCCCACTGGATCAAAGAAGTAAGTAATGCAGCCTACACAGATGCAGAAAAACCACTACCTCTACAGGTCAAGGCGCATTCTACAAGGGCCCAGGCAGTCTCCTGGGCTGAAACCAGGCTGCTTTCGCCAGCTGAGATATGTCAGGACATGGTCCTCCCTACACACCTTCTCCAGGTTCTACCGCCTGGATGTCCAGGCCAGGGAGGATACAGCTTTCACAAGGGCAGCACTAAGTGGGCCACGGGCAGCCTCCCACCCGGTAGGGGAGTAGCTTTTGTACATTCCATTGGTCCTGAGTCCATCTGGCTACACACTAGGAAATGGAGAAATTACTTACCTGATAATTTCGTTTTCCTTAGTGTAGACAGATGGACTCAGCATCACGCCTACGGCTGCTCCAGAAATAGAGATCCTCGGATATCAAATTTCGAGACTGTACGGGTAAGCTACGGCCTACCTCTACTTTAAGACACCCGCAGTTACCTAGGTGTCGGCTGTTTCGGTGCACTGGCGGTCTCCAATGCCAAAAAGTTCTAATATATATAATCAGTTGAACCAGTTCAAGGTTAATTAAGTATACTCAAGATTAATCAAGTATTAAGCAACATATATCCACACTGGCTTTTCAAAGAGAATACTGAAGAGCTAAGCATGCTGCACGGGTATATGTAGGCTGACGTCAGCTTTGAAATCTGACTTCGTCTCCCATCTGTTATCAGGAGAGCACAATACCCATTGGTCCTGAGTCCATCTGTCTACACTAAGGAAAACGAAATTATCAGGTGAGTAATTTCTCCATTACCACAAGATCTAATATAATGCTACCAATCAGCTCACAAGAAATTTATTTACTTTGTTTTATTTTCAGAAAACACAAAATGACCTAATACACTTGCTATCCCTCCTTTTTCTGGTACCAAATTAGACTTTTCTCCAACTGATGACTAGTTATTTATTCTGTAAATTAATTACCTGAAGTATTTGCTTGTTATTACTAATTAAGCGCCCCCTGTACTTTACTTAAAGGTTTTGATTCCACAATAACTCAATTTTATCTAAATTACTTCCATGTGATATTCTGCCAACCAATCAGGCCAATACAGTAAAAATCGCGGGAGAGCGGGCAAGCGCCCACTCTCCTGTGCGCACAATACAGTAAATAAATGTATTTAAATTTAGGCCCGGCGGTAAAAAGAGGCACTAGGGACACTAGCGCGTCCCTAGCGCCTCTTTTCGGATAGGAGCGGCGGCTGTCAGCGGGTTTGACAGCCGACGCTCAATTTTGCTGGTGTCGGTTCTCAAGCCCACTGACAGCCACGGGTTCGGAAACTGGACGCCGACAAAATTGAGCGTCCAGTTTTCAAGCCACGGGCCTATTTCAAAATTTTTTTTTTTTTTTTTAACTTTTTTAAACTTTCGGGACCTCCGACTTAATATCGCCATGATATTAAGTCGGAGGGTGCACAGAAAAGCAGTTTTCTGTGCACCATCAACATGCATTTGCATGTTGCGGGCGCTATTGGGTTTGGGGGGGGTTGGACGTGCGTTTTGGATGCACGTCCTTACTTAAAAAGGGGTAAAGCTAGCGCTTGAAAACGCGCGTCCAAATGCCTGAATGTCAGGTTATTCTGTGTTGGTCTATAAAGTTAGAATTGAAGGTAGGAATATTGGGTGAGGCAATACCATCCCTTCTACTTTTTCTTTCTAAAGCTAAGTGAAAAAAAAAAAAAAAAGCAATGAAAAAATCATTTTTCAAAAATGAAAAGAACAAAAAGCTATTATTAATAAATATCCTCCTTCAAAATAAGGTCTCAACAGTTGAATTCAGCCAGAAAATTCACCTCCTCCAAGAAAGACAGATTTTTTTTGTAGCTGTGCTGACTTACATACAGAGCTCATATTCTGATCCAGTTTACACAGGTAATGATCTCCTTTCTACTCTCAGGTTTCAAAGAAAAAGCTTTCCCTTTGAGCTACTAAATCCAAAAGCAGAAAAGATACTTGAGTGAGGCAGCCCCTTCCCTTCTACCCCTTTTTTCTAAAGCTAAGCAGAAGAAATTCCCAAGAAACAAAAAAGCAATGCAGAAAAATCCCTTTTTCAAAACATGGAACAAAGAAGTTAGTAGCAACAAAAAAAAAATTTTCCCCTCAAAATAAGATCTCAGCAGTTTAATTTAGCCAGAAAGTGTACCTGTTTATAGTTCACCTTTTCTAAAAGGGTTGCTCCTTGTGTTGATAGCAACACCCATGATAAGCATGAAAGTAGTTAATTTCCTCTTGCACTAGATCTAGCTTCTGCATTATAAATATATTTAACTGTGATCTACATTGAATACACAGGATTTTCAGAATGTAAGACTTAATGAATAAATATATAGATATTATTTATGTTCCAGGTTGCTAAAAATGGTCCCTCTTTGGACCAATTGGATATGAATGTATGGCAGTAAATTTGTGACTCATCTGAAGGGAGTGAAAGAAATTGCAGGGGAGTAGCTTTAAAAAGGGGGATAAATGGTCTTTAGAAAATAAGGGTGAGTGTTGATGTTATGGGTATTTTTGGAAGGTTTGTTTTCCTTTAGTAAATCAACTAGTTCAAATCATAAGACCAGTACATCTTCTAATCCGCTGTATCGTGTACTGGGAATGCATAAAACCTTTGTTCTGCTGTGTAATACTGTGAATAATTTTCAACTTTTGTTTGTTTGCAGTTACCATCCTGGCCAGTGTGAATGGATTTACTGCCCTGGGGATACCATATCAGCAGTAGCCGCCTCTGAGAAGATCACAGGAAAGATATTTGTTTATGATGGACGAGGAAATAATCACCCACTTCATGTTTTTGATAAACTCCATGCTTCCCCACTCACGCAGATAAAGTTGAACCCCGTATACAAAGTGGTGGTATCCTCAGACAAGTTAGGAATGATCGAATATTGGACTGGGCCACGCCAAGAATATAAATTTCCTAGAAATGTAAAGTGGGAGTTCAAAACCGACACAGACTTGTATGAGTTTGCCAAATGCAAGGCTCACCTCACCAGTATATGTTTTTCACCAGAAGGAAAGAAAATGGCTACCATTGGTTCTGATAGAAAAGTTCGAATTTTCAGATTTTTGACTGGGAAACTTATGCGTGTGTTTGACGAATCCTTAAGTGTAAGTGAAATATTCTCTCTCGTTATATGCAATTTAGTGTGTGTTTTTCAATTTATTTATGGTTGTCTTCCACAATATCAGATTTTACATTTTAGAAAGCAAGAACATAAGTTGCCATTCTGGGTCACACCAAAGATCCATCACACCCAGCATTCTGTCTCTGACCGTAGCCAATCCAGGTCACAAGTTGGATAAGAATAGGTCTAATCTTTCTTGCACATCACTAGGAATAAGCAGTGGTTTTCCAGGTCCACATGGCTAATAGTGGCTTATGGACTTTCCTCCAGGAACTTATCTAGACCCTTTTTAAAGCCAGCTCTGCTATTTTACTTTTACCATATTTATTTATTTTTATTAAGGCTTTTATATACCGACTTTCTTGATACAAATCAAATCAATTCGGTTTACAATGAACTAAGTAGAATATACAATTAACCAATCAACAAGAGATACAGAGCATACAGTTACATTATAACAAGGAAGCCTTAACTTGGAGTAGGAAAATAAAGAAGGGGTGAACGGAGCAATAAATATATAAAGTGCAATAAAATAGAATAAATACTATATACAGAGGAGGGGGCAAGGAACCATATGTTCCAGCAACAAATTCTACAGTTTAATTGTACACTGTATGAAAAAATACTTTCTCAAACTTGTTTTAAAAGTGCTACCTATTTGCTTTGTGAAGTGACCCCTAGTCCTAGGGGGGTAAATAACCCATTCCATTCCACTTATGATTTTACAAACGTCTCTTACATCTCCTCTCAGTTGTCTCTTCAGGCTGAAAAGCCTAACCTATTTAGCCTTTCTGATAGCTTTTTTAGATCCTCTATATCTTTTTTGGATGGAATGACCAGAACTGCACACAATACTAAAGTTGTAGTCACACCATGAATAGATACAGAAATGTTATGATATTTTCTGTTTTATTTTCTATTCCTTTTCTAATAATACCTAATATTCTATTTGATTTTTTGAATGCTACCAAATACTGAGCTGAGGGTTTTAAAGTATTGTCCGCAATGACTCCAAGATCCTTTTCCTGGCTGGTGACACCTGATATGGAACCAAGCATCATGTACTTAGTTTGGATTTGTCTTCCTATATGCATCACTTTGCACTTGCCCATATTAAGAAATCAGCCATTTGGATGCCCAATCCTCCAGTCTTTCAAGATGTTCTTGCAATCCCTGTCAGCTCATATTTTAATTACTTTGAATAATTTTGTCATCTGCAAATTTGATCACCTTACTCATCGCCCCCTTTTCCAGATCATTTATAAATTTATTAAAAAGCATTGTTCCCAGTACAGGTCCCTGGAGCACTCCTCTATTTACCTTTCTCCCTTGAAAGAAATGGCTATTGAGTCCAACCCTCTGTTTCCATTCTTTTAGCAAGTTACCAGTCTATAAAAGAGCATTTCCGACTATCCCATGACTCTTTAATGTCCTTTAATTTTCACTTGAAAATTCCCTCTTGCTCCTTTGAGTTTCAAGTTTAATTAGAATGTGTCCCTGCTGGATTCTGGCACCATGAACCTTGCCAAGCTACAGATTCTCATTATTTTTCTATGGACATTCCCTGTGGTATCTCTCTGCCTTTGTATCCCAAGGCGCTCTTGAACCTGTGAGATACTTTGTCTGTACCGCCTGCCAGATCCTGAACCCATCACACTATTTAGAGTGCATTGTATGTCAATTTCCCAACTTTAAATTATGGGGCTGTTTTTAATGCTGGGCCACTCATCCTGCCTCTGTTAATGTCTGTAGCAGCTGTGCTAAAATCCATCCTGATCCCAACCTGAGAATACCCTTCCGTGATGAAACAATTCCTCTTCAGGCCCCAGCACTTTGGGCATGCAGCAGATGCATGGCAAAAAATGTTCTGCTATTTCCTGACTGTTTTAGGGTGTGGCTCCGTTAACCCAACCTGGTGGAAGTGTCAGTGTATCCCTGGGTATCTGCCTCCAGACAGAGCCTGTCCAATTTGCAATGCCTCAAGCCAGCACCCAGAAAAACCCTAGAGCTTCAAGACACAAGAAAATGCAGCCAGCAAAAGCCTAAACATCCCTCTGAAGAGGCAAAGCCAGCTCCCAGATCCAGCCCAGGTTTTCTGAAACCACACTTGCTAACCCAGTGCCTGCCATGTAAATTTTAAATTCTGTTCACACAGGAGGTGTCTCTTCAGAATTATCCAGCATGGTTTCCCTGGAAGGGACAGCTAACTCCTGAAGACATAAAGAAAGGTTATAAATTCTTTCTTCATGGGGGTAACCTGTACAGAGCGGCAGTTACTACCCTTAACAGGACACTTGGGAGTAAGCTGCACAGAGTGACAATTGGTACCGTGGGCAGGCTGGATGCACCATTTTGTCTTTATCTGCCATCATTACTATATATGTTATAGCCACAAATCTCCCAAATCCAAGTAAGTCCAAGTATCAAGAACTGACACCAGCACCTGGACAAATCATTTCTGTTTTCACATCCCCCACAGCTCCCCTGAGGAACACAGAGAATTCAAGCATAATCTGCCAGGTGAATTTAAAATCTCTACCAGTCTGATTGCAGTGTTTTGGCAGTTCCCCTGTTCCGGTCTCAGGCAACAGATTCTCAGAAGCCGAGAGAACTGATTGACTCAGCCAGAACCCAGCAGTCATCAGGTGCCTCTAAGCAGCTGCTAGTGAGGCCTGCCATAGCTCACCAGAGAGCAGCACGTACCTTTGCTGGCCCCATCCTGAGTATACAAAACCCAGTAATTAACTCCACTCCTGATGCACAGAATCTGTTCCAGGTTTCTGTGTCCTCCACAGCAGCAGCTGAGCCTCCTGGAAAATGTGCTTCACTCCAACCATTAAGCCATGAGAAAACATTAGTGTAATGCCTTTGCTTCAGGAGGAGCTTGACCCTGGGCTCTCAGTCCTGCCTCAAACTCTGGGGGACTCCATTCCTGCTGTTCTACTCCAGAAAGTGTAGCCTATTTCAGCCGGCCAGGGGGACATGGTTTGCACTACCCAGCTTTAGGGTAACACTGTTTCAGATGCCACGTGCCAGGAAGGAGATAAAGTTCCAGGCATTGTTTTAGATGACAAGCGCCAAGGAGGCGTAGCCCCAGATGTCCCGCGCCAGAGAAAAGCAGTTCCTGTTGCTGTGAGCCCACCGGAAGGTGCTCTTTCTGATGCCAAGCACCCAGGATAAGGCGCCATTCCAGACACTCAGCATCCACTGGGAGGCGCTGTTCCACGGACCAAGCATCCAGAAGCAGCGCTGCTCTAAACACCCAGCACCCATAGGGAGGCTTTGCTCCAAACACTTTTAGCTACCGATTTTTTGTGGTCAAAGGCATCTTATATACTACTAGTAGAAATGTACATATATGATCTCACACCCATATTTATATTAATTTAAAAAAGGGAAAAGGAAAACCTCATTATTTTAAAAAAAAACCCTACATCCAGCAGACAACCTTTTAGAGTTTTTTCTTTTATGTAAAATATTTGTAGACCCCGATTATTGATTTATGCATCACTATGCCACAATTTTTAACAGAGTAAGGCTCTCACGTTTGTGTGGTCAATCATTCATAGTACTCGTTATCATTCATGCAAAGTACTCATCTATTGTGAAGTTCCCAACGCTCTATTCGTCATTGACATCGTCCCGACACGATCATGTTTCGGACCGTCCTGGTCCTGCTTCAGGGGTAGCGTTTAATCCGAGACAAACGGGTCTTCAACAATGGCTGTTCTTGCGGTTCCATTTATTGTGCTTGATTTTATCTCCGGTCGACATCCTCGACGGCCATTTTGTCCAAAGCATGGCAGCTCTTCCGGTTTAAATACGCAATGCCGGCATCCGGTCTCGCCAACCTCAGTCTTCTATCAGGTCGTATTTTTTCATTAAAGGTATAGTAAAGCACTGGGTTATAGGCTTCCATTGCGTCGTCCTCTATTATGGTGATTATAACGGGACGAAAAATTTATTTATTTATTTATTTATTTTTAGATTTTTATATACCGGTGTTCCTGTATTAAAATACAGATCACATCGGTTTACATTGAAACATAAAAATTATGCCAAGGGGCTGTACATATAACAAGGTTATAGAACTTGGAAAACATGGAAAACAGATTGTAGCAAGTATTCAGTTTGATCATTCAATGATGTACAAGACAGCGGAACTACACTCCCATTCCAGTAATGTCCAAACAGTGTTTAAACAAATGTGAACCTTAATGTGTGGAATCAATATCTATAGCTAAAGCAATAAGTATACTGAGACATATAGGGGCTATGTCACCAAACTGGATAAGATTTCACAATAGATGAGTACTTTGCATGAATGATAATGAGTACTATGAATGATTGACCACACAAACGTGAGAGCCTTACTCTGTCAAAAATTGTGGCATGGTGATGCATAAATCAATAATCGGGGTCTACAAATATTTTACATAAAAGAAAAAACTCTAAAAGGTTGTCCAAAAAAGTAAACAAAACTCTAAAAAATTCTTCCAAAAAAAGAGTAGTTTCGTGATTAATAAAGTAATTTTGGACCTGTAAACTACTAATGGGTCTGGATGTGTTACAGACTCACGTAGACCAGAGGTCATACAAATACAAAATTAATTACAATTAGTAATTGCATGTGGTTCTATAGTATTATTGTTGATAATGATAATACCAGATACCTTAGTTGGTTTGATGTGTGTGTGACAATTTTGAAGGATCTGGAATAAGATTATTTGGGCATATTGTATGTGATAGCCTCAAGAGTGTCAACCATCATCTACAAGTGACTCATTTTTGCATGTAATCCTTAAAATCTGTGATAATGGCTGTACAATCGGGGTAGTTTCTAAGTCCAAGGCTTACCTTCATATTCCCATCCGTTTGAAGCACCAATGTTTTCTACTGTTTGCCATTATCAGTTTTGGGTGCTGCCCATTAGTCTGGCCACCACGCCCAGAACATTTTCTAAGGTCATGGTAGTCACAGCGGCGGCGTTGAGATCCTGGTGCACCCATAATTGGACAACTGGCTGATTCAAGCCAAGTCTTTGGCAGAGAGCAGTCTGATGACCAACATGGTGATTTTCTTGCTCAAGAGCTCAGTTGGGTGGTGAACCTGGCCAAAAGCAGTCTCTGGCCTTCACAGTCAGAGTATCTGACTGTACCTACAGTACCTGAATGTAAACCAATGGGATATCTTAGATCGAATGTCAGTATATAAAAAATAATAAATAAATAAATAAATGAAATACATCTGGGAGTTCACTTCGACATGAGGCTGGGCAAAGTTTTTCTACTGGATGCACGGATCCGAAAGTTGATGTCTCAGGTGTGTCAGTTGGTGAACACTATCCGCCCAACAGTGTGGAGCTATCTACAGGTGCTCAGTTTGATGGCAACAACCCTGGAAGTGGTATCGTGGGCGAGGGCACATAAGTGTCCTCTTCAGCGCTCACTGCTGTCTCATTGGAACCCACAGTCTCAGGACGGTTCGGTTTGGCTCCACTTGCCGATTGAAATCTGCTCTCGCCTCCAGTGATGATTGCAGGAGGATCATCTGAAAAAGGGAGTGTCCTTGTCCTCCCTGAACTGTTTGGTACTCGGGACAGATGCAAGTCTCTAGGGTTGGGAAGCTCACCGTCAGGAAATGATGGCCCAGGGACCTTGGATGGCCAAAGAGGCTCTCTGGAGCATCAATCGCCTGGAAGCCCGGGCGGTCAGGTTGGCATGCTTGCAGTTCAGCCACAGACTACTGGGTTGAGCAATCCATGTGATGTCGGACAATGCAACGTCTGTGGCTTACATCAATCACCAAGGAGGAACCAAGAGCCAGCAAGTGTCGCAGGAATTAGACCAACTTATGGAATGGGCAGAAGGACAACTTCAGATGTTCTCAGCCTCTCTCACATTGCAGGAAAAGACAATGTACAAGCAGACTTTCTTAGCAGGAAGAGTCTGGCCCCTGGAGAATGGATGTTGTCCACTGAGATGTTTCAGCTGATAGTGGATCGCTAGGGCCTTCCGTCCCTAGGCCTGCTGGTGACTTCTCGCAATGCAAAGGTTCCTCAATTTTTCAGTCTCAGGAGAGTTCCATTGTCCCTGAGCATTGATGCTCTCGTACGGGTCTGGCCGGAAGACTAATTGCTTTATGCTTTTCCAACGTGGCCCTTGTTGAGCAGGGTCATTTGCGAAATCAAAATCCACAGAGGGCTAGTACTCCGGGTGGCTCCAGATTGGCCCAAGCGTCCGTAGTATGTGGATTTGTGGAGACTGCTGTGGAGGAACTCCTTCGTCTTCCGTCGTGCATGGATCTGTTGCAACAGGGACCGGTTCTTTACGAGGATCCAGCTCGGTTCTGTCTTACAGTTTGGCCCTTGAGAGGGCTCACCTGTTGAAGCATAGATATTCTTCTACAGTGATTGCTACCTTATTCCGCGTTCAGAAGTTCTCCACTTCTCTAGCATATGTGCGGGTTTGGAGAGTGTTTGAGGCCTGGTGCAAGGAGTGCGGTGTTCTTCCTCATTCGGTTAAGATCCCGCTTATTCTGGATTTTTAGCAGGCTGAGTTGAATAAGGGATTGGCCCTTAATTCCTTGAAGGTTCAGGTTACGGCTCTTACATGTTTCAGAGGGCACGGTAAGTGGTATCTCCCTATCCTGAGGTAGCCCATTTCTTGAAGAGAGCGAAGCACCTTAGACTTCCCTTGCAGTTGCCGGTTCCCTTATGGAGTATTAACTTGATGCTGGATTTTTTAGCGGTCTCTACATTTTGACCACTGCGTAGCCTTTCCTTGTGGTTATTGACCCTGAAGACTGTGTTCCTGGTGGCTATATGTTCTGCCCGTTGCATTTCCAAGTTGCAAGCCCTGTCTTGCTGAGAGCCATTCCTTCGGGTAACTCCAGAAGCATTACAGTTGTGTACTGTTCCCTCTTCTTGCTTAAGATAGTCTTGGAGTTCCATTTGAATCAGTCCATTTCTTTGTTGTCCCTGGATAAGGTCAGGGACACAGAGGAGTATTGCCTTCTGTGTTCCTTGGATGTCAAGAGACTTGTCGTGCGGTTTCTGAAAGTCGAATCATCTGTTTGTCCTTCATGGTGGAAGGAAGCAGGACGAACCAGTTTCGTAGGCTATGATAGCTCGCTGGATTATGGAGGTGGTCACAGCTGTGTTTGTAAATGCTGAAAAGCCGTTGCCTATTCAGGTTAGGACTCATTCCACTAGAGCTCAGGCAGTGTCATGGGCCGAGGTTAGATTGTTGTCTCCCATCGACATTTGCCGAGCTGCAACTTGGTCCTCCTTATATTCCTTTTCCAGGTTTTATTGTCTCGATGTGCAGGCCTGGAAGGACACAGCTTTTGCATGTGCAACTCCGACTGGACCATGGGCAGCCTCCCTCTCTGTTTGGGAGCAGCTTTTGGTTTTACAAAAATGTTAATGGAGACAGCAAAAAACAAAAAAAAAACCCATAAAATAGCAAACAAGACAAAAAAGTGTAACAAGTAAAACATGAAGCAAAGTATAAGGAAAAGTATAATGTTTTTCCCCAGCTCCTAAAAATAAATTTGGTGGGCACCTAAGGTTTGTAAGGAATTTTCCATTCTAGCAGTGAGGAACATACACCTTGTAGTCCTGGTGATATGGGAACATGATTTGGAGTACATACAAGAGCTGAATGACACAAGCCTAGATCCACTTCAGAGAGATACCATTACCATTCTATGAGGGCAGCTTGCACAGAGTTCCCAGAAACTTCAGGAACCCACATCAAATTTCAAAAAAACACAGACCGAAATTGTGACTTGAAAGGAGCATTTAGATAATGGGTGTATTATCTACCACCATTCAAAAAAAAGGGAGATGAAGGGCCTCATATCTAGTTTACAGTCTTCCTTCAATACATTAACTTTATCTGGTTTTCCGGAGAAATCAGAGGAACAGTCTGACTCCATTTATTCTGATAGTAATCTTTACATCAAATTCTGATAGAGATTTGGTTCTTAAGCTTCTTTCTTCCATCAGAAAGATTCCTTATTTCTTGATTTGAGATTACGAGTATTTCCTGATGTGGCTAAAGCTACACAGAAGAGGCAATTTATTTTATTAAGAATTAAAATGTTACAGTTGGGGGGGTGGTATTTGTTCTGGTTGAATTTCCCCAGTAAGGGTATAATCAAATAGCATACTATACACTCCCTTTTCTATGAACTGTCCTAACTTTCCTAATTTCTGAACAGCAGGCCAGTTCAACCTGCTGTTTATACCATCTTGAGTAGGATGGGACTGTTTTTCTGACTCATCTAATTTTAGGCTACCTATTTTTTCTCTTTTGTGACTTGGGTCTCCTTCATTCTTGGTAGATATAAACAGTGAGATGTTAACTGTCGATCCTCTGTACCCTGCATCTATATCAAAATAGCAGTAATGATCAGCGATGGGAGGAAAGTGGCTACAGAGCTGCAACCATCCATGGCGAACAAGCAACAGAATTAGAAATGAATGATAATTCCTCTTACCCCCTTCAGCTGAAAGGAAGGAGGAACTGATGTCCGTGATGTGCTTTTTCTGACTGGTATTAGATATTTGCTACAATAGTGTGATATTGTTACTGTGCACTTGTTAATGTGCACTAGAAAGGCTCGTTCACCTGGACTGGATGATATGGTTTCACTGATGGCAGGCACAACAGGCCTCCTTTAAATAAATATCTTTTATTAATAGATGAGCAACAGCAATAAAATCAATCCGTGCTGCAGTAGTACCAGCAAAAACATTTTACTCAATTATCTACTTAAGAACCTAAGACTTGCCATGCTGGGTCAGACCAGGGGTCCATCGAGCTCAGCATCTTTTTCTTACTTTTTTTTTAAGTTGCTACTACTACTATTTATCATTTGTAAAGTGCTATTGGGTCTATGCAGCACTATACAGACACACAGAAGAGTGCTCTGCTCTGTTCTATGGAGTTTACAATCTTGTCAACACACACATACAGGAAAAACAAATCTATCAGAATTATGTTTATTGTAGAGAGGTGGTTAGGATTTAAAAGCTGTTTCCAAAAAGTGTTTAGATGGGATTTGAATATGGCCAGAGAGGGAGCATGATGCATTCACTCAGGAAGTCTATTCCAGGCATACAGGAATCTGTGGAAAGCACGGAGTTGGCGGTGGAGGAGAAATAAGGACAAATTAGAGCAACTTGCCCGATAAATAGTATTCACGAAGAAGGGTTTAAAGAACTGCAGCGTGAATACATTAATAAGAGAGGAAGAGAAGCTTGTACTACTTGCATCTTACACTTGCATCTCTAAACAATGTAAATTTTAGGAAATCTTTGTTTATCTTGAGCAGAACTTAAGCAAATATGTCAGTGTTGCAAGCTCACTACATGCAAATTCTGTGCTTTGTACTGTATGTAGTAGTCATAGGTGAAATCTTATCTGGTCTAGTTTTTATCCCTGCCAATATCAAAAAATTTGAATTAAGATATCGCCACTTAGATATATCCAGTAAAACATGATTTGAAATTTAATGTAATAGTCTTATATCTGAATAGAGTTATGTTTTCAGAAGTCCAAACTAGGCTGGTTCAGATGGCAAATGCTGAGCAACGCTATGCGGAAGGTCTCCAGTTCAATCCCAGAGTGGGCTAGGGATGCTGAGGAGGCAGCGTTCACAGTTTCTTGGTGGGGAGTGGTTATTGCTTGAAAGTGATACCTAGTGGTTTGACTCAGGGCCCATGGTTGCAGAGTTCAGGAAGGAGCCCTGGTGCATGGCCCCTGACCCAGGACCATCAAGGCAATGAATGGGAGGAGATGTAAAGGGGAAAAATCCCTAGATTGCTGCAAACAACAGCTCACGTATTTATTTCCTTCCATTTATATACCGCTCATCCAATACAGGCTCCAGGAAAGTACATAGCATCAGATCCAAAACACTGCTAAAGTGTCATTTCTTTCTTTATGACTAAAAAAAAAAAAATGGTGAAAGTAAAAAAAGTTCATTTTAATATTTGTGATGGCATCAACAAGAGCTACAGGATATACGCTTTAAATGAAAACGCCAATACTTATCATTTGCCTGTTCAATCTGATTTTCAGACTTTAAAATCTTTTGGTGAATCCCACAGTTTAGTGAACCAAAGCACATGAAACTTAATCCCACAAAATGAAAGACACCATCTTCTTAACACGTATTCCAAAAAATGTCAACCTCACATACAGCCCGATACTGTAAAACCGCAGGAGAGCGGACGAACGCCCGCTCTCCCGGCGCACGCACCGGCCCTTTGCCGGTGCGAGCTATCCAGTATGCTCCAGCATGCAAATTAGGCGACGCGGTGCAAACGAGGGAAAGGAGGCGCTAGGGACACTAGCGCGTCCCTAGCGCCTCCTTTTGGCCTGGAGCGGCGGCTGTCAGCGGGTTTGACAGCCGATGCTCAATTTTGCCGGCGTCGGTTCTCGAGCCCGCAGACAGCCACGGGCTCGGAAACCGGACGCCGGCAAAATTGAGCGTCCGGTTTTCGGCCCGACAGCCGCGGGCCGAATTCAAATTTATTTATTTTTTTTTTTTTACTTTTTTTTTACTTTTGGGGACCTCCGACTTAATATCGCTATGATATTAAGTCGGAGGGTGCACAGAAAAGCAGTTTTTACTGCTTTTCTGTGCACTTTCCTGGCGCCGGAAGAAATTAGCACCGACCTTTGGGTCGGCGCTAATTTCTTAGAGTAAAATGTGCAGCTTGGCTGCACATTTTACTTACTGGATCCCGCGCGCATACCTAATAGGGCCATCAACATGCATTTGCATGTTGAGGGCGCTATTAGGTGCCGCGGGTGGGCCGCGTGTTTTCCTCCCCTTACTGAATAAGGGGTAAGGGAAAATACGCGTCCAGAGCAGTCTGACAGTGCGCTCCGACGGAGCACACTTTACTGTATCGACCTGATAGTGACTGAGCAAACTTATTAATCTGAAGGATTGCTTGGCTTATAATGCCGAGACATTTTTTTCTGTTGCATCAGGTCCTGACGCTGTTTCGCCGACTGCTGCTTCAGGTGACCTGTTCAATTAACACCTCTTTTTCATACATTATGCTTATGACTGTCAACTACATGGGCTTCACACAAATTATAAAAGCCCCTACCCACAAAGCAGGTCACACTTTAGACCTTATTTTCATTAATCAGTGCATCTCAAACACAAATACAATCACATGTTCACCTGTCCCTTGGTCGGACCATCAAATCATCAACACGACCTTCAAGCTTTCACAACATCCTCCACTTTCGTTCCCAAAAAACACTATTCAATTCAGGAAACCTTGTTCTACAGACCTTCTCATCAATCAGTTCACTAATGAATTATTACATCTCGATCTCTCCAACGCATCTACAGCCACCACCTCATGGTGCAACATCACCAAAAAGATCGCAGACATTACCTGCCCTTCCATCACAAAAGTAGTACAACCTTCGCCAGACAACAGGAAACCCTGGTTCACCCCAGAACTGAAGCTGCTTAAACAAGAGCTAAGAAATAAAGAACACACTTGGAGGAGAAACCCATCCCCCACAACATTAGCTATTTATAAAACCTCCCTCAATGCTTATAGGATCACCATACTGAGAACAAAGAGAGATTTTTTCTCAAAAAAAATACATCATTTCATATTTGATTCAAAAGCACTTTTCTCCTACGTTTCAGCTCTCACTAAACCATCACCTCCTACCATTCCTGATGATCAAGCACTCAACAAAGCATCAGAACTAGCAGAATACTTTAAGGATAAAATTGACAAACTGACTATCTCTTTCTCATCATCTTTTTCATATCCCCCTTTCCCTCACATTACCTCACCTCAACTAAATACAACGCTGGAAACTTTCGAGACCACTTCAGCACTTGAGATAGAAAACATACTTAAAAAAATGAAACCGTCATCTCATCCCTTAGACACAATTCCTACTAACCTTCTCATCGCAATAAGAAACTCCATATCAAAACCAATTGCAGACATCATTAACTGCTCTCTCTCCCAGGGTCTAGTTCCTGACCAACTTAAATTAGCCATTCTCAAACCTCTACTTAAAAAACCTAACCTTCCAACCACAGATCCAGCTAACTTCCGCCCAATAGCTAATCTGCCATTGATCGCCAAAATTATGGAAAAGATAGTCAATAAACAACTATCTGAATATTTGGAAGAAAACAACATTCTTGTATCTTCCCAGTATGGCTTTCGGAAATCGTTAAGCACTGAATCTCTCCTTATCTCTCTTACCGATTCTATTCTATCTAATATGGACAAAAAACAACCACATCTTTTGATACTACTAGATCTCTCTGCAGCCTTTGACACTGTCAACCATTCATCTCTATTAAAATGTCTGGCAGATATAGGCATTAAAGGAACAGTCTTCAGCTGGTTCAAATCCTTCCTAGCAAATAGACATTTCAAAGTAAAGATTAACAACAAAGAATCACAACCGATCCCTTCCAACCGGGGGGTCCCTCAGGGTTCCTCCCTTTCCCCTACCCTCTTCAACATTTACCTCTTACCTCTATGTCATCTACTTACTAAACTAAACCTAACTCACTATCTCTACGCGGATGACATCCAGATACTCATCCCAATCTCAGAATCCTTACAAAAAACCTTGGCTCACTGGAACAATTGTTTGCAACAGATCAATCATCTTCTCTCCAGCCTTTGCCTCATTCTTAACAACAACAAAACTGAGATCCTAATCATCAATCAAGACATCAACATCAAACTTCTAAACCCAGCTGACCTACTCAACTCATCCACTCCCATATTAAATCACTCACCACATGTTCGAGATCTAGGTATCATGCTAGACAATCAGCTCAATTTTAAACAATTCATAAGCACAACCACCAAAGACTGTTTTTATAAGTTACAAGTCTTAAAAAAATTGAAGCCTCTTCTTTATTTCAACGATTTTCGGATGGTCCTACAAGCCATTATTCTATCAAAAGTCGACTATTGCAATTCGCTTCTCTTTGGCCTTCCATATTCATCCATCAAACCCCTCCAAATGCTACAGAACTCTGCAGCCAGAATCCTTACCAATACGAATAAAAGAGATCACATCACCCCCATTCTCAAGCTCCTCCACTGGCTGCCTATAAAGCAAAGGATCCTATATAAAGTACTCACCGTAATTCATAAATCCATTCACAATATCTCTCCTCTTCAATTATGTAACCAACTACGCCCTCACTCCTCCTCTAGACCCATCAGAGGAGCATATAAAGGCACTCTCTATGTACCTTCAACAAAATCCTCGCATCATAAACGTGCCATATCTACAGCAGGCCCCATTCAATGGAATGCGCTCCCACCAGACATTCGGCTTGAGTTCTGCCACTCTTCATTCAAAAAAAAACTTAAAACCTGTCTCTTTAGCCAAGCTTTTCCAGGACCATGATCATCATTTTTTCCCCTCCAACCAGCAAGAACATATCTTCTTCACAAACCCCCATTTTCCATACCACTACCTACTTCGGTATCTAATCTCTTGCTGCAGGACACTTGAGACTTTCTCACTTATACGTTATAATTTTTATGCTCAATAAGACCTGTCAACTTAATTGTTTAAGTCTTTTTTTTTTTTTTTTTTCTCCTTTATCTTTTGGTCATCAATGTTACAATGTTATTGTTAAATTTTGAACTTATGTACACTGTTCCAAGTTTCATAACCTTGTTCTATGTAATGCCTTTTGGCAATTTTCATGTTCTGTTTCAATGTAAACCGATGTGATCTTTATTTCATATAGGAACACCGGTATATAAAAATCTAAAAATAAATAAATAAATAAATGACTGTACTTTGAGATAGTTAGGGGCATCACTCATGACATCTCTATAATTCAATGTTATTCACGTTGGCTTCCTCCAGGTTTTATCAGTGCAGCCACTTTGGCTTTTCAGAAAATGGCTGAATCATGTGGGTCATCTTTACCTTGTAAAACCAAATTATAATTTTTCTAAGGAGATTTGGGTGGCTATCTTTACAAATCAATGTCGATATTGTAATAAAACGTGTGGACAAGGCGGAAACTTTAGTTGTTATAGATAAATCTAAATATTTTAGTGTAATCTCTTTCCCAACTGTCTGATATGAATCCTTTACCTTATGATTCCACGCCTGATATTCAATCGAAGATTTCCATCATAGTAGAGAGAGAGTTTCTTTTAGTATCTCATCCAATAGCACCAGTTATTTATATTTTACTTAGTCATAAAAATTTGCAAAATCCTCCTGATTGTCCCATTATATCTTCTAGAAGAAATCATTATCGATAGATACATTTTTAAATCCTTTGAACCTCTGATTCCTTCATACATTTGGGATTCTGTATATTTAATGAAGGATTTACAGGAATTGTCACAGATTCCATCTTCTCTGCTGTCAGTGACAGCTGATATATAGCGTCTCTTTATACCAACTTACACCAGCATCAGGCATTGCTTTCGAGGTTGCTTTTAATGTCTAACCACTTCTTGACAATAAATTCACTTCCCATTGACGCTTGTTTGTTATGTATGTTTGTTTTGCTAGATGGACTCTGCTCCATGGAGCTTACAACCTTTTATCTGTATCTGTACAGCACTGCATATGTCTAGTAGCATGTTATAAATGATAAATAGTAGTAGGAGATCCCAGCCCTGGAAGTATAAAGGAGCAGGAGAAAACTGGATCAAAAAAAAGTATCAATACCTAATGTATAGTTCTAGGAGTCAGATTGTGGTTTTCTTCTTATTTATGCCACCTAGAGTTTCTCTGAAATCGGGCCTTTAAATAAAATTAAATAAATGAAGCAAAACTTTTGACTTGAATGCTAGTATAGTCCTCCCAGTGCTGAAGAGCTTTCTAATGGCTGCTTTCCCTGTAGATGTTTACTGAGCTGCAGCAGATGAGGCAGCAGCTCCCAGACATGGAATTTGGCCGACGTATGGCTTTGGAACGTGAACTGGAGAAGGTGGACGCGATAAGATTAATTAATGTCCTTTTCGATGAGACCGGACACTTCGTGCTGTATGGGACCATGCTTGGAATTAAAGTCATAAATGTAGAAACTAATCGGTACGTCTCAGCAGTTTATACTTGGGGGAGTTTGACTGTTCCTTTTGGGGGGGAAAAAACTTGGTGACATTCGGATACAAGGAGTAAAAGGATTGTCATTGTGATGGTCGTTGGATTATGCAGTATTCTAATAGCAAAATTGCTGGCAGAGGAACATACAGACATCTGTTTCACATGCATGTGAGCACTGAACAGCGGCATAACTGTTGCCACTGCCTCAGCCCCAGCCTCCTGTGCTTCAGCTGATTCCCTTGTTATTCCAGTGGTAAGCTAAAACATTATAGCATTAAGGTACTTCATTTGTTGCAAGTGACTATTGTTCACACTAGGTATGGGCTGATTTTACAATGATCTCAGGAAGTGGGACAATGACATTTCATACAGGCCATGTGATTTGACATCTCAATTCGTGTTCTTAAATCTGTGATTCATGTATTTGTCAGGTTGTAAAAACAGAACCATCTCTTTGATCATAGGCTTTATTTTATGCTCCGGCAGATTTCTGCCTCATTGGCTTATTGGGGTTTATGATTTATAATTGCATTGCTCGTGATATTATTCAGTCTTGTCTAAAATCAGAAAATTAGCCCATTAGTAATTCAAACTGCTTCCCCTTACCTGAATGGAAATAAATGTGGCCTTATGAAAGTTTGATTTGAGAAGGACATATACATCCTTTACCCACACCTGGTGAATTATCCTGGAAAGGCATAGTGACCTAGGGCTGTGAAGCTGAGAATGATGTGGAATTAGGAGAGATTAGAAAGCATTACATATTTGCAAGAATGGGCAAGTCTGAAGAGTGTTCTGTCAGAGGAACGGACAGTACCACAAAGAACCAGTGTATTCCAACAAAGTTGGCACAAGCCTACTTTAACAGATGTCTCCAAATTTTCAAGTTTAATGAATTTCTAGGACTTCAAAGGAGGGATCTAAAATTGATAGTGAAAGCAGGAACAAAATGTTTGGCCTGACATCCCTGTCCACATACAGTATGATATACAGCAAAACGTGGGCATGCCTGTACAAAATGTTCTGAGCAGTCCTTTTGGAAAGTCCTCTGGTGATCAGTCATTTTCTAAAGAGATGCCCTTTAGGTTATCTATGTGTACTTGAGCTATCATTTTTTTTGTTGGTTGAAATCACTTTTTCCTAGCGTGTGGCCAGATGGACTCAGGACCAGTGGGTTATGTGCTCTTTTGCTAGCAGATGGGAGACTGAGTCAGATTTCAAAGCTGACATCACTCTAGATATACCCATGCAGTAACCTCAGCTCTTCAGTATCTCTCTGTCTCCTAGCAGATGCGGACACTATCCCACACACTAGCATCGTGTGAATTACAAGAAAGAAGAAAAGTTTTTTATCTTACAGAAGACAGAGCCCCGCTCTCTTGCAATGATACTTAAGGGTCCCTCCCCAGTCAAGAATTCCTGAGGTGATTTCGGTATCCCTCAGAGGTGTGCCTTGGTCCGGTAGCCGGTTTCCGGTGTGGACTTAGTCCCCAGAGTGGCTGAAAGGCAGCGGGGGCACAAAGGAGCTCAACAGTGAAGGTAAAACCCTCTTCCCCCGCAGCTGGAGACCGTCCCGGAACAAGATCGGTAAGCGTCAAGACCAGGTAAGCAGAAAACTTTTTAAATTCAGGTCTCCGGTTTCCTAGGGCTCAGATTGCTGTACCGATTCCTCTTTTCTTCTGGTGAGGTAAGAAGGGAGCACTGATCGGGTTGAGCAGCCTTAGTTGGGCTAGGCCCCGATCCGGTGCAGGGATCCAGACACATGGAGACCCGCGGGGGACATCGGCGCCATCTTCCCTCGACCGGCGGTACGTGCAGGGCAGGCCGGACGATCGATGCACCCAACTTGTGCGCATCCAATATAGATGCGCGCACATAACTACACGCGCACATTATGCTCGCGCGCATAACTACACGCACATTGAATAGAGGCAATGGCACCGGCGTCCAAGAAGCCCAGAAGGCACTCTCTCAGAGCCACACAGCCTGATCTGGAGTCCTGCCTGTGTCATCTTTGCGAAGAAGCCCAGGGGGGACCAAAGCCTGGTCCCTCACTGTCTGAGGATGGGTCCGAAACTACTACATTAGAAAGCACCCCGGACCTATGCAACTCTAAAATGGCTTCCCCCCCCAGGAGGGCTCCTCAGGGTCCCCTACTCCGACTCCACCTGGGATTAACATGGACCCAGGGACCTTCTCCTGGTTAGAATTTTTCCAAGGGCTGCAAGCCTTCATTCAGGCGCAATCAGCCCCGGCTGTGACCCGGGTTCAACCCCTACCAGAAGCACAAGATCCTCCCGACCTAGCTTGGATGCCTCGAGACATGCCTTGTCTAACCAAGAACTCCCCGGATAGGGATCCGGACACCTTGGATGATGATGGTGGTTCCCTGGAAGAAAGGGAAATCCCTCCAGGCCTGAACCATATCAAACCATGCTTCACTTCTTCTACAGGGATGAATTACCAGCCCTTGTTTCCCAGACTCTGGGTATTCCAGGCACTGACCCCATGGCGGAACCAAAGAAAAACCCCATCTCGGTGTCCTTGCGTAAAGCCTCATGCTACTTCCCAATGCTGGAAGCCATCCAGGAACTCATTGACCTGGAGAGGGATGCCCCGGAAGCCAACTTTAAAGGAGGTCGGGCCTTGGAAACCTTATACCCTCTGGAACCAGCGACCAAGGAATGCCTGCGTTTTCCGAAAGTGGACGCCATGGTCTGTGCCATCTCAAAGCGAACAACTATTCCTGTGGAGGGAGGAGCTGCATTGAAGGATACTCAGGATAGACTATTAGAATCCATCCTTAAGCAGGCCTTCACAACAGCAATGACACTGCAGAATTGCTTCCTGCTGCGCACTGTTTGCTCCTCTCGAGAGAGAGAGAGGCAAACAACTCAGGAACATATACCGGTGAAACGATTGAACCGGCAGCATTCTTTCTGACAGATACAAGCTCAGATCTGGTGTGGACTTCAGCCAGAGGAGTAGCCTCGGTAGTGGTGGCCAGAAGACAGTTATGGTTGCAGAATTGGTCTGCGTAGGTGACCTCTAAAGCGAATCTCACATGGATGCCCTTTAAGGGATCTCTCTTATTCGGAAGCGAATTGGAGAAGTTAGCCAGTAAGTAGGGTGAATCTCCAGTGCCTCGGCTACCGGAGGACAGGGGCAAAAGATACCAGCGCCCCTCCCCCAGAAGAACTAAGGGCAGAGGCTCTCAACACTTTCGCCCCAACAGAAACTCGCAATTCCAGGCACTTCGTTCCTCAGGAAGGTCTCAGCCCTTTCGGAACTGACAAACCAAGAGAGGAACAGGCCCGGGGCAGGCTCCAGCCGTACTCCCCAACGAGAATGGGATGGCCCATCCACGGGAAGAGGAAATAGGGAGTCGACTTTCCCTCTTCTATCAACGATGGGTCGAGATCACGTCAGACAAATGGGTACTAAACATCATTCAAGAAGGTTACTCTCTGGAGTTCTGCAGCATCCCTCCAGATAAATGTATGATGTCACCCTGCCACTCCCACACCAAGAGACTGGCAGTGGAAGCCACTCTTAACAAGAAGGCAATAACTCTGGTTCCTACACCCCAACAAAATACGGGGCGATATTCCATCTATTTTATCGCTCCCAAGAAAGAAGGAACATTCCGACTCATCTTGGATCTCAAGAACGTCAGCTGTCATCTGCAGATACTACACTTCTGCATGGAGATTCTTCGCTCCGTAATAAAGGCAGTACAACCAGGAAAGTTCCTAACCTCCCTGGACCTCTCCAAAGCCTACCTTCACATTCCAGTCCATCAAGATCACCAACCTTTTCTACGCTTTGCGATACTGGGTCACCATTACCAGTTCTGAGTGCTACCCTTCGGCCTAGCAACCGCCCCCAGAACATTAACCAAAATTATGGTGGTCGTGGCGGCAACACTGAGGAAGGAAGGGATTTTGGTATACCCTTACCTGGACAACTGGCTGATCAGGGCAAAGTCTTTGGAAGAGAGCCAGCAGGCGACCAGCAGAGTCAGGAACCTACTGCAGGAACTCAGTTGGGTCGTGAACACGGTCAAGAGCAGTCTGCAGCCCTCTGTCTCTAGAGTACCTGGGGACCTGTTTCGACACCAAACAGAACAAAGTCCCCCCCCCCCCCCCCCCCATCCGAGGAGAAGGAAGCTGATGGAACAATTAGGACGATTGATGACCAATGCACACCCCAAGGTATGAGACTATCTTCAAGTCCTCGGCCCCATGGCATCAACCCTGGAGGTCGATCCGTGGGCAAGGGCCCCTATGCGACCACTCCGGTGCTCCTTACTATCACGCTGGAACCCACTGTCCCAGGACTACTCAGTTTGCCTCCAGCTACCAGCAGAGGTATGTTCTCAGCTTCACTGGTGGCTACAGGAAGACTACCTAATCAGAGGAGTAAGCCTGTCCCCACCAAACTGGATCATGCTCACCATGGATGCGAGCCTGTGAGGGTGGAGAACCCACTGTCAGGAACTGACGGCCCAGGAATGAGCAAGGAAGAGGCGGGATGGAACGTAAACAGCCTGGAAGCTCGAGCAGTCAGGCTAGTGTGCCTGCGATTCAGCCACAGACTCCGAGGCAAAGCAATTCGAGTAATGTCTGACAACACTACAACAATTGCCTACCTAAACCGCCAGGGAGGAACCAGGAGCCAGCAGGTGTCTCTGGAGATAGTACCTCTCATGGCATGGGCGGAGATAAACCTACAAGGGATCTCGGCCTCCCGCATCACAGGAAAAGACAATGTCTCAGCAGACTTCCTCAGCAGAGAGAGCCTGGACCTGGGGGAATGGTCGCTGTCGACCACAGCCTTCCAAATGATAGTAAATCACTGGGGCCTCCCAGCCATGGACCTACTGGCCACCTCCCTCAGTGCCCAAGTCCCCGGGTTCTTCAGCCGCAGACGAGAGCCACACTCCCAAGGGATCAACACTCTCGTCCAGACCTGGCCAGAGGAAGACTTACTGTAAGCCTTCCCCCCATGGCCACTACTGAGCAAGATCATCCACAAGATAGAACATCACAGGGCACTAGTTTTACTAGTGGCCCCAGATTGGCCAAGTCGCCCATGGTACGCAGACATGCAAAGACTCCTTGCGGGGAGCCCTCTGTGCCTATCTCCACACAGGGACCTTCTCCAGCAGGGCCCGATTCTTCATGAAGATCCAGCTCAAATCTCTTACAGTCTGGCCCTTGAGAGGTCTCGCCTGAAGAAGCGCGGTTATTCGAAGGCCATGATTGACACCCTGCTCCGCACGCGCAAGTTCTCAACATCTCTGGCATACATACGGATCTGGAGAATATTCGAAGCCTGGTGCGAGGAATGCGGGACACTCCCGTGGACACCCAAGATCCCCATGATTCTGGAGTTCCTACAGGACGGTATGAAGAAGGGGTTGTCGCTCAACTCCCTCAAGGTCCAAGTGGCAGCTCTCTCCTGCTTCAGAGCCGAAGTGAACGGAATCAGTCTATCAGCTCAACCAGATTTGACCCGTTTCCTAAAAGGGGTTAAGTAACTTCGGCCACCCCTAAAGTGGCCAGTTCCCTTATGGAACCTCAATCTTGTATTAAACTTCCTAGCAGGGGCTTCCTTCAGACCAATGCGCGGTCTGTCACTATGCCTCTTAACATTGAAGATGGTATTCCTGGTGGCAATATGTTCAGCTTGTCGCATCTCCGAACTACAGGCACTATCCTGTCGGGAACCATTCCTTAGGTTCACTCTTGAAACCATACAGCTGCATACCGTCCCCCTCCTACCGAAAGTGATTTCCGAGTTTCATTTGAACCAAGCTATCACCCTACCATCCCTGGATGAACATAAGGACTCGGAAGACTCATGCCACCTTCGCCATCTAAATGTCAGCAGGCTCATGGTGCGATACCTGGAAAGATCAGAACCGGTGCGCAAAACGAATCGCTTGTTCGTCCTTCACAGCGGGAAGAAGCAAGGAGAAGCGGCCTCGCGGGCGACTATAGCCCGCTGGATCAAGGAAGAATTCAAGGCAGCCTACATAGAGGCAGGAAAGCCCTTACCACTGCAGGTTAAGGCTCATTCGACTAGGGCCCAGGCAGTTTCTTGGGAAGAAACCGCTGTCCCCTGCCGAGATCTGTCGGGCGGCGACGTGGTCCTCCCTAAACACCTTCTCCAGGTTCTACCGCCTGGATGTTCAGGCCCGAGAAGATGCATCCTTTGCAAGGGCAGTACTAAGTGGGCCATGGGTAGCCTCCTGCCCTGTCCGGGAGTAACTTTTGTACATCCCACTGGTTCTGAGTCCATCTGGCTACACGATAGGAAATGGAGAAATTACTTACCTGATAATTTCATTTTCCTTAGTGTAGACAGATGGACTCAGCATCCCGCCCACAGCTGCCGCAGAGAAGGAGGACCTCAGAAAATGAACCCCGAGACTAAGCAAATACGGGTAAGCCGTTGCCTACCCCTAGTTCAAGACACCCACAGTTTGACCAGTGTCGGCGTTAATTGATTGAGTGCACTGGCGGTCTCCAGTTTTTGGAATCAGTTGAATCAGTTCAATCAAGTTTAATTTTTTTATCAAGTTATCTAAGCAAAGATATATCCACAATGGCTTTTTGAAGAGAATACTGAAGAGCTGAGGTTACTGCATGGGTATATCTAGAGTGACGTCAGCTTTGAAATCTGACTCTGTCTCCCATCTGCTAGCAGAAGAGCACATAACCTATTGGTCCTGAGTCCATCTGTCTACACTAAGGAAAACGAAATTATCAGGTAAGTAATTTCTCCATTTTTGCATTAAAGAACATGGAATATGGGGCTCAGGAAGTGCTTTTTACTGCATTGATGTCTTTGGTAATGATATAGTCCTTGCTTAACATTGTGAGCCAATAGTCTGACCTCCACTTTGGAAACAGCATGCCCGTGCTCTTATGCTATTTTCCTCTGCAGAAACTGTGTGTGTAGTGTGTGAATAAAATGGGAAGCCAAGTATCTTTTATTACTTGGATGGCAGTTGCATGTTATTCCTAGGTTTAATTTTCACTAGAGTGACTTTTATTAACAGAGCTCCCTAAAGAACTATTTTTTTATGTCAAAATAGGGACTTTATCAGATGGAGACGAAAACACCAGAGAGAGTTTATTCATATCAACTATCATGTTTTGCTAGCCACGTCTGTGGCAAAGCTGTGAGCTGCTGGCTACCCTAGTTCAAGTATTCTTCCTGAACTTATGTTTTAGATATCATGTGAGCTCTCTAGCCTTTAAAGACCAGGTTGATTCTTGCATGCACTAAGGGCTTCAGCTGCAAAAGGGGCTTCCCCTCCAATCTCCAGCCAGCAAGGAGGACTGGCTCATATAGCACTGCCATCAGGGAAGAGCAGAGAAAAATACAGTTCTATTCTTCGTTCCAGTTATGATGATCAGCTGAAATGACCAGTGCTTCTGCAGTGCATGCATGCAGTGCATAGCTGTTTTTAAAAGCCTTCCCACCCGACCCTTAACCTGCCCGAACGCAACACACCTCATCCCATACTCAGTCTTCTCACCCCCCTGAATCCCTCACTCCACTACCTCCCACCCCACCTTCCCCCCTCCCTTCCCTCACCCCCCCTCCCTCCTTTATTCCTAAATTACTTTACCAACAAGTCCCTAATCCTAAATATATTTTATCAACAACACATTCATGTACATATGTTATTCCTATAACCTTTTGTTATATCCTATAACCTTTTGCTCCATGTACTACTGTTATAATATGTTATAATTGTTTTTTGGTTACCATGTTATAATGTAAAATAGGGCGGACTACGCCCTATTCTCTTGGTTATCTGGAAACCGATGTGATATCTCGATTGAATGTCGGTATATAAAAGAAATAAATAAAATAAAAATAAAATAAATAGAGTTCTTTTATTCCTGAGTGGTTTGGAAGTAAGGGGGATTTTATTGGGACACTGAGAGTGTAAGAGTAATAATTCTATTTTGTTTTTCGTCCTGTAGATGTATTCGTATCCTGGGCAAACAAGAAAATATTAGGGTGATGCAGTTAGCTCTGTTCCAAGGCGTTGCCAAGAAGCACCATTCTGCAACTACAGTAGAGATGAAGGCTTCTGATAACCCCATTTTACTAGGTGTCCAGCCAGATCCAACAATCATCTGCACAGCTTTTAAGAAGAACAGGTTTTATATGGTACGCAGCATATCTGTCAGTTCAGTGGATTTTCTACTGATAATTCTGACTTGGTTCTATTATAACACTTCAATTATTTTCATTTCTTCTTTTTACCTCTGATTTCCTCTTGACAGCCTTTACTAGATTTTGGGCTGTTTGTTTCCTTTTTTGTTTCTCTACCTTATTAATAAATTTGAATGCCTACAGTGCTCTCTCTTGCTATAGAAAGAAGGTTCAGAAGTTGAGAAACTTCCTTAGTTTTTCTTTTTGAAAATATTTGTAATTCAAAGAAACATTATCTGCATGCCACATTGTAATTGTGTTGCCAAAATTCATGCATTAGGCAATAAACAAGAAAGAATGACAAGCTGAAAAGAGAAGTAACAATGACCATTATTGAGGCTCTGTTTGCTATAGGCATGGTCTCTGCTATAATACTGCTCTAGTGGCAGGATGCAGCACATTTTACTGCTAAAGCTACTGTTTCTGTTTCCCAAGGACCTCCCAGACCTCTAGGTTCTTCATTCTTCACCCAGATTGCGATAGCAGCCTATCGTGACCCAGGCCCGGCGCATCTGGGATTGCTAAAAACCTATGTTGGAAGCATATTTTTCTAGTGTGGCTCCTTACTGCGATCCAGGTGAAGAATGAAGAACCTTGAAGTACCTGGAGGTCTGGGATTGGGGGGCCCTGGAGCCTATAATTATTTTTAAATTTTGCCGGGAGGAGGCAATCCCAGGACTGGGTATGATGATTATATTTTACTGTAAGATGGAAGGGGGTTGGGGGGGGGGGGGCACTACAGGCTCTGCCCAGCAGGTCTGAGCACTTTGATTTCAAGTGGGAGGGAAGAGTGGGGAAGGGCCAGGACCAGTAGGCCTGTAAACTTCCCCCCCCCCCCCCGATGCACAATTTAACCGGCTCTGTTCTTGGCGATCATTCAGCCAACTTGTAAAGATTCATCTTTATCAGAAAATGTTCCATAAGACGCACCTGACCATAAGATACACCTAGGATTCAGAGGGGGAAAATTAAAAAAAAAAAAAAAAAATTTGTGCTAAACCGGCTCTGCGTCTGGGCGTCTTATGGAGCAAATTAGGGGAGTGTATAGCTTTTTTTTTTTCCTCCCCATTTTGTTTTTGGGTCTAGGGAGGGCCATTTAGGTCCACTCCCCAGATCAGAAAACTTTTCTTTCTCTGGGAACCCCTCCCCCCCCCCAAAAAAAACCCCATCCCAACCCTTTAAATTAATTAACAACCCCCCCCCCCCTGCCCCCCCCCCCCCCCCGCAAGACCTGCCAAAAGTCCCTGGTGGTCCAGCGGGGGTCCGGGAGCGATCTCCTCGGCTTCGGCCGTCGGCTGCCAGTAAACAAAATGGCGCCGACGGCCCTTTGCCCTCTCCATGTCACTGAGACCGACCAATAGCAGCGGTCAGTCCCAGTGACATAGTGAGGGCAAAGGGCCGTCGGCGCCATTTTTATTACTGGCAGCCGACGGCCCTTTGCCCTTACTATGTCACAGGGACTACCGCTGCCATTGGTCAGTCCCAGTGACATAGTGAGGGCAAAGGGCCGTCGGTGCCATTTTGATTACTGGCAGCCGACGGCCCAAGCCCAGGAGATCGCTCCCGGACCGCTCCTGGACCCCCGCTGGACCACCAGGGACGTTTGGCAGGTCTTGGGGGAGTCAGGAGGATGGGGGGGGGTTGTTAGATTTTTAGGTTTTTTTTAATATTCGCTCCATAAGACGCACATACATTTTCCCCCCACTTTTGGGGGAAAAAAAGTGCGTCTTATGGAGCGAAAAATACGGTAATTATAGACCTATTCCAAATTATGCTCAGTGGGTAAAATTATAGAGGGATAGTGGATATTGCTTCAACTGGAAGATTTTCTAGATGACTATTTTAGACAAAGAACAGTTTGGTTTCAGAAAACTTCGTGGAACTGAATCTTTTTGCTAATTTCACTGTTTGAAGACGTGCCTAAACGCCTTGATGAGCATCGTACTGGAATATTGATACAGTTGGATATAGCTTCAGCCTTTGACACTGTATCTCAGACTTTTTTAAATTGATTGACTACAATCAATTGGAATTGGAGGTGACGTATTAAGATGGTTTTCATCCTTTTTGACTGGGTTCATAAGGTTAGATTTGGAGATGATGAGTCCAAATGGTTTTCAGTCACATCTGGTGTTTCGCATGGGTCGACCCTTTCGGCGGCCCTTTATAATGTATTTTTACAACCTCTTGGACTTCTTATGAAATCCCTGGGCTTAGTATATATAGATTGCATGCAGATGATGTACAATTTTTTTTATTCCTAATCCGCAGCCAGGAGAATTTCCAGAAGATTGTTTTACTAGTTGTTATGGGAAGATCAAAGATTGGTTTGTTTGCAATCAGTTGTTATTAAATGAAAATGAAAATAATAATATGGATTGGGCAAGTAGATCCCCCAACTCCATCCATGACCTCTGCCGGGTCTCAGACCTTTTGTTTGTTAGAAGAGGCTCATAATCTAGGAGTGTTAATTGATGGGCAACTCCCCCTTAAGAACCACGTGAGAAATGTTTCAAAAGCAGTATTCTATAAATTGCACTTGGTGATAACCTTTGCAACATTTTCTATTCCTCATGGATTCTAGATTAATTGTGCAAGCCTTGGTTTTGAATTTGGGTGGATTATTGCAATTCATTATTTATAGGGCTGCCAAAATATTTGTTGAAGGTTCTGAGGTCAGAAAAATTTGTGGTTTGCAGTGGGGGGATGATGTTATGATACATATGAAAAATTTGCAGTGGCTTTGAATTGCTCAGAGGTCACAATTTAAAATGTTTTCATTGCTACATAAAACCATTATGATGAGGCTAGCTGTTTATCAGAGAGGATATCTATTTATGTACCTAATTGCAATTTGCGATCAGTATCACAAAACTTGCTTACTATACCTCCCCACTATGAATTTAGTTTACAAAATACCCGAACAAAAGCTGTTTCAATTATTGGGCCAACTCAGTGGAACAAGCTACTTATTGAACTGCGGCAGGAATCTGATTATAAGACTTTTCAAAATAATTAAAACTTTCTTATTTTTATAGGCTTATGCAGAAATGTAAATACTTTGTATGTTTGCAAAGTTAATTTATTGTGTTCAGTCCTTTATTTTTACATTACTTGTATGTTTTAATGTATTTTAATATGTATGTGTTTAAGTCTAAAATTATCCAAATAACTATTGCTAGACACTTTTTAACTGGAAATATTCAAAATCTTGCCTGTTAGGTTTAAAGTTAGCCAGCTAAAGATTAGCTGGGTAACTTATTGTTGTGCTTAATCAGGGCAATAGCTTCAAACTAAGGTGAAAGCCGATCAGGTCAGAGCTGTGGCAGCTTCCTTAGCCCATCTTTGCTCTGCATCCATAGAAGATCTTTGCAAGGCTGCCACCTGGTCTCTTATGCATGCCTTTTGCTACCCATTATTGCCTAGATCAGCATTTCCCAACTAATGCGCCGTGACACAATAGAGTGCCATGGCTGGAGTGCAGGTGTGCAGCGGTTGCAATCTCATTTCCTGTTTCCCTCCTGGCCTGCAGAATATCCTCCTGTCAGCAGGGGGCATCAGAGAGTAGCACTTCTCGGCCGCTGCTCCTACTTCCCCTCTGCTGGCTCTCCTGTGCAACAGAAACTGCACAGGGCTCTGTACGCTTGTGAGACCTGCTGGCCCTGTGCACTTCAGATTGCAGAGGAAGAAGCAGGAGAAAGACTTAGTAAGCCTGCTCCCAGAATTTTGCTGTTCAGGGATTAGGTGTGGAGTGGGGAAAGGAATGTACCACAGAGTGTGGGGGAAAGGGAAGGGAAGGTGATGATGCCAGTAGATCAGGGACAGGGAAGTTGATGGTGCTAGGGGTTGGGGGAGAAGGGTGGAGGGAGTGGGAAGATATTTCAAGGGGGTGGAAGGAGAGGGAAGGTGATGATGATGCCAAGGAGTGAGGTTGAGGAAAGGTGATGCCAGGGTGTTGGGGAATTGGAAGATTGATGATGATGTCAATGGGGGAGATGAGTAGAGATAGAAGGAAGATGATGATGTCAGGGGATGAGGGAGAGGGAAGATGATGCCAGGAAGTGAGGAAGAGGGCAAGTGATGCACTGTGAAAGGGAAAGGGAACATAAGGTGATTTAGCCTGGGGAGTGGAGGGAAAGGGAAGAGAAAGGGATGATGCCAGGGAATGGGGAGAGAAGAAAATTGATGATGCTAGGGGGTGAGGGAGAGAAGGTTGGAGCAAGAGGGAAGGAGATGATGCCAAGGGACGGAGGGAGAGGGGTGGAAGAAGAGGGAAGGTGGTGGTGATGATGCCAAGGGGTGAGGAAGAAGATGATGTCAGGGGGAGAGGGAAAGTAATGATGGGGGGGCGAAGGGAGAGGGGAAAGTGATGATGCAAGGAAGCGGTGAAACATGATGATGATGCCTGGAGATGGAGGGAGAGGGAAAGTGATGATGATGCCAAGGGATGAGAGAGAGGGATGGAGGCAGAGGGAAGGAGATGATGCTAGGAATTGAGGAGAGAGGGAAGATGATGGGAGGTGAAGGGAGAGGGAAGGTGATGATGATGATGATGCCAGGGGGTGGGGAGAGGGGTAGAAGGAAAGGGAAGCTGGTGGTGGCAGTGGTGATGATGATGATGTCGGGGGTGAGGAAGTGGAGAGAGAAGGTGATGATGCCAGAGGGTGCAAGAGATTGGTGGAAGGAGAGGAAAGGTGATGATGCAAGGATGGGGGAAGAAGTGGTAGGAGAGGGAAGATGACACCGGGAGGGGGGGTGGAGAGTTAGAAGGAAAGGGAAGGTGGTGATGATGCCAGGGGTGAGGAGATGGAGAGAGAAGGTGATGTTGATGCCAGGGAGTGAGGGAGAGGGAAGGAAATGTTAGTACGATGGAGGGGGAAGAGAAGGTGGGAGAGGGAAGATGGTGATGATGATGAAGGGAAGAAGATGATGCCAGGGGAGAGGCATAATTATGGTGCTGGGAGAAGAGGGAATGGAGAAGGTGATGATGCCAAGGGGGAGAGGGAAGAGAAAAGAAAGTGATGATGGGGAAGTGGGTGGTGTGCCACAATGAAGTGACCCCTGTGCCAGGTCTGACACTAAACAAAGATGGGAATTGTGGCCTAGATAATGCTTCATGTTAAGACAATTTTGGCCAAGCATTTCTCAAAAGCATATTTAATTCCTTCCACTCTCCCTACAATCTCTAACTACTGATATAAAAACATAGCAAATATTTTCACTTATGTGCTGATTACTGTCCTGGTTGTCCGCAGAGAAAGCAAAGTTGCTTATCTGTAGCATGTGTTCTCTATAGATAGCAGGACATATCAACCACACAAGCCCATCCTCCTCCTCCTCCTGTAGAGCTCAAGGTTTGCTTGCTGTAAAGACTGAGGAGTCTTGCATCACAGTGGCTGTGTGGGCTACTTGTTTTTTTCTGAAGTCTGAGTACACCTTTCTGTCTTGGCCCAGTTGGATGACATCATCCATTTGAGCGAGTGATTTGACCTGCTGTCTTCAGAGAGTACCTGCTACAGATAAACAGTTTATCTTTATTGAATTACCTAAAACTATTTTCCTGCAATTTGTGTGAATCCTTGGGAGCAGAAATGTTAGCAAGAAAGTCACAAATCATTGTACTCTCACTGGTTCAGATTTGTCTGTATTCTCTGTGATATTAGAAATTAAATCATCTTTCCACGTGAGATGATTTTGAAAATTTTGCAAAACTGGCTGTTCCCAGGGGTTTAGAGTTTCAAAATTATGACTTACTCTTTTCGCCCTAGGAACAGTCTAAACAACCTTGGTACACAAAGCTGAGGATTGTTCCTCAATGAGCTGATGGGCACCATTTAATGATGTCCTCCCTGATAGACTCATCCTGAGTCTTTCTGCAGTTTTACAGGGTAGTATCTCTTTTTGTAAAGTAAAATGATTTGTAACCAGGTAGCTGAGTAGATATGGCTTGGCCTGTAAGGTACAGAAGAACTAACCCAAGCATTAAAAAGGTCTCATTTTTATAAAATGAATTTCTCTGGTGACCTGCTTTTTAATAGTGACGTGTAGTTGATAGAGGAAGATTGTGATATAGTCTGTGTACTTCTGTGTTTCAGGTGAGAAAGGAGCTGTCACCTATTTGACACAGAGGAAATGCAGGCATGGTTTTATGTTTGGGTTTTTTTTTTACTCTACCTACTAAGGCAGTGAATTAGGGACTGCTTTTTTTTTTTTTTTTTTTTACCCAAAATATTTGTTTTAATCACTTATGATTGGATGTATGTGTGGATCCTCCTTTGTTTATCTTTTGAGGATGCGGGTCCTTGCCATGCTGTTTTCACCTTTTTTATAATGTTGCAGGCTAATATTTTCACATAGATTTACAAGAAGCGTAACCAAGAAAAGCTACTTCCACTTTATGGCCTTCTTCCATGCTTTATTGCACTGCTTGTTTACTTTGTGCTTTCAGATAGTTGGTTAAACCACCATTAACAGGTGCACTATGAATCTGAAGTTCACTCAGCTGATGACTAAAACATTAATGGCGTTTGACTCTTCATGTGCCTTTTGTGTCTCTGAGCAGTGCTTGGTGTCCCTTCAAATCGCTGACCAATAATCAGGAATTACTTAGTTCTCTTTTCTAGGTAAAGCTAGGCAAGAGCATAGAATCTCTAAAAGAATGTCCTGCATGAGATTTTGGGAGGGTGTTTTATATAAAATTCTACTGTATTACATGTCCCATAGCTATGGACATCTCAGGTAGAGCTAATATTTAGACCAGATGAACCTTGTTACATCTGTTCTCACAGGACAATCAGGATGGTTGTCCTCACAAATGGGTGACATCGAGGATGGAGCCCACCACGGAAAACTTCTGTCAAAGTTTAAACAGAACTTTGACTGGCCCCTACTGGGCATGCCCAGCAAGGCACTGACCCTGCAGCCAGCAGGGGTCTCCCTTCAGTCTTCTTTTTTCCGCGCAGCAGTTGCCACGCGGTAAAAGGAGCTCTCTAACCACGTTCCTGACAGGAATTTGGAAGTTAATTTCCTAAGAAAATTTGCCCCTCAGGGGTCTCCCTTCGACAAATTTTTAGTCATCTTACGGAACCCGGTAAGTTTTTTGCCTTTTTCCATCGACTACCGTCGATTTTGGCCCTTGAGGCCTGTTGGCACTTACCGATCCCCAGCCTAAATTTTGGCTTCAGGCCATGGCAACGGGGTTCCGCCGTTGTCCGGATTGTACCCGGACTATGTCCATCACAGACCCCCACAGGGTTTGTGTAATGTGTTTGGGTAGTGAGCATGATGTCCTGACTTGCACCAAATGTGCCTTAATGACACCCAAGGGTCGCAAAGCCAGGGTGGAGAAGATGGGGCTCCTCTTCCATGCACCTACCCCAACGCCATCGATAGCATCGACGTCATCGGAACCGGCACCGTCGAAGTTGTACCATTATCGTCAACCCTCCGGTGACCGTCCGCCATCGATCGCTTCTCGGCCGTCGACTCCCGTCCCTTCCCCGGATGGGCGAGGGGATCGGAAGGAAAAGCACCGCCATCGACGGCACAAGTCTCGGCCTGTCGAGGATCCACAGCCATCGACCTCTGCTCAAGCCGAGCCACCGACAAAGAAGCCGCGAACAGACCGGACACCCTCCACGTCTCGTTCGCCGGCATCGAGGAAACCCTCACCTTCCCGGGGTGCGGGGGCCGTGATCCCACCGGTTACGGTGGTCCCTCCGGCCCTGCCTCAGCCTCCCTCTCCCGTCGAGCCGGGTATGGTTACCCCTGGTCTCCGGGCAGAACTGGACCGGCTGGTCCAGGAGGCCATCGAGAAAGCGATGAAGAAATTGCAACCTCCATCGGCACCGTCTCTGGCACCGGTTCCAGTGCCGCCACTGGCACCGGCTTCGCCACCGAGGAGGGAACCGACCACCGAGCCGTTGATACAAGCGCTAGCACCGCTACTGAGCCGCATGGAGGCGCTCCTGACGGCCCTTCCATCGGTGATTCCAGTACCATCGACAACACCACCGTCTCCGACTGGATTTTCATCGGCAGGAGAAACACCGTTCCGGATTCCCCCTTCCGGGGTGGTTCCATCGGTGCCTTCTGGTATATCTCCACCGATATATCCTTCGGTTCCATCCATTCCACGCCAGGCACCGATTCCATCGGCAGCACCGAAGCCATCGATGCCATTTCTGGTTCCACCTACGGCACCGATTCCACCTCGGTTTCCATCGATGCCTTCAGAGCCTCAGCCAGGTCCATCAGGACTACAAGCCCCGCTTGATCCCTACGATACCTGGGGTGATGATGATGATACATCTTCTGACACAGATTTGCCTTCACCACCATCTCCTACAGAGAGTAGAAAAAGATCTCCTCCTGAGGATCTATCTTTCATTAATTTTGTGAAAGAGATGTCAGAAGTTGTACCTTTTCAACTACAATCTGAAGCTGATGACAGACACCAGATGATGGAACTCCTTCAATTTCTGGATGCTCCAAAAATCATCTCTTCCATCCCTATACACCAGGTGTTTTTGGATCTGCTCAAGAAAAACTGGGAATCTCCTTCATCAGTGTCACCAGTTAACAAAAAAGCTGACTCCACCTACCTTGTCCAGTCAGCACCAGATTTCCAAAAACCTCAACTGGATCATCGCTCTGTTGTGGTTGAGTCCGCGCAGAAGAAGGCCAAGCGTCTTAAGCCACACTCTTCTACCCCACCTACCAGGGACAACAAGTTCCTCGATAGTGTTGGACGGAAAGTCTATCATGGAGCTATGTTGATTTCACGCATAGCTTCATATCAACTTTACATGACTCAGTACAACAGAGCCATCCTTAAGCAGATGCAAGACTATGCTGACACGTTGCCAGACCAATACCAACCGCAGCTTCAAGCCCTTCTTCACAAGGGATTTGAGGCAGGGAAGCACGAGATTAGGACTGCCTACGACATATTCGATGCTTCCACAAAAGTTTCAGCCACAGCCATCTCAGCCAGACGTTGGGCTTGGTTAAAATCATCCAACCTTCGCCCAGAAGTTCAAGATCGTCTTGCTGATTTACCCTGCTTAGGCGATAATTTGTTTGGAGAGCAAATTCAGCAGATTGTGGCGGAGTTAAAAGACCACCATGAGACGTTAAAACAACTCTCATCTGTCCCACCTGAGCTGACCTCCAAGCAACCACAAAAGAAAGACTCTAAGAAGTCATTCTTTCGACCACGCCGTTATTACCCTCCATCGGCGAGGCCTCGTCCAGCTCGATCCTCTACTAGGCCTCAACCGCGTCAGCCTAGGAAGCAAAGGCCTACTGTAGCCCCTCCTCCTGGGCCTGCGGCTGGCCTTTGACTCCCCTGTAGGGAACACATGCCAAACCCCTCTTCCGGACATCCCTGTAGGAGGTCGACTGTACCATTTTCTACAACCTTGGTTGCAGATCACCTCAGATCAGTGGGTGCTAACAATTATCGCACAGGGTTACCACCTCAACTTCATAACTCTTCCGGCAGACTCCCCGCCTCTTCAAGCGTGGAGTCTATCCACCCATTTGGCTCAATTACAACAGGAAGTATCCCTCCTTCTGCAATCAAATGCTATAGAACCCGTTCCTCCCTCTCAACGAGGCAAGGGATTCTATTCCAGATACTTCCTAATACCAAAGAAATCAGGGGGACTACGTCCCATTTTGGACCTTCGAGCCCTCAACAAATACCTTCAAAAAGAGAAGTTCAAAATGGTAACCCTAGGCGCGCTGCTCCCTCTGCTACAAAGAGGGGATTGGCTGTGCTCTCTCGACCTCAAGGACGCTTATACCCACATTGCGATCACACAATCCCATCGCAAATATCTGCGGTTTCTAGTAGGCCACGACCATTATCAATACCGTGTCCTCCCTTTCGGTCTAGCTTCTGCCCCACGAGTCTTTACCAAATGTCTCGTAGTGGTAGCAGCATTCCTAAGGAAGGAAGGTGTCCACGTCTACCCATACCTGGACGATTGGCTAATCAGGGCCTCCAGCCAACAGATAGCTCAATCCTCCCTAAAATTGACTATTCAAACACTCCTTTCCTTAGGGTTTCTCGTCAATTACGAGAAATCTTGCTTAGTCCCGTCTCAAACCTTATCCTTCATTGGGGCAGACTTGGACACCTTACAGGCAAAGGCTTACCTTCCTCTTCAGAGGGTCCACACCCTAATATCCCTGGCTCGCCAGCTCCAGTCTCAGAACACTGCCACGGCTCGCCAGTTCCTCATTCTCCTAGGGCACATGGCATCCTCGGTTCAAGTCACTCCCATGACCCGACTAGCCATGAGAGTAACACAATGGACTCTACGACACCAATGGATTCAAGCTTTTCAGCCTCTGTCCTCCATAGTCACAGTCACACAAGCGCTGCGCCTATCCTTAACCTGGTGGACGACTCAGGTCAACCTCCTTCAGGGCTTACCCTTTCTTCCACCGGATCCGCAAGTAATCCTAACCACCGACGCTTCTCACATCGGTTGGGGAGCCCATGTGGACGCCTTTCAAACCCAAGGGTTATGGTCCAAAGAGGAAGCCGAACACCAGATCAATTTCCTGGAACTTCGAGCAATCCGCTATGCGCTCCGCACTTTCAAAGATCATCTCTTTCATCAGATAATCTTAATCCAGACGGACAACCAAGTGGCCATGTGGTACATAAACAAGCAGGGAGGCACAGGCTCCTTCCTTCTGTGTCAGGAAGCTGCGCAGATCTGGGCGGAAGCCCTCTCCCACTCCATGTACCTCAGGGCCACTTACCTGCCGGGAGTAGACAATGTATTGGCAGACCAGCTGAGCCGTGTCTTCCAACCACACGAGTGGTCACTCGATCCTCTGGTAGCGACCTCTCTGTTTCACAAGTGGGGTTCTCCCCGCATAGACCTCTTTGCGTCCCCTCAGAACCACAAAGTGGACGATTACTGCTCTCTCATTCGGAGCCAGCATTCTCGGCCGAGGGATGCATTCTCCCTCCAGTGGACAACCGGTCTGCTCTATGCATTCCCTCCACTCCCTCTTGTGTCAAAGACTCTCGTGAAGCTACGCCAGGACGGAGGAACCATGATCCTGATAGCACCTTACTGGCCACGCCAAGTATGGTTTCCAATACTCCAGGATCTCTCCATCCGCAGGCACATTCCTCTGGGAAAGGACCCGCATCTGCTCACTCAAAACGACGGATGCCTCCTCCATCCCAACCTCCAAGCTTTGTCCCTGACGGCATGGATGTTGAAAGGTTAGTCCTTCAGCCTTTCAACCTTTCAGATTCCGTTTCTCGGGTCCTGATAGCTTCACGAAAGCCTTCCACAAGAAAGTCTTACTCATACAAATGGAAAAGGTACACATCATGGTGCACTTCTCAGTCCCTTGATCCCCTTTCCTGTCCAATCTCCAAATTCTTGGACTATTTATGGCATCTCTCTGAATCAGGTCTTAAAACCTCTTCTATCAGAATGCATGTCAGTGCGGTAGCCGCCTTCCATAAGGGTATTGGGGGTAATCCTATTTCAGTACAACCCCTAGTAACACGCTTTCTTAAGGGCTTGCTCCATCTAAAGCCACCCTTGCGTCCTCCGGCCCCATCCTGGGACCTTAACCTGGTTCTTGGTCGTCTTATGAAACCTCCTTTCGAACCTCTGCGCTCCTGTGACTTTAAATATCTCACTTGGAAAGTGTTATTCCTTTTGGCTATTACTTCAGCTCGCAGGGTTAGTGAATTACAGGCCCTAGTTACCTATCCGCCTTTCACTAAGCTCCTGCAGGACCGGGCGGTACTCCGCACTCACCCTAAATTTTTACCTAAGGTAGTTTCTGAGTTTCATATCAATCAATCCATCATACTACCTATCTTTTTTCCCAGGCCCCACTCCAACTCTGGAGAGCAGACCCTGCATACCCTAGACTGTAAACGAGCTCTAGCTTTTTACCTAGACCGTACAGTTTCCCATAGGAAGAGCACTCAATTATTCGTCTCTTTCCATCCTAATAAGTTGGGACAACCTGTGGGTAAGCAGGCTCTTTCTTCCTGGTTGGCGGACTGCATTTCTTTTTGCTATGAGCAAGCTGGCATTCCTTTTCAAGACCGTGTTAAAGCACACTCTGTGAGGGCCATGGCGACGTCAGTGGCACACCTTCGATCGGTGCCGCTTCCTGACATCTGCAAAGCTGCAACCTGGAGTTCTCTCCATACCTTTGCAGCCCATTATTGTTTGGACAAGGCTGGAAGACAGGACTCCATCTTCGGCCAGTCTGTCTTGCGTAACCTTTTTCCAACCTGATGTACCAACACCCTTCCACCTGCCCGGTAGGGTGCGGATGCCCTTTCCCAAATTTCTCCTCACTTATTGTGCCTGCTGCACACCGGTGGGTACATTTGGTGCAAGTCGGGACATCCTCAGCTCGGTACTCACCCATTTGTGAGGACAACCATCCTGCTTGTCCTGTGAGAAAGCAAATGTTGCTTACCTGATGTAACAGGTGTTCTCACAGGACAGCAGGATGTTAGTCCTCACGAAACCCGCCCGCCACCCCGCGGTGTTGGGTTTGTTTTGTTTTTACTTTCTAGGCACTGCCTGTAGCTTTGAAAATCAGACTGAAGGGAGACCCCTGCTGGCTGCAGGGTCAGTGCCTTGCTGGGCATGCCCAGTAGGGGCCAGTCAAAGTTCTGTTTAAACTTTGACAGAAGTTTTCCGTGGTGGGCTCCATCCTCGATGTCACCCATTTGTGAGGACTAACATCCTGCTGTCCTGTGAGAACACCTGTTACATCAGGTAAGCAACATTTGCTATCTTTGGCCTAAGAGAAGGGTCTGATTTTTCTTTCTTGAACTGGCAATTTTGAAGTTGACAGACTGCCTACTAGAAGGTTAGAGTTTCAGAGCTTCTGGCCTTAAATATTTCACACTGCTCCGGGAAATGTATAAAATCCAGGGACAGCCCTGGTCCTTGAGGGCCACAGACGGGTCTGGTTTTCTGGGTAACCAATCTATGCAAATTAGTCTGGTTCTCAGACCAAATGTATGCAAATATATCTGATAAATATTCTATTCATTGTGGATATCCTAATAACCAGGTCTGTTTGCAACACTGAAGGAATAGAGCACATCTGTAGATCATCCACTATGTGCACTTCCAGCATCAAATTAAAGCATTTTTCATCATGTATGCGCTACTAGGGATCTTAATTTCCATTGCTCTCTTACTAAACTGGTCTTCAGTATCTTCTCTAGAAAAGTCAAGTTTGCATGTTTAATTAGTTAAAGATCATCTAGCTGCAATACCAGCTTTCTGATAAAAGTCAGTTTTAGATTTCTCGCGCTCCTATGAGGGCTGTGTATCCAAACTAAGAACTGCTATGAGTACCAAATCAAGAACAACATGAGTCTTGGGCATCCATGATGAAAGTATTTAGCTAGCTTGTCATTAGTTAATAGGTTATCCTTTAAGTAGCAGGCCTCGTACTCTTTGTAAGGATTACATTGTGCTTTCTACTTTAGTGCGTTTTTCCAAGCTGAAATAAATGAAAGCAGATCACAATTTATTTCCAAGGTCTACCTGTTCTAAGTAATACATGAGACGTTAAGTGTGAAATCCAACATTAATAGCCATTGAAAGTGTGTTTAGTGTTCCTTTCTTTCAGAATTTCAAGAATTGGAAGGAAGATTTTATGGCCTTAGATCTTCCTTGTGAGAGCACTTATCTTTGAGAAAGAAAACTCCTATTTTTTTTCGTTAGGGGAACAGGGCTGAACTCATAACTCAGCTGCAATGCTCTGCTTTGTGGTTTGGAGTGATCTGGATTCAGGTTCCCTTTCCATCAGGGCTGATTTGGACCTGAGTACATGGAAGAGCACAGGCCTTGGGAAGGAGAAAAGATTGCTACCTCTACAGTGGTGATGCCTGCCAATCTATGAGCACTTTGGGTTGGCGAATGTCTTCACTGCTGCTCAAGCATTGCAGTTTAAAGGGGAGGTGGCAGCAGAGATTCTAGGGAGAAAATTAGAAAACTATTCCTCTCAACTCCCCACCACCACCTTTCCGCCCCCCAAACAAAAGAAATAGTTTGTCAGGAGAATGTTGACTTGGTGTTGTGTAGGCACGCAGTACTGGCTCATATTACAGTCTCCCATCAGTCAGCTTATGGTACCAGAAGTCTCCAGAGCCCATTTGTGTTCATCATAAACGTTCCTCTCAATCATTTAATTCCCCAAATCAGCAGAAAATAGATTTATCTCCTGTCTTTCAGTTTACCAAACGAGAACCAGAAGACACCAAAAGTGCAGATTCTGACAGAGACGTTTTTAATGAGAAGCCATCTAAAGAAGAGGTCATGGCAGCCACACAAGCTGAGGGTCCCAAACGTGTTTCTGATAGTTCTATCATCCACACAAGTATGGGAGATGTTCATGTAAAGCTCTTCCCTGTTGAGTATGTATTTTTGCTTCTAATGGAGTTAATTTTTTTTTCTATGGTTCTTACTTGTTCTTAATATATATATATTGCTTAGGCCATGTCTAGGGACCATCGTTTTCAGTTTTTTATTTTATTTTGCCTGGGAATTTCTATGTTAGAACAAAAATTAAATCAGTGGAAGTATGACTTTGCTACTGACTTTTCTCCGGTGTGTTTTATCAGTCATTATTACACTAACATCTTTTGTTATAGCATTGAAATTCCCAGGCAAAATAAAAACTGAAAATGAAGGTCCCTAGCTATGCTGTGTCCCTCCCTGCCTGTACCTTTTCTGGAGAATATGTAACCAGTGCTGCTCCCCTGCAGGGGTCTTTCCTGTCTACCTCGCCACTGCATTCTCCCGCCTAGGCAGGCTGCGATACCACTGACCAGTCCAGCACTGATGGCTAGCTCACCAATCAACTGTCCCATGCTGCTGTGTTTCACTGCCAGACTATATGCAGGCCGCACATGCGCTATAGCCAGCAGTGAGACAGACAGACATCACCCAAACTGCCTTGATCCTCCAGATGTAAGCTACAGCAACAAAGTATTCATGTCCTTTTATTTCCCTATTCCGTTAATTTCAGGTTGATGAATCCTGCTGACCTTTTTGCATGCTGCTGACTTAATTTTGGTGATCAAGTCTTAGGGCCAGATTTATGAAGGCTTTCCTCTCATTCTTTGTCTGTGGAGGAAAAGCTTAGTAAATCAGGCCCTTAGTCCTCTAAGATTTGTAAGATATCATCAGTGTCATGCAGGCATACAAGTAAGAGTAGCAGCAGTGAAAAGAAGATATCCAGGAGCTTGTTTTGAACCTTGAAATCGGGTCTTTGAAGGTCAGCTTCTTTACCAAACGAGTATTTATTTATTTATTTAAAAACTTTTCTATACCATCGCAACGGTTTACAAATAGGCACATATCTGAATTTTGGTGCATTAGCTGAATTGGATACATCGAGTGCATGTATATTTGAAACTTTGCTTAAGAATATCCCCTGAGAAAAGAACTACTGTTCAGTTTTTCTTGGGTAAAGGCTTTTTTGACATTTCATGAAGAAAAGTGGAAGTGAAACTGATCAGGTTTACACCATTGCAATTCTGACACGAGCACTGCATGGCATTAAAGATTGTTATTGAAAAAGTAATGTAATAAACTTCTTTTCATTGTATTATGCACAGATAGTGGGGTGTTTAGGAAAATGTATTAGAACTATACTTTAAATATGAGAATTGCAAAGTATTTGATTTTATTATTCACCTTGAAACATAGAAACAACGGCAGAGAGAGGCTGTATGGCCCATCCAGTCTGTCCAATTAATTTAGCATTATAATTTATCACTTTCTTAGAGATCCCTTGTATTTATCCCATGCTTTCTTGAATTCAGATACTGTTTTTGCCTCCACCACTTCCATTGGGAGGCTATTCCACACATCCACCACTCTCTCTGAAAAGAAATATTTCCTAAGATTACTCCTGAGTCTACCCTCTTTCAGCCTCATCTCATGACCCCCTCATTCTAGAGCCTCCTTTCCATTGAAAAAGGCTCACCTCCTGTGCATGGAAACCTTTGAGATCCCTGAGGCATACCACTTGTCACAACCCTTCCTTCCCGCCGGCACCTCCGACCGCTCCACTAGGCCTACACTCCCTGTGATGGGTGTGTGATCCATCGGGGTTGGGAGCATGCTGCGGCTGCCTTCCTCTTCCTCCCCCAAGATGCTTTCGAACCAGGCCGCACCTCCCACCACGACAGGACGGCCCCTGCTGTGACCTCACTCGCAGGCGACCTACCGGGGCCTCAAAAGTAAGGCCACGATCCTAGGCGTCACTCACCTAAGGTGCGCGACCAAGGAGCAGGCCCCTTGGTGCGCCCCCTTAGTTTAAGCCCTTAGTGCCTCCCCTTTATCTCCCCCCCTTTCCATTTTCCCCTCCTCCCATCAATTCTTTTCACCCCTTTTATTAGCCAGTTCTCCTCCTCTCACCACCTTTGGGCCCCTTGCCCTCTCAGAATCTCCTCCCTCACCAATACTAGCTTTGTACTACCTATCTCCCCTCCCCCCCCCCCCCTTTTAAACATACCTCCTAAAAGTGCTGGAATACCCAATACCCACACTCACACTACCACTCCAAGCACATCACCCACCCTATACACCAACCCAGATCTCTGCTGCCAATCATGCTTACCCCACTCACACAATTCATTGGCCTCGCTGCCTTCACCCTTATTCGCTTCAACTCACAATCCATCATCAAAAAGACCCCCCATTCTCAACGACATTCTTCTAGATGACAAACCTGACATCTGTGCCATAACCGAGACCTGGCTCAAGGACACTGACATAGTCCTGCTCAATCAACTCCCTAATCACACACATGATTTCTTCTCCATACCACGACCCAAAAAAAGAGGTGGAGGCCTCCTACTTGCAGCAAAAAAAGACCTTAAACTGATATTCTGTCTGCACTGCTCCCAAATTTGAAATTGGCCTCTTTAAATCCCTTCAACTACAGATCTGCTTAGTCTACATCCCTCCCATTCTCCTGGACAAAAATTCTTCCCCCCTCATCGAATTTATAACTCAGAATATAGCTATAGACACTCCTGCCATCATCCTTGGTGATTTCAGTATCCATGTCGATGCAGTGCCTTCTTCCCCTACATGCAATGGCCTCCTGGCCTCACTCAATGCAATGGGCTTTAAGCAAATTTATAACAAGCCCGACACACAAAGCAAGTCACTCCTTGGATCTAATCTTTATTAATGCTCGTATCTCACCTGGCACTCCCACCTACACCCCAGTACCCTGGTCTGATCACTACCTCATTAGAGCAGATCTTTCAGTAAAAAACACAACCACCTTCATGCACACAAAAATATAACACTATCCATTTCAGAAAACCCTGCTCTAGAGACGACCTGATCACAGCCCTCTCCAATGATCTTCATAAACTCGATCTTACTGACACCAATTCTGCACTCTCGGAATCACCTCACTAGCTCCATTGCCAATAAAATCTGCCCTCTGCAATCAAAAAAACTAAACACCACACTCACCTCAAAAAAACCTTGGTACACCCCTGAATTTAAAAAAAAATGAAGCACAATCTTAGGAACCTAGAAAAGAACTGGCGGAAAAACCCCTCTCCCACACAACTAGCTAAATTTAAATCCTCTCTACACAGCTACCATGAGACCATCCTTAAAACCAAGCGAGATTTCCACGCTAAGAGAATCCACATCCTTCAATTCAACGCCAATGCCCTATTCACATACGTCTCAGATCTGACCAAAACTGCCCCCTCACCCATACCCGATGAGGATGCCAAAACAAAATGTGAAGAATTAGCACAATTTTTCCACGACACAATTTTCAAGATCATATTACGCTTCCCCAGTAACCAACTTGCCTCCTTAAACACCTTTGAGACCACTGCTTCCACCGAAATTGAATCTCTCTTAAGGAAAATGAAATCTGCCTCCCACCCGTCTGACACTGTTCCCACTAAATTGCTCCTGACCATCCCTCGCATAATAGCATAACCCCTAGCTAACATCAATCACTCAATCAGACTCTATGAAGTCCCTACACCCCTAAAGCAAGCTATAGTCAAACCTATTCTAAAGAAACCAAAACTCAACCCCACTGAACTAACCAACTATCACCCTATCTCCAACCTACCCTTTCTATCAAAAATCCTGGAAAAGGTAGTAAACACTCAACTTTCGGACTATCTAGAAAAACACAATATTCTCTTCCCTTCACAATTCGGCTTCCGTAAGCATTTCAGCACAGAAACCGTCCTGATCTCATTTGCAGACTCCTTCCTCAAAGGATTGGACAAAGGCCACTCTTACATACTTGCATTGCTAGACATCTCATCCGCATTCAACACCATAAGCCACAATATCCTACTCGACCACCTCAAGGAAATTGGTATCTCAGGTATCCCACTCCGCTGGTTCGAATCCTACCTAAACAATAGGCAATACAAAGTCAAAATAGGCAACACTGTGAATCCCAAGCTATCGACCTTCACAAGGTATTTCCCCCAAGGTTCCTCCTTATCCTCGACACTTTTTAACATCTACCTACTACCACTCTGCCACCTCCTCTCTGAACTGGGTCTTACGCACTTCATATATGCGGACGACATACAAATCCTCATCCCTATCACTGAGTCCTTACACAATTCCATCAAAACTTGGGAAACCGCTCTCACCGCCATCAATACTCTCCTCACTAACCTCAATCTCGCTCTCAACACTGCCAAAACTGAAATCATGATCATATCGCTCCCACACAACCACCTCACCCGCTCTCAACCCAACACCATCCCAACCACAATCACCGCATCACCACACGTACGAGACCTTGGCGTCATCATTGATAATCAACTTAACCTAAAAAAAGTATCAATACCACTATGAAAGAATCCTATTTCAAACTCCACACCCTAAAAAAATTAAGACCCCCTTCTCCATTTCCAACTTCCATACAGTACTACAGTCCTTGATCTTTTCAAAAATTGTCTACTGCAATGCCCGCCTTCTAGGCCTCCCCAAAAATACAATCTCCGCACTCCAAATGCTGCAAAACGCCACTGCTCGCATACTTACCAATACTCGCAAAACTGAACATATCACCCCCATCCTCAAAGAACTATACTGGCTCCCTATTGCCTCATGTATACACTATAAAACCCTTTCTATCATACACAAAATCTTGTATACCCACAATATGCACTGGCTCAATGACTCTCTATATTTTCGCACCCCCAGTAGACCTACTAGATCTCACTACTTGGCAACTCTACATACACCATCTACTAAGTTTACACACTATACCTCTACTAAAGAGCGTGCCCTATCCATTGGAGGGCCTTCACTCTGGAACTCCATGCCCACCGACCTACGACTAGATCTGCCCAAAATAATTCAAACAAAAACTGAAAACCTGGTTATTCAAACAAGCTTTTACTTGATCCTTGCTCACACCCGCATCCTCCTGTACATCATCCTCTCCTCTCTCTTCTACCTGACCCCGTTTTTCTCTTCCTCCTTCCTACCTCCACCCAGCCTTTAATACATCATTCCTCAATTGATTAATTTCATGATCCCCTTGTATGTATGCGTTTTGAAACTTTACAATTTGTCACCTTATTCGTATTTGTAAATAGTGAATGTATAACTTCCTCCCCCTTATCTTCTCCCCCCTTTACTTTCTAGCTTTAATTCCTCAGTTCAATGCCCTGTAACTTAAGCAATCTGCCTACGTTATTCATTGTTTTGCATTATGTTATATTGTTCGCAGTTCCTTGTATAGCACCTTCGCTTCATATCCTGTTCTTTGTAAACCGATGTGATGTTCTCAACGAATGTCGGTCTAGAAAAACTTTAAATAAATAAATAAATAACCTCTTCTTCACGGAAAATTTCATTTACCACTACCTTTTGTCGCCTCCCACTCAGACAGTTTCCAACCCAGTCAGTCACTCTAGGATCTATACTAAGGTCGCACAATTTATTTATAAGTCTTATGTGCAGAACCGTATCAAAAGCCTTGCTGAAATCAAAGTACACTGCATCTAGTGCTCTCCCTTGATCCAACTCCGTGGCCACCCAATCAAAGAAATTGATCAGATTCATCTGACGATATATGCTGCCTCGGATCTTGCAATCCATTGGATTGTATCCTTTGTTTGCTCTCCACAACCTCCTCCTTACTTCCACTTTTATGAATAGAAACCATATCTACCTTTCTCCAGTCCTCCGGAACAACTCTAGAAGATAAACATTGAAAAGGTCAGCCAGCGGAGTTGCCAGGACATCTCTAAGTTCCCTTAGTACCCACAGATGTATCCCATCCGGCCCCATCGCCTTATCTACTTGAGGTTTAGCTAGCTCCTCACAAACGCACTGTTCTGAAAATCGATTAAGATTTACCTAACTTCAGTCTTATTTATGTTTGTTCTTTGTGGACCTGCTTTAGGCCCTTCCACAGTGAACACCAAAGAGAAATATGTTAACCAATTTTGCTTTTTCCTCATCAGCTTCTACATATTCCTCCCTTTTGCATCTCACAATGCCACTTTTGCACTTCCATCTATCACTAACATATATCTAAAAAAAAAAAACAAAAAACAGTTTTGTTCCCCTGTTTTACTGTATTTGCTATTCTATTTCAGTGTTTGCACTCCTGACTACTTTACCAGCTTCTCTTAGTTTTTCCAGATATCGTTACCTGTCTTCCTCTTTTTGCGAGCTCTTGGCTGAGGAAGGGACCTTAATAGCGCCAAAATATTACATTTTAAAATATATTAGCTATAAAAAGATGAGTCACTCAAAATTAGGGTATAGAACATTATAATGTAACATTTTACCAGGTGTCTTATAAATGCCAGTTTTTGCTATAATACCAATCAGTGTAAACACATTCAAATATATTCATATACCTTACTTCAAAACATTTTTCTAATGTTTTTCATATGCAAATAAAATTGACCACCAATAAATCAGAACTAGCCTAGTGCAAAACTTTTCTTGTGCAGAAGTTAGATCAATCCCTTCTGAGAAGCTAAACCAAAAATTTAAGAATCACAGATGTAAATGTAAGTCCCTGTAGAAATAAGCTAAATAAAGGTGTCAGCTATACTCAGTTTGATTTTCTTTTAACAAATTTAATTTAAGTCACCGATGCAAATCTATACCAGATTGGTAGTAACCAAAAGTCATTACCATGCTGGTGATCTGTGTGAGAAATTCAGTTGGATTTCCATATACCACAAACCACTGTTGCAGTCATAGCATGAAAACTGAACTCTTCCATCACCTCCAGAACAGAGTTCAGCCACATTGGCAGGAGACAGCAGGGAGGTTTGCACTGCTTGTACTGTACTTGTTACGAGAGTAAATGGAGCACTTCGGCTTCCACTAATTTCAGTCTGGCTCTTTTCAGGCATGTTAAAGAAACTGTTTTAAAAGAGATTTTGGTTCAATAAATTCATGACATTTAAAAGGACCCATAATAAAATTAACTTAGCAACACATTGGGTCAGACAAGGACCCCAATGTGTTGCTAAGTGAACATAAATAGTGTCGTAGCTTAGCCTATTCTTAAAATACTGATTTTAGAATCTGCAATTGCAGGTGCCCCAAAACAGTGGAAAACTTCTGTGTTCACAGCAGGAATGGCTACTACAATGGGCACACATTTCATCGCATCATCAAGGTAAGAAGCAGAATGCCAAGTCTGTTATTTGCAGAGATATTTAGTTTCTATATGTGATCCCCAAACATACTGGAAAACTTCCCTTTTTAACTGTGAAATAATTTCTATATTTTTGTTGATGGCCCTTTCTAAGCAATTTTTTTTTTTTTTTTTTTTGCATTTTGCATCAGCCAGCACAGCGCTCTTGAGCAGTGGTCCTGAAATTGTGGCCCGTGGACACAGTTTTTCTGGCCCACTGAATCCCTCCGATTGTATTTACCTGCAGCCCCCAGGTCCTTCCATTTGCAGCAGTTTTTCCCAAGTATGGTGATCTTCCTCTCCTCAACTCCCCTCCTGGGCCAACTCATCAGTGACATCATGAAGAGATGCTGTAGCCAGCTAGGGGGAAGGGAAGGATAAAATATAGTGGTACTGAGCAGCATACGAGTGCAGCAGGACCTGAAGAAGATCTTCTGTTCACACTGCTGCCATCACAAGGAGCTGCTTCTCCCGCCGCTGCCTCAAGGAGCATCAGCTGGGAGAAACCTCTGCTGCCACCACTAGGCGAAACAATTGCCACTGCTGCCAAGAGGAAGAAAAAGGAGAAAAACATAGCAGGTGGGAATCACGTGGTGGACCTGGTGGAGAGCCCAGCACATAGGAGGTACTAAAATCGGAGCTCTCCTCCCTCTTAACAGCCAGAGCAGTTGAACCCATACCACCAGGGCAGAAAGGGCAGGAATTTTACTCCCAGGATTTTACTGATTCCAAAGAGGACAGGAGGACTCCGTCCCATCCTAGACCTGAGGGTCTTGAACAAATTTCTAAGAAAAGAAAATTTCAAGATGGTTTCCTTGGGCACCTTGCTCCCCCTTTTGCAAATAGGGGACTGGCTATGCTTCCTCAACCTAAAGGATGCATACACCCATATTGAGATACTTCCTGTGACCAGGGAAGATCTCAGATTTGTGGTGAGGAAACAGCACTTCCAATACTGGGTTTTGCCACTGGGGTTCGCATCTGCTCCATGGGTCTTCACAGAATGCCTGACTGTGGTGATGATGCATCTCCGCAGGCTAGGAGTGCATGTTTTCCTGTATCTGGACAATTGACTGGTAAAGAGCACATCTCAAGCCCCTTACCATCCAGGTGTTGGAGTCACTAGGGTTCGTTCTCAACTACCCAAAGTCCCATTTCAGTCCGTCACCTCAATTGGATTTCATTGGAGCCCTGCTAGGCACAGCTCAGGCCAAAGCCTTTCTGACATGCCAGAGAGCTGTCGCCTTGGTGACCATTGCAGCAGACATTAATCAGAGCCAGTAGGTATCAGCCTAGCACGTGTTGAGGCTGTTGGGCCACATGGCCAATGACCGTCATGTCACTTCCTTGGAACACTTGCACATGCGCAGAGCCCAATGGACCCTGAGGCCACAGTGGCACCAAGCCACATACAGCCTCCAGGATTGCAGTTCACTCAGGAATGTCCTTGTCAAATCAACTTCCTGGAGATATGGGCTTTCAGAGATCGGCTGTCCAGCAAAGTTTTCCTGATCCAGACAAACATACAAGTAGCCATGTGGTATGTCAACAAGCAGGAAGGCATTGGATCGTACTTCTTGAGTCAGGAAGCAGTCCAGAGCTGGTTATTGGCCCTGTCTCACGGGATGGCCTCAGGGCCCTGTACCTGGCCAGGATGAAGAACGTGGTGGCAGACAGGCTGAGTCGGGTCTTCAGAGCCTTTGAGTTGTCCTTGGACCAGGGGATAGTGGATTGGATATCCTGCCGCTGAGGGAGCCACGCGTAGATCTGTTCGCATCTCCCTGTAACAGGAAGGTGCCTCAGTTCTGCTTCCTGTCCAGGACAGATGGCAAATCAACCTCGGGCGCCATCTGATGATGTCAGCCTCAGACGACCTGGTCCGTCATTGGGGCAAGGATCTTCTGTATACATATCCTCCAATTCCCTTGGTGGTAAAGACTCTCTTGAAGCTTCACGAGGACAGAGAGACTGTGATCCTCATTGGCCGAGACAGGTATGGTTTCTACTCCAGCGGGAGCTGTCCATTGGGAAACCAATCAGTCTGGGGACTTCCCCAGATCTCATCACGCAAGATCAGGGCAGGCTGCAGCATCCCAACCTCCAGGCTCTGAAGCTCACAGCCTGGAGGTTGAGAGGTTAATCCTGCAACTGCTTGATCTTTCTGAGGATGTGTCTTGAGTCCTGGTGGCTTCTAGAAAGCCTTCCACTAGAAAGTCCTATGGGCTGAAGTGGAGGAGGTTTTCTGTGTAGTGTGAGCAGAAGGCCCTAGATCCGTTCTCCTGCCCCACACTAAATCAGCTTGATTACCTTCTATATCTTTAGGAGGGTGGCTTAAAAACCAACTCTGTCAGAGATCATCTTAGTGCAGTTTGCGCATACCACCACAGTGTAGATGGTGCACCCATTTCTGTACAGCCTATATTTGTATGTTTCATGCGGGGCCTGCTTCAGTTGAAACCTCCCCTAAGTCCTCCTGCTGAGTCTTGGGACCTCAGCGTGGTGTTGGCTCAGCTGTTGAAAGCTCATTTTGAACCTCTGCACTCCTGTGACCCTGAAGTACCTGACCTGGAAGGTCATATTCTTAGTAGTGGTCACTTCAGCATGCAGGGTCAGCGAGCTCCATGCCTAAGTGACTTATGCACCTTATACTAAGTTTTATCATGAGAGGATGGTTTTTCGTTTGCGCACCCTATGTTCCTGCCTAAAGTGGTGAAGTATTTCCATCTTAATCAGTCAATTGTCCTGCCAATTTTCTTTCCCAGGCCCCATTCACACCAAGGCGAATGAGCACCGCATAGTTTGGACTGCAAGCTAGCCTTAGCCTTCTATCTGGAGCGGACAGAAGCCCATAGTCAGTCCACCCAAGTTTTTATTTCTTTTGATAAGAATAGGTTGGGCGATGCCATTCCCAAACAGACCACTATCCAGTTGGCTAGCAGATTGCATCTCCTTCTGTTATGCCCAGGAGGGACTGCATCTGAGGGATCATGTCAAGGCTTATTCTGTCAGAGCCGTGGCAGCGTCAGTGGCCCACTTGCGAGCAGTTTCCATGGAGGAGATCTGCAAGGCCACGACATGGAATTTCCTCCACACATTCTCATCTCAAGACTGTCTGAATAGGGATGGCCAATATGACAAGTAGGTTCATCCAGTCTGTCCTCCAGAACCTGTTTGAAGTGTAGAACCCAAAGCGCCCAATCTGGAGCCCTTTGTTTGGGTTCAGGTTGTTGTCTCCTCTATTACCAACAGCAGTGGTGGTGTTATGCCCTTAGGTACTTGGTTAAATGTCTTTTGGTCCCCTTTTGTTTTGGGGAGCAGCCTGTAGCTATGTATTCACTGATGTGGGAGGACTACCATCCTGCTTGTCCTCTGAGAAAGCAGAGGTGCTTACCTGTAACAGGTGTTCTCCGAGGACAGCAGGATGGTTGTCCTTACAAAACCCGCCCGCCACCTCACAGAGTCTGGTTTCTCCTATATTTTATTTTTTTCACAATTGTGTGTTACGAGACTGAAGAGGGACACCATGTGGATGCATGGTATAGGGCATGCTACGTGTGGTATAGGGTATGCTGTGATTGCTCAGTGTGCCTAGTCAAAGTTTCTAGAAAATTTGACATAGGTTTTCCACATCGGGCTCCATCTGATGTCACCCATGTGTGAGGACTAACATCCTGCTGTCCTCGGAGAACACCTGTTACAGGTAAGCAGCTCTGCTTTATTCACTCAAAAAAAGGTTTTCTGTGCTGAAATGGCTTTGAAAATTACCCCCAAGATGACCTCCATGTGAGAGAACCTCAAGAATGAAATTTCTTAAATCTCTGATGAGAGATCAAGAATCACTGATAAACATCTGCATCAGTCATTGAGACCTTGTGCACCTCCCATGGAGCCTGACATTATATTTGTTACTACTCTGAAACAAGCCCACAGGTAACACTAATTAAGAGAACACAGAAACATATAATTGTCACTGAACTTCTATGTTTTCTGAATGTTAAAAACACCAGACCACAGTTAAACTTGTCGAACAAGGTGGGGTTTTTTTTTTGGGGGGGGGGGGGGTTACGATTCAATAGGTGTGAAGTTGAAATAAACTGTACAAAGCAATTGTTTTATAAACCCCCTTCCCCATACCCATTCAGCAAACTCCTCAGCCTGCTCAGTGGTTTGAAAGATATTCAGTGAGGCCCTCATTCCAAAAAGTCTACGGACCCCTGCTCTTGAGTGTAGGGGGTAAAATCCAGTTGCTGCCTGACTGCAAATGCACATTACTGAGGTTGTGTGTAGTATATGCAGCGTGCTTGTTTGTTTCTTCCAGTACTATAAAAACACTTTAGTTATCCAGGCAACAGAGAGACCAGCCTTAGGGGATATATGGAGTGAAGGGGTAGAGCAAGGGAGCAAAGAGTATAGTAACAAGAGGAGGGAGGGAAAGAGAAGGGAAAAGGTTGCTTGGGGTGAGGGCAGTATGGGGGAGAGAGAAGGAAAAGCTTGTTTGCAGGGTACAGTTTTACAGCATGCTGGAACTTTTTCCTTACACATGCACTAGAATATGTGGCTGTTAATGGTTTGTGAGCATCCTTAAACATGGAGATGCAGTATGCTCCTTTATTAGCCACTAGGTCAACTCACCGTACGTTACCAGATGGTTATTTTGGAATAGTGGGTGTTCAGGAGGTCACTGGAGTCTTTATCCCGAAGCCCCTGTTCCCTCCCAAGTAGCCTCTTAAAGCCGCAGTGACATCCTGTGACCAGAGAAATTTGGGAAACTTTCTTCTGGGCTGCAGTATTGTCTAAGAGATGCTTCTCTTTCAACAATGGCAGGTATTCTAATTCATAGGGACTTTTATAAGCTGTTGGTGTTTAATGGTCTTTGGTTTCTTTTTAAACCCAGGGTTTCATGATACAAACTGGTGATCCAACTGGTACTGGAATGGGAGGAGAAAGTATATGGGGAGGAGAATTTGAAGATGAATTTCATTCAACATTACGACATGACAGACCCTATACACTTAGCATGGCTAATGCAGGAGCAAATACCAATGGCTCCCAGTTTTTTTTAACAGTCGTGCCAACGGTAAGAAAAGTTTAAACTGTATCTCTTTATGTTCAAGTACTATTTTATAAACTAACTTTTAGATTGCTATCTAACGTAAGGAAGTGATCAACAGAAGGATTCTTTGGCAGTAATTCACAAATACTATGAAGTTATTTGTCAGAATATCACAGGGTGTTCTGCCAAACTTTCTGGTAACACAGCTGTATGGAATCGCTTGCACCTACTATAGTTTCTTCTTCAGTCCTAAATCTCTTTATCTGAGGTTTTGTTTTTTCTTAGATTGAGACATGTTGCTATATGGGCAACAATGAATCTGAAACCCTTTTCAAAAATAACTAGTTAGTTGCTGTACTTATGACTTATTTTCACACAACTAGTTGTGTCATCCTTCCATTTCCTAGCGTATAGCAGATGGACTCAGGACCAATGGGTATAGTGTAATCCTGATAGCAGTTGGAGATGGATCATATTTCAATCTGACATCAGCCCCAGTACATATACTCCTGCAGGAAGTGCAGCTCTCCAGTATTTTCCGTCTCCATAGCAGTTAGGGACTCTATGCACGCTCGCACAGCGTTAGAGTAATTTCACCAAAGAAAACCAAAAGAATAGGAAGAAATCTTACCTCTACAGACGAGCCCCGCTCTCCTGCGGTGACACCCATTGGGTCCCTCCCCCAGTTGAGAATTCCCGAGGTGATTTCCGCGATCCCTCAGAGGTAAGCCTCGGTCCAGCGGCCGACCCTCAATGGGGACCTAGCCCCCGACATCGGGTGAGGCTGAGAGGCAGCGGGTGCAACCTCGAGCGCAGCGGTGAAGGTATTTTCCCTCTCCCCCCGCAGGCGGAGACCGCCTGAAACGAGACCAGGAAGCGCAGAGACAAAATAACATAGAAATCTAATTAAAAGTCTCCGGTCCCCGAAGCTCGAGGAGTCGCACAGGTCACCAGCCGGGACCAGTGCCTCCGGGTTGATCTTCCCTAGCAGGGCTAGGCCCCGGTTAGATCCGAGGGTCCTTCCACGTGGAGACCCTCTGATGTGGTCGCTATATTGTCCGCGTGGTCGCCGTCACCATTTTGATCTGTTCGTCGCCCCGATCCGGGCACACAACGTCGTGCGCACAAGTACCATGCACAGAGACGACGCGCGTAGCCACGCACTTACTGTGCTGGGCGCACAACTCTATCTGTGCGCACATCCCCCTGAGCGTGCACCACCATGGCACCACCAGAAAAGAAACTCAAGGCTCAGGGCTCACGGCCCTGTGTATACAGTGCGAAGAGGCCCTAGAGGATCCAACTCATGGCCCTCCCCAGCCGGTACCAGGTTCCATCCTCTCGAACAGTACACCGAACCTAGCATTGCACAGCGGGACACCCACCCCCCACAACGGGACTCCCTAGGGACACGGCGCTCCTTAGTCTAGACCCAGCATCTATCTCCTGGGTGGAATTCTTCAAAGGTCTGCATACCTTCGTCCACATGCAACCGGGACCTCCTATAATAAGGCCACAAGCTCCACCAGAGGACCTCAACGTCCCGGGATCCTCTATGCCCAGGGAAGTGATCCCACCACCCAGAAGTCCCACCTTCGGGGACACAGACAACTCTGATGAGGATTCAGAACCCCTGGAGGAAGGGGAACTCCCTCTGGGGACAGAGCCCCACCGAACCATGAGACGCTTCTTCACCAAGGACGAGCTTCCAGAACTGATCACACACAGCTTAAAAGAGCTTGCTATCCCAGGCACAAGTGCCTCACGGGAACCTAAGACGAACCCCCTACTAGAGGGACTCCATCAGACCCTCCCGTCATTTCCCACTATTTCAAGCCGTCCAGCAACTAAATGACTTGGAATGGGATGCCATGGAAACTAGGTTTAAAGGGGGGCGTGCTCTGGCAGCTATGTACCCTCTGGACCCAGCCACCAAAGATCTCCTGGCATGTCCAAAAGTGGATGCCATGGTCTGCGCAGTCCCGAAGTGCACTATTGTCCCAGTGGAGGGAGGAGCAGCACTCCAGGATGCTCAAGACAGACGTCTGGAATCTATCCTCAAACAGTCCTTTGACGTCTCCGCTATGTCTCTACAGATCGCGGCCTGCTGTGCCGTGGTGACACACGCCTGCTTATCACAGACCAGGAACAACACTCCTGGGGAAGCCCGGGAAGCAGCAGTATCATTCCTTGTGGATGATGCTTCTGATCTGGTGTGCACTGCAGCTAGAGAAGTGTCATCCACCGTGGCAGCCAGAAGACAACTCTGGCTCCGAAACTGGTCGGCCGACGCATCTTCCAAAATGAGACTCACAAAGATGCCCTTCAAGGGAACCCTCCTGTTCGGAAGCGAACTAGAGAAACTAGCCAACAAATGGGACGAGTCCCCACTGCCGTGGCAACCGGAGGACAGAAATAAGAGAAACCAGCGACCCTTCCCCAGAGCTTCCAGGGGCAGAGGATCACAGTGCTTCTACCCATAAAGAAGCACATATCAAGCGCCCGCCCCGCAGGCAGGAGCCAGTCCTTTTGGAACAAGCACAACAAAAGGGGAGCCAGCTCGGGCCCAGGCCCCAGCCACACCCCACAATGAAAATCAGCCGACCCATCCAAAGGAGAGAGCCATAGGGGGCAGGCTTGCCCTATTCTACCAAAGATGGGTCGAGATAACTTCGGACAAGTGGGTCCTAGCCATCATTCGAGAGGGATATTACCTGGATTTCCACCACCTCCCTCCAGACAGGTTTGTGGAATCCCCCTGGCACGACTCTTCCCAGAGGATGGCAGTGGAAGCTACACTGACCAGATTACTAGCCTTAGAGGCTGTAACACCGGTGCCTCCACAACAAATAAATACTGGACATTATTCCATCTATTTTATCGTTCCCAAGAAAGAAGGAACGTTCATGCCCATCCTGGACCTCAAGTCTGTCAACCGTCACCTGAAGATTCCTCGCTTCCGCATGGAAACCCTACGCTCAGTAGTAAGGGCGATACAACCGGGAGAATTCCTTACATCCCTGGATCTGTCGGAAGCCTACCTACACATTCCGATCCATCAAGAGCATTAGCGTTTTCTATGCTTTACGATCCTGGACCATCACTACCAGTTCCAGGCACTACCATTCGGGTTAGCCACAGCACCCCAGACGTTCACCAAGATCATAGTGGTGGTGGCAGCAACACTGAGGAAGGAAGGAATCTGCATGCACCCTTATCTAGACGATTGGCTGATCAGGGCGAAATCCCCAGAGGAGAGCCACCAGGCGACCAATAGAGTCAAAACTCTACTGGAGAGCCTTGGGTGGGTGATCAAAACAAACAAGAGCTGTCTGCAGCCCTCCCAATCTTTAGAATATTTGGGAGTCCGGTTCGACACCAAACAAGACAAGGTCACCCTGACACCGACAAGGAGATCGAAATTGATGATCCAGTTGCGAACCCTGTTGAGCGAGCTTTGCCCCACAGCATGGGACTACCTACAGGTCCTCGGCCTCATGGCATCCACACTGTGTTTTCAGCACAAGGCAACTCTAAACGATACGAGGTAACTGTTCTAATTAATAAACATATATCTTTTCAAACGGAACCGGTTAAAGCTGACCCTGAGGGACGTTTTGTGATGGTAAAGGGGAAACTGTTTGAAAGAGAGATAATTCTGGCTTCCATTTTTGCCCCCAATACTTATCAGCATAATTTCTACACTTGGTTAATTACCTGTTTACATGACATGGGACCTGCTCCCCTTATCATGGGAGGAGACTTTAATTTCATAGCCAATACTGCCATAGATAGATGGCCTACCTTAAAATCACTGTCGACTAGTATCAACAAAGGGGTCAATTTTCTATGCTCCATTATGAATCTTCTAGATATTTGGTGGACATTACACCCAGGCGAAAAAGACTTCACACGTTTTGTGAGGGTACATGAAACTAAGTCTCATATAGATTATATATTGCTCAGTGAAGACCTTTTCCATTACATTTTGAGAGCTATGATTGTCCCTTTAGTTATATTTATTTATTTATTTATTTAACATTTTTATATACCAAAATTCATGTAGCAAATGTTACATATCAATTCGGTGTACATTGTAACAATTAAACATGCACGACAGAGTGCAATTACATCGAACAGGAGGATAAACTTGGATTAAGTAACTGGGGGGTTAACTAACAAGAAGTTATAATAAATAATGTAGTATTTCGATATGATCTGGCTGATGTACAGTAGATACGTTCCAAGGTGCATAAATTTGAAAAGATTTAGAGTACAATTATTGGTGTGGGTAGAAGGCTTGTTCGAATAGCCAAGTTTTGAGTCTCTTCTTAAAGACGATAGGGCAAGGTTCTTTCCGGAGGTCTGGAGGTAGAGAGTTCCATTGCGCGGGTCCTGCTGTGGATAGAGTGCGTTTATTTAATGAGGATTTGATGGTTGGGGCGAGGAGAGTATCTTCATAGGCTGTTCTCACCAGTCGGGAGGGTATATGTGGCTGCAGAGGGGTATTGAGTTCCAGAGGAATGAGCTTATGTATGGATTTATGTATGATTGTTAGTACTTTGTAGGAAATTCTGAACTTGATTGGGAGCCAGTGTAGGTTTTTCAAGATGGGGGTAATATGATTTCTTTTGTTGGATTTCGTTAAAATTCTGGCTGAGGCGTTTTGGAGCATTTGTAAAGGTTTTATTGTGTTGATTGGGAGGCCAATGCCCAGTACAATGTATCTTTGATCGCCAGACTTCTAGTTCTAGATCTCTGTTGTGACGGATGCCTGTATGACTAAATAATGATATATCTTTCGTTCCTATCTGGAAGACAAATGGCGGGAATATGAGACTTATAACCAGCTGCATAGAGGGAACCCCGTTTTATATTGGGAAACAAAGAAAGCTGTCATGAGAGGAGAAATTATCAGTTATGTCTCATCTAAGCGTAAAGCCCTTAATAGAACTATTTTAGAACTCACTGGGCATCTGAGTGTCTGTAAGCAATGGTTTGCTGACACTGGGAATGCTAAGTGGCAGAAGGAGTTTTTGACTGCAAAAAAACTGTTAACATAAGAACATAAGAAAATTCCATACTGGGTCAGACCAAGGGTCCATCAAGCCCAGCATCCTGTTTCCAACAGTGGCCAATCCAGGCCATAAGAACCTGGCAAGTACCCAAAAACTAAGTCTATTCCATGTTACCATTGCTAATGGCAGTGGCTATTCTCTAAGTGAACTTAATAGCAGGTAATGGACTTCTCCTCCAAGAACTTATCCAATCCTTTTTTAAACACCACTATACTAACTGCACTAACCACATCCTCTGGCAACAAATTCCAGAGTTTAATTGTGCGTTGAGTAAAAAAGAACTTTCTCCAATTAGTTTTAAATGTGCCCCATGCTAACTTCATAGAGTGCCCCCTAGTCTTTCTACTATCCGAAAGAGTAAATAACCGGTTCACATCTACCCGTTCTAGACCTCTCATAATTTTAAACATCTCTATCATATCCCCCCTCAGCCGTCTCTTCTCCAAGCTGAAAAGTCCTAACCTCTTTAGTCTTTCCTCATAGGGGAGCTGTTCCATTCCCCTTATCATTTTGGTAGCCCTTCTCTGTACCTTCTCCATCGCAATTATATCTTTTTTGAGATCTGGCGACCAGAATTGTACACAGTATTCAAGGTGCGGTCTCACCATGGAGCGCTACAGAGGCATTATGACATTTTCCGTTTTATTCACCATTCCCTTTCTAATAATTCCCAACATTCTGTTTGCTTTTTTGACTGCCGCAGCACACTGAACAGACGATTTCAATGTGTGATCATCTTCATCGCCGTGCATTACACCTCCCCGTTTGCATTAAAACAGACTCTATCGGCATGGTAATAAGTCTGGTAGGTTATTGGCGAATTTGGTGAGAGCTCAGAGAGGTTCAGCGCATGTCAAAGGTTTAAAGGATGCCCCAGGAGAGAGGTGTTCTGACGCTAAGGGAATAGGGAAAGTTTTCCGGGAGTTTTATCAAGACTTGTACTCTGCTGAAGCGGAGGATTTCTTAGTAAGGGACGAATTTATGTCCAAGGTAATTTTGCCTCAGGAGGGGAAGTAGGATTGCAGAAATTAAATCAGCCGATTATGGTGGGGGAAGATAGCGTGCGTCAGAGAGCTTAAATCTTTTAAGTCTTGTGAGCTGGATGGTCTGCATGCTCTCTTTTACAAAGTGTTAATTGAGAAAACTCAGGAGCCACTCACCTGTCTTTTTAATTCTATGGTACATTCTAGGAGCGTGCCAGACTCATCCTGGGCAGCAGTGGTGATAGTTTTGCCCAAGCCAGGGAAAGAACCAGACTATCCTGCATCTTACCGCCCTATTTCACTGCTTAATTTGGACATAAAAATGTATGCCAAATTATTAGCCAATAGATTAAAATATGTATTACCTTCCTTAATATCCCAGGAGCAGTCAGGATTCGTTTTTGGAAGGCAGTCTAATGCTAATATCAAGCGGTTGCTATTGACAATAGAGAGTTTGTTCAAGAGTCCCAGATCCATTGGTTGTTAGCTTTGATGCAGAGAAGGCCTTTGACAGGGTCTCCTGGTCCTTTCTCCAGTTTGTATTGGGTGCCTTTGGTTCTAGTGGATATATACAGGCAGCGATACAGGTATTATACTCTTATCTGCTTGCCTACATTCAAGTTTACGGGACACTTTCTGAGGCATTCTCCTTATATCATGGGACCAGACAAGGTTGCCCTTTATCACCTTTTTTGTTTATTTTAACTTTGGAGCCTTTGATAATGAGAATCAAGCAGGAGAAGTTTATTAAGGGCATTTCTTTTGGCCCTCTCTACTCTAAAATCATGCTGTTTGCAGATGATATTTTAATGATCCTTTTGGAGGCACAATCCTCCCTTCCACAAGTGTTGAGGTTGGTAACAGATTTGGGGAAATTCTCAGGATCAAAATTGAATTTAAATAAATCTGAGGGGTTAGATTTAATAGTGCACGTGTAGGTAGGCTGGACTGGATTTTTTCTGCGGTGGATGGTAGAGAAAATTAAATATTTAGGAGTCATGGTTCATAGAGACCCCAAACAGTGGTATCCCGTAATATATAACCTTTAATACAGGAGTTTCGACAGAAGACCAATGCTTGGATGGAAATTTCAATATCCACTTTGGGTCATGTGGCCCTCTTACAGATGATATTGATTCCGAAGTTGTTGTATATTTTGCAAATGGTCCAGTCATATTGAGACGAAAAGATATTAAGCTTATAAACAGCATATGTGCTTGGTTTATATGAAGGTCCAAAAAGGTGAGATTCTCCATGGCCAAGATAAGCTATCCTAAAGAGAGGATGGCATGGGTTTCTTTCATATTCAGTACTACTATATAGCAAGTAATGTAGTTACTATTGATGAGTGGTTGGGGGTTGTTGAGGATCAAATTCCTTGGAATTAGAAACAAACTGTGTACACCCATTGAATTTAAAATTTGTACTTCATACCCCTAGGGATTCTCTTCCTGATAAAATCTCTTGTTCATTATACTTTGGAACAGTTAGTCAGACATGGAAATTTCTTAGATAATTACTTCATCTTTCCTGGGAAATTTCTCTTTGCCTACCATTAACTGGGAATCCACAATTTAGGGCTGGGGAGTCCAATATAACCTTCAGGACACTGTAGGCTAATGGAGTCAACTCCATACAGTTTGAAGTTGGGAAGGATGCACTCACTGAATTATTGTATTGCACACTTGGGTTTGAGTTCTAAAGATTTTCTAGCTTATTGCCAGGTACAGAATTATAGCTCAAGTATTTAAAAAAAAAAAAAAAAAAAAGACCAATGAGTGTACCTCTGCATTTCAAAGATTTATACATTTGGGAAGAACGAGAAAAATTACTGTCTAGCTTATAAATATCTTTATTCTATTTATTAAAGCTTATCAGGACACAGATTAATCTTTGTTACACGACAATCCTGATGCAGTGGTATGTTCTATTTATGAAGCTTATCTTTTTAGCTTTTTTATTCCTTTTCTGTTGCTATGAAGTAAATTGTAATTTTCTGAATTTATCGTTTTTATTTTAAATCCTCTTTTTCCCGTCGATAGCAGGGCTGAATTAGCCATGCTGTCATGGGATCTGTCAATCAGGCCCGGGAGGCGGAGCTTGTCAAAGCAGAGAACAGAGCTTTGCTCTCTGCGGCTGCACGTGTGTTCCCGCGCAGGAAAGTAACGGAATCTCCTCAGTCTGTTTTTTCCGCGAGCGGGATCGCACGCAGAGCTGATCTCTCCTCAGTTTAAAAACAGAATTAAAATGTCAAAACCTGGGTTTAAACCCTGCCGATGTGGTAAAATAATGTCGGTCACGGACGGACACGACCGATGTTACAAATGTCTCGGACCACATCACAAGCGAGAAGATTGTGAGTTTTGCTCTAAGATGTCACCTAGAGCATTAAAACAAAGGGCCTATAGGCTTCAGGAACTTTTTGCCTCACGAGAGCCGTCGGAGGCTCACTCATCGCCTGGCCCGTTACCTTTATCGGCTCCTTCAAAAAAGAAAACTGTTTCGTCTGATCCTAAATCCTCCACTCGAGGAGGTAATGATAAACCAAAAAGACGAAGGCCAATGGATTCTCAGAAATCCTCAGAGCCTATAGAGCCGCAACATACCTCATCGGAGAAGGAAACCTCGGCGCCGATGACTTCTGCGCCCACGGTGCCGTCTGCGCATACTCTCCTATCGGTGCCGAAGACAGAGTCTGCGCACAACCTAGCGCTTCTGGCGCGCATGTCGCAGAAGAAAACACCGCGCCGAACAGATACGCGCACGGCGCCGGGTAAACCTGCACGTACGGCGCCAACTGCAGAAAAACTTATGCGCACGGCGCCGACTACAGAAAAACTTATGCGCACGGCGCCGAACACATCGGCGCCGATAACCCCTGTGCGCTCAGGATCAAGAAAATATGTGCATACAACTACAACCGCGCACAGATCTACTTCCGCGCACATATCTACAAGCGCGCATAAGTCTATAGCCGCACATACCTGCGCATAACTCTACATCTGCGCTTAAACATATATCCGCGCATAAATCTAAATCAGTGCATAGATCAAAATCTGCGCGTATATACCATAATTATTCACCTCAAAAATTGAGGACAGAGTTGAAGCGAAAACGATACTCTTCACACAGCCCTTCTTCGGAGGCTGAAGCCACAGATACTGATTCATCATCTGATGACTATCACAAGTACTCAAGTCACTCCCATTTTAAAAAATTAATAAAAAGGAGTATTACATGGGAGATAAGTCCTTCGACCTCTAAATCATCTCGTAAAATTCCAGCTACTACCTGCTCAAAAAGAGAAGTGGTACAAATTTCTTCCTCTAACACTTCTTCAGATTCGGAAGACTTAAGAAATACTTCAGTCAATAAAATACAAAGGGACAGGGAAGTTCCAACAACTTCCCCTCAAACAAGTATCCCACAACAACAAGACAATCGTATGGTAATGCCCTCTCATACAAGAGAAGCATTTTTCCAATTGTCTCAATCGTTAGCAGGATTTTACAAGACGCTGCAATCATCATTCAAAATGACTAATATTGATGATGATAATGCTACGAAACATAAAGCACAGTCTCATGAAGAGCAGTTGGCAGAACCACCGACATCTCCCATGATAAACCAATCAGCCTCGCCAACTCATATACATGATACATCTTTTGATTCTCCTTCACTACAAACATCCCCATCATCATCGGTTGGATGTCTGTCGGATCCGCAGGACCAACTACAGGAGCCGTATTCCCCTCCTGAAGACCTTACATACCCAAAATTCCTAGAAAAAATGGGTACCATTCTACATCTAGAGGTCCAAAAAGAAACAGACCCTAGAGCAGAAACCCTTGGTCTGCTAAAGATTTTTGATACTCAAGTGGAACCAACATCTCTTCCACCACAAGAGATCCTGCATTCAGTCTTACAAAAATCCTGGGAAGCGCCTTATACAATTGCAGCCGTTTCCAGGAAAACAGACATAAAATTTCGTATGAAGAAAGCATCACTATACACTCTACCACGATTACCTCACACATCAATTGTAGTAGAGTCGGCGATGCAAAGGTTCAAGAAAACAAAGCTGCCTTCCACTTTCCCACCCGGAAAAGACAACAAATATTTAGATGAGTTTGGCAGGAAAGTATTTCATAACTCGATATTAACTGCACGAATTATGCAACATCAGTTCTACATGGTACAATATCTATATGAATGCATGCAAGCTATGAAAGGTATACATTCCTCGGTGGCGGAACAGATACCTCAGCCTCTTCATGATATGAAAGAGTGTTCTCGACACCTCTTGAGGTCAATCTACGAGGCACATGAAACATCATCCAGGGCATCTGCAACAGCCATTGCAGCCCGAAGACTAGCATGGTTATGTTCAAGTTCGATACGTGACAACTTGCATGAGAAACTAACAAACCTCCCATGTACAGGAGATAACCTGTTCAGAGAAAGATTTCAGGACGCAGTAAGTAAATTAAAAGAAGAAGCTCTAGCAGTACAATCTCTTAACGTCAAATCCTATTTACTCGACTACACGTCGTTATATGGGATCCACTCGTAGGCAACCATATGCCAGACGCCCCTATAGATCTTATCAATCTTTTCGTACCCAGCCATACCCTTCCTACCAGCGTCCTGCTCCACAAAATAATACTTCAAATCAACGAAGAGGTAAACCACGTAACCAAAGACAGCAGGCACAACAGCCAGCTACTGCAGCAAAAGCAACTTCGCCTTTTTAGTTATTCAGCCGCCACCACAACATCAAGCTCCTCCAGGCAGAATTCGTGCTTGCCTGAAAGCCTGGGAAAGAATAACATCAGATCAATGGGTTTTGGAGATAGTACGTCAAGGTTACCAACTCCAATTTGTCACAAAACCCATCTTGCTTCATCTTTCCACACTCAAGACTCACAGTTCCCACCCACAACTGGGGGAGGAAATTGCTTTACTTCGCAAACAACAAGCAATTCGACAAATCCACCCATACCCCAATTTAGCAGCATTTTATTCCCCGTACTTCCTTATACCAAAGAAGTCTGGGGGCCTTCGCCCCATACTAGACCTAAGGGAGTTGAACAAATTTCTCACCAAGGAGAAATTCAAAATGGTATCGTTGAAGTCAATTCTTCCTCTCATTCAAACCAATGATTGGATGTGCTCCATCGATCTGAAGGATGCTTACACACACATTCCAATCCATCCATCCTCGTGGCGTTACCTATGCTTTCGCTACAGATATCAACACTACCAGTACAAAGTTCTTCCCTTTAGACTATCGGCTGCACCCAGAGTCTTCACCAAATGCATGATAATGGTGGTGGCTCATCTCAGGAAACAAGGTATAACCATCTTTCCATATCTGGACGATTGGCTCATAATCGCCCCAACTCCAAACATCTTACTGGATCACCTCCATCGGGTGATACACTCTTTGCAAGAACTAGGGTTGGTGATAAATTTTCAAAAATCACACCTACAACCAACACAACAGTTGCAGTTCATAGGTGCATACCTGGACACTACGTGCAACAGAGCATACCTCCCAGACGACAGAATATCACATTTCCGTCAACTTCTACACACATTGAAACATACTCACAGGCCATCAGCAAGACAAGTCCTAGTAATTCTGGGCCACATGGCAGCGGTGAATTTCACGGTTCCCAACACCAGGCTACACATGAGACGCCTACAATGGGGTCTAAAGCGCCAATGGAAACAGCATTCACAACCATTGATGCAGAGGGTATCGCTGACCGCAGAAATGAAAAAAAGATATAGCATGGTGGCTCCTAGACTCTACCCTGTCCAAAGGAGCGTTGTTCAGCCCCCCATCTCACAATGCAGTCCTAACCACAGATGCGTCTCGCAAGGGATGGGGTGCACACCTCGAGACTTACGAAACCCAAGGGTTATGGACACTCTCAGAACAGAATCTACAAATAAATCTATTGGAACTCAGAGCGATTCGCAATGCATTGCGAGTCTTTCAAGACCACCTGAAGGGACGCAGGGTCATGATCTACACAGACAACCAAGTAGCGATGTTTTACATCAACAAACAAGGAGGGTCCGGTTCATGGTCCCTCTGCAAGGAGACCCTGACAACCTTCGATCACGCTCACAAGAATTGCATACATCTGCAAGCAACTTACCTACCGGGAGTTGCAAACACAAGAGCGGACAGGCTAAGCCGCATCTTTCATCCCCACGAATGGACACTCAATACAGGACTAGCCCGAGACATATTTCTGCAGTGGGGACACCTTCGATAGATCTCTTTGCAACAGAGATCAATGCTCAGGTTTCCAAATTCTGCTCGATAAAACCAAGCCAATTCAGGATCGCTCAAGATGCCTTCCTGATTCCGTGGACGACAGGCCTTCTATATGCCTTTCCTCCCATACCTCTCATAACAAGAACAATTCAGAAGTGTATAGCGGACAAAGCTCAACTGATACTCATAGCCTCGGCCTGGCCGAGGCAACCATGGTAGTTTCCTGCTTCAACTATCCATCAAGGATCCAATTCCATTACCGAATCGACAAGATCTTCTCTGCCAAGATCAAGGGACACTCCTACACCCGCTACACTCATCTCTACACTTGACAGCTTGGAGATTGAGAGGCTCCTCCTGACAGAACAAGGAGTTTCCAATTCAGCACAATTCATTTTGTTACAATCAAGGAAACTCTCAACCAGGAAAAATTATAGCTATAAATGGAAACGCTACTCTGCCTGATGCACTTCCAACGGTGTACCACCATTGGACTGCTCCCCGGAATTGCTCATTGATTATCTTCATACACTATATGTCGCTGGTCTAGCAACATCATCCATCAGAGTTCACCTCAGCGCCATAGGCTCCTATCATAGACCAATCAATGACATTCCTATATCCAATCACCCCTTACTGACTCGTTTCATAAAGGGTTTAACACACATTCGCCCTCCGGTATCCAAACCTCCAGTTCCATGGAACCTCAACATAGTTCTGGAACAACTCATGCTTTATCCTTTTGAACCCATGGATTCGGCACACATTAAATACCTTACCTGGAAGGTGGATTTCTGGTTGCAGTCACATCAGCACGAAGAGTGAGTGAGTTACAAGCTTTGGTCCATTATCCTCCATACTTGCAATTTCATCACCAGAAGGTAGTTCTACGAACTCACCCGTCCTTTCTACCGAAAGTAGTTACACTATTCCATCTCAATCAGACAATGGAATTACCAACTTTTTTCCCTAAACCTCATTCGAACGATAGGGAAAAACTACTGCACACACTGGATTGTAAAAGAGCTTTAACACACTACAAAGAAAGAACGAACTCGGACTCCCGTGTTTCTCAACTCTTTGTCTCCTTTGACCCAAAGGCACCTGGACTACCAGTGGCTAAACGCACCATCTCCAGTTGGATAGCGCAGTGCATCAAATTCTGCTATGAAAAACAGAGTTTACATTTACAGTCTACTCCTAAAGCTCACCAAGTTCGAGCAGTAGCAACCTCCTTAGCACACTTGAGTAATGTGCAACCCATAGACATTTGCAAGGTGGCGACATGGTCATCACTGCATACCTTCACATCTCATTACTGCCTTGACCAACAAACAGCCACTGATGCGAAGATAGGGCAAGCAATACTGCAATCTCTATCCTCCTGTCCACGGTGACTGCCACACTGTCAAAGATCACGTCCAAACACAAATATAACTACTGACGTGATCGGGAGCTTGGGACTCCCATGACAGCATGGCTAATTCAGCCCTGCTATCAACGGGAAAAAGCAAGTTTGCTTACCGTAAACGATGTTTCCGTAGATAGCAGGATGAATTAGCCATGCTGACCCACCCTCCTCCCTGGCAGTCACCAAGTCTTCGACTACACTACAGCTTAATAACAGACTGAGGAGATTCCGTTACTTTCCTGCGCGGGAACACACGCGCAGCCGCAGAGAGCAAAGCTCTGTTCTCTGCTTTGACAAGCTCCTCCTCCCGGGCCTGATTGACAGATCCCATGACAGCATGGCTAATTCATCCTGCTATCTACGGAAACATCGTTTACGGTAAGCAAACTTGCTTTTACCTGGCTCTAATTGTAACTATGTAAATCACTGTGATGGTATTTCTGATCGACGATATAAATAAATTAATAAATACATAGATAGATATTACCCCTTATAAATTATTGGAAGCTAGTGGATATGTGGGAGCAAGATCTTGCTATTGCTATTACAGGAAAGGATATTTTGGTGGGAATTATGGCAATTAGTAAAGCCACAGAAAGTGTATCCCTAAAAGAAATGCAATTTAAAATAGTTCCAGGGTTTGTTTGGTTTTTTTTTTTTGGGGGGGGGGGGGGGTTTGGCCTTTGAAGGCCTTAAAGGCCCATATCACATCCTCTGATAAATGTCTGAAATGCATTGAGAAGAAGGCAACTTTTCTTCACTGTCTTTGGGAGTGCGCTCATATGAAGAAGTTTTAGCATCTTATATTGAAAAGCTTGAACTCACTGTTGGGTTTCTGCTTTGGTTGGTCTGCTTCATTTTGCTTGTTGAGTATAAATGGGGATAACATTAAAGTCAATAAGGCCCAAATATTGCTGTAGATAAAGGCTATCTTAGTAGCAAAGAAATGTATAATGTCTACATGATTGGGGAAGATGGGACCCTCAGAGTGTGGAAAGTGAATATTGTGGAATTGTTGATGCTAGAACACTACTTGAAGAAACATTTTTTTCCAGGATCGGTTTTAAAGGGAGTTAGTTAAATCATGTCTAAAAGTAGTTTTTGTTGTTTTTAATTTCTTACAAAGTTTGTATTTCTAATTTGATTTGTTTTCTTTTCCAGCCTTGGCTAGACAACAAACACACAGTATTTGGACGTGTGACAAAAGGAATGGAAGTCGTCCAGAGAATCTCAAATGTGAAAGTCAATCCTAAAACTGATAAACCTTATGAAGATGTCAGCATAATTAGTATTACTGTGAAATAAATGGATTTTCTACATTTTGATGGAGACTGTTAAGAAAAGGGGTGATGAAGCTTGTGACCAGTTTCTTGCAGTGAACTCTACTCAGAAAAGCCCAGAACTCTGCTGATACCAGCTTATTAACCATACTCTGCAAGTACTCAAAGAATGCTTTTTACGATTTTGAACCTCAAAAATAAAAGCTGACCTACAGTGAAGTGTGCCTTCTCAATCAGTGCCAGGTTGGGAACAAAATCACATTCTTAAAGTGGTTTGATTTATATGATCTAATGTAGACATTAGTTAATTTGTCCTTCTTTTGGTGTTATAAGTGATGCTGTGACAGATGAGTCTGGCAGCAATACAAATATCTTTAGGTTTGGAAGTTTCTGTTATACTTTAACTATATATATAAATCAGGAAGAATACTGAAGACTGAATTCTTTGAGTTAGAAAAGAAATGCTGAAGAAAAAGAACTTACGGTGGTGGTTGGAGGTACATAAAAAAAATAAGATCTTTAAAAAGTCTGTTATGATATTCTGATTATGTTAATATGGGCACATTTTAATTTCCAATATGAGCACTTTTTCCTATAAAGTAAAATGAAAAGTGGGCTTTAAGAAAGCTTTAGAATAGGGCCAGTTAAATAAATGTGTTTTGTTTTGTTTTTTTAAATCAGTTACAAGCACAGTTACAAGCACAGTTGCTTGTATTCTAATGCAGAGCAACTATGTTTCACACACAAATGGCCCTTATGCATTTTAGGTAAAGTTTCAAATGTTGCGTGCATAAAATAGCACATAGCATATATTCACCTATTTTTAAAACTACAACTTACACGCTTAAATTGGTTCATAAGTAACTTTGCATGTGTAAGAAAAGGGTGTGACAGGTGCGTTCTGGGTCGGGGCCAACATTTACGTGCATAAGTTGCTATTTTAAAACCTGCCAAAGTGACACGTGTACATCTTTTATTTACGTATATTTACTTCTGCTCTATATCTGGTGTAAGTAATTGTAAATGTCGTTAAAGTGAAAATATGACTGAGTAGAAGTTCTGGGTGGAATGTGATATGCTCTCAGAGCTTTTCAGGATTGCCTGTCAAATCATGTCATCCTGATTCTGATTATGTTAATATGGGCACATTTTAATTTCCAATATGAGCACTTTTTCCTATAAAGTAAAATGAAAAGTGGGCTTTGATAAAGATAAAATAAGTAGTTTAGTCATACTTGGTATTTGGGTTAGTAGAGGCCATATCAAATATCTACCATCTGAAATAAAAATGGGAGATAAAAAGCAGATTTTTTACAACTGTATGAATCCATACTTATTCCCATTGAGGCTGAAATGTCATCCTTTTTAGAGCCATTGGGACTATCTAGATAGCCTCAAGAGGCTGCTGATGCTCTTAAGGACTCCATTACTGTGTCTAAAGCCCTTAAACCTTTGGCCTCTGGCAAAAGTCCAGGGCGACATGAGTTTGCCTTGGAATTTTATAAGGCTTTTTTGGATATGTTGGCCCCTTTTCTGTGTGACCTCTTTAATTATATTAGGAGACCTGATGTTTGGGGTTGGGAATCTTACTGAAACTTTACTTGTCCTGATTCATTAAAAAAAAATGTTTTGGAATGCCCTTCATATTGTCCTATCTCCTTGATTAATATTGACATGAAAATAGAAAAAAATAAATAATTTCAAAGTTTAGTCTTGAATCTGATAGGCCTGAATCAGATGAAGTTTATCAAAGGTTGCCTCTCCATTAATAATACTCAGAAGTTGTTGAATATTATGCATCTTGCTAAAAAGAGACATATTCCAGGAGCTATAGTATCAATTGATGCTGATAAGGCATTCAGTCGCAGTTCCGGGGCCTTTCTGTTCAAACACTTAAATACTTTGGAGGTCATTTTCAAAGGCATTATCCACATAAATGTAAAACACTATCATAGCAATTTTCAAAAGCCATTTCTTCAAGTAAAGTGCACTTATGTGAGTAAATCCTATGGACAATTCAATGGCATAGACTATAGCAATTTTCAAAAGCCCACTTACTCGAATAAAGTAGATTTACTCTAATAAATCCCAGTTTTACATATGTAAATGCTTTTTAAAATCAGGCCCTAAGGGTTTCCGCGTGAATGTATTTCCTGATTTCTGGCCTTGTATTTCCAACCAACAGCTCGGTACTTGTCCAATGGAATGATCTCAGAACCTTTTACCGTTAGCAGAAGAATGAAACGGGAAAATCCTGTCTCCTCTATTATTCTAGCTTTTGAGCCTGTGGCCTAGATGCTCCAATGCTCTTCTTTGATTTCTAGGTTTACCTGTTTTGGTTCCTGTCATAAAACCCCTTTATATGCAGATGATTTGCTTTTAGGTCTCACCAAATTGTTGAGTTCCATACCAGCTTTGATGCAACTTTTGGACATATATGGGTCTTTTTCTGCATATGTTGTTAATTACTGTGTTTGAAATTTTGCTGATTGAGCCAAATAGGATACTACCAAAGGAAGTGAATATTTTCAAGTTGGCTCAGACTAGTATTAAATACCTAGGTATTTGGATTCTGAAAGATCTCAGCAGGCTTGATAGAGATAACGCTCTTGTATTGGATAAAATTAGACTAGATCTAGGTAAATGGTGCTCTTCTTATTTCACTCTTGGAAAGGTTAATTTAATAAAGATGCCTATGTTATCCAGATTAATTTATGCATTTTCATATCTTCATTGTGATGTTCCTGTGGCTATTTTTCAGGCTCTCAGAAGTCAGATGTCTAGTTTTGTCTGCAAGGGGTGATGACCTAGCTTGAACTACCCACTTGTGACAAAACATAAGGATGCAGGAGGAGTGGGATTGACTGATTTCTGGTTGAATTATGGGGCATGCCGTTTACCATATCTCTGGGTCTGGCTGGGCACAGATCTTCCCCAACCATGGAGCTGAGTGGGACTAGAGGCTATAGCTTGTTCTCATTATTACAGATCTCATCCACTGCTAATATATGTTGTAATCTAAGGAGGGATAATCCAATCCTGGTACATGCACACGGATTTGGCAATCAATGCAAAGGAAATTGGACTATACAGAGGCCTACTAGACTTATATGACGTCCATTATAAAAAAAAAAAAAAAAATCCTTTTCTCTCTCCTTGTACTTTTTCTCCTGACTTTGACCTAGATTTATCATTTTGCTATAAATTTTGCAAGAATAGCACCCATCATTAAAAAGGGGGCGTGGTTATGGTAATTCTTTAGATAGTGCAACGCGTGATATTTTGCCTCATCGCATAGGTATTTTAATGCAAGCTGCATTCCATCATCGTGTGGCGTGTTGCGTCATCCCTGCATGCGTTATTTTTTCCCTCTATAAATACAGGCTTCCTGCATGTGCCTCTGTGGGTGTGTCAGGCATTTGGAGAGAGGAGAGTAGGTGAGTTGATGATAGTTGGTTGGAGGTATTTAGCCAGTTCTGAGTGAGGTGTGCTGTGGCTTGGTTCTCATCTGTTTCCCTTTGTCTTTTGTTATCTTTGTTGGAGTGAAAGTGTTTGTTAGTCTAGTTTGTCTGTTTTTTTGTGTGGAGGTGGTGAGGAGGTGTGTGTGTTTGCTGAGGAAAGAATAGAGCATGCCAGGCATGGAGAGAGAGGAGGCACAAGTGGGAGGATGAGGGCAGGAGTGGCAGGGGAAGGAGGAGTAGGGAGAGGGGCAGGAGGGAAGGAGACAGGGCTGGGCAGGCAAGTTTGGAGGGATGAGTAGTGCAGCATAGGGCTAGATAGGGCAGAGGGAAAGGGATTTGATAGGCCAGTGTCAGGAGGTGGGGGAGGAAGGGAGAGGAGAGGAAAATGGGATGGAGAGTGAGGAAAGGAAGTGATACCCCCTTCAGGCAGCCAGGTGCCACCACGGCAGCATCTTAACACATTAAGTTTAGAGTGCAGGAGAATGAGCTGGTCAGAGCAGGGGTCCTGCAAAATTATCAGCTGTTTGGCAAGCAGGCACCACAGATCTCCAAGGTAGCCAAGGGCCAAATATGGTGCAACATTGCCCAGTCCATCAGCCAGTGCAACGGAGTAGCAGGGAGCAGTCTCATATCGATACCGTGACAAGGCCCATCTCAGGGCAAAGGTGGCGTCCCAAGCCAAATTGTGGGAGAAGCCTGGCCCAGTCTCATAACAGAGTTGCTCTGCCATCTAGATGGAAGGTGTTAGAGGCCTTTTGCTGGTGCCACAGAGCGAGCACATTTCCACAAACTGCTTGCCACCCCTGTAATGGCATGGCTTGGGGGTTGTATAATACATGTAAGGTAAGGATGACCTTATGGGTAGCATCCAGATCCCAAAGGCAGCCCACTACAGGGATGTCAGTCAGGCTATGGAAGTATGCCTGCTCCCTTGCAGCAGCCCTATACACCCTGTGCTATTCGCCTGTGGACATTGTGTGCCACACAGTCCTACATCACTCCTCCTCCCTCCTTGTCACACAGCAGCTGTCACTCTGTTCCAACACTCAGCAAGTACAGAGTGGTGTATCACGGCTTGTTAGAATACTGTACAAGTGAAGTTCCTACAGGGGCGAGCAAGGCCTGTCCCAGACATTTCACTACAGATATGTCCACACCACTTCTGTGCCTATACAGGGAAGGTACTGGCCTTCAAATGACTCAAAAAAAGGTAGGTCTACCCTGCCAGTGTATACACAGCACAGAGTGAGTGTCAAACGATGCAGCTAGAGTGCCTACCTCTAGGTGAAGTGTGCATGATATGATCCACGCAGAAGAGGCAAAGCAGACGAGTGATGCAAAAATGGACTCTATAAATAGGAGTTCTGTTAGGCCTCAGCCACCAGGCAAGCTAACCTACCCCATCCCACCCACATGTACGTATACCCCTGCACCTGGTATATCAGTACATGCTGTGTGTAAAGCTGCATGATTAGTAACCACTCAGACTCTAGGCCAGAGGTTCTCAACCTTTTTTTCTGTTGGGACACACCTGATAGACCATGCTCACATGAGTGACGTACTGAACACATGACTATCATGGAGATAAATTTAACACTCTTCTACCAGGCACATTGTAAAATACAAAATTGGAAAAAAATGCTCAGCACATGTATAGCAACCTACCATACCATAACAGCACTAACTCCGAGGACTCAAAACAGCAATAGCCCTACCAATGAAAAGGCAGCAGTGTACCACAAATGCATGTCCTATGGAGAAAACACAACAAATAAGTCTGATACAAATGCCTACATACTAATAAAATACTTCACCTTGGTTACACACACAGAACAGGCCTTCACCAAATATCGAATAAAAAATTACAAATGTGGAGACAAAAACTGGAATGGAAACTCCAAAACGTCTCTGCATGCAGTGCAAAACTAGAGAAATAGAAACCGAAATATATTTCCTCCTACACTAAGCAAAGTACAAAGATAGAAGAAATGCACATTCCCAAAATTGTCATATAGATTTTGCATGCTGTCACTCCCCCCTCCCCATGCTCCCATTATCCCTCATTTCTCCCAATTATTCCATTTCAGATATTCCCTCACACATCCCTGTCCAGCATTCCTGACCCCCAAATCCTCTTCCCTGTTGTCCCTCTCTCCCTTGCTCAAATCTTCCTATGCCTTTCTCCCCCTCTATTCAACTATCCTGACTCCCTATTTCCCACCCCTTTCTGCTCAAAAGCCCCCACATTCCCTCTCTCTTTCACCTTCCTGCCCAGCATCTCCAACTTTCTTTGCTCCACCCCACCATAGGGTGAAGAAAGCATCAGCAGCATCACTTCCAGGCCCAGCAGTGGAAGATAAAATTAGTATTCCATTGGACCCAGAAGAGCAGGAGTTGTCAATGTATCGTTTTGATCTGGGTGAATGAGGAAACCACTTTCTACGGGGCCAGAAAAAGGAGAAAGAAGCAAGAGTAGCCTCCCATCAGGTCATATAAAGAAGTCAACCATCTCCCATCTGGGCTGAAGAGAGATCAGCCTCCTTCTGGTCCTGTGACACCTTCCAGGACCTTGTGACACACTAGTGTGTACTGACCTACCTGTTGAGAACCATTGATCTAGTCCTTGCCAATCCATGTTCCATCCATCACAGCATCCCCACACTGCCAGCACTTTTAAGAACCAGCACAACCACACTCCATTAAGTTGCAAGGCTCAGTGTCAACCTAAGGTCTGGGTAGGCTGCACTCCCCCTATTAACTATTCTGCCTACTCCAACTAGTACATGGTAAAGCATCATTGGGAAGCATGGTATGCACAACAGTCTGTCAACTATCACAGTCAAATTATATAGCATATTCAATGTGTCACAATGCCAACCAGCACACCTCAGCCCCTCTATGAACAGTACATATTATGTCTGAGTGTACTTGGGGGAATGTAAGTACAAGGGGTCAGGTCATTGCAACCACAGCCCATATTTTGGCATTTCAGAGGCACCTGCTTTCAACAAGACAACCACTCCATCAATCCTGTCTAAAAGCAGTGTGCGCTTTATGAATGTACAAACACTGTCTGCTCAGGGGTCTGGATAGCAGTGGCAAGGGAAGGACCTCAGAGTTCAGCAGCACCCACCCACAGAGTGATTGACCATGGCAAACAGCAGGTCATTCACAGAGTGACATACATATTTATGTTTGGAGTAGGTAGAAATGGCTCCACTTCTAGCACCTCATGTGCAATGAGTTGGTTCATCAAATGTTTGTCATCAAACTACATTGAGCTCTATGTCTGCTTCTTGGTAGCTGTAGCATTAAGGAGGTCAGCTGTTCACAACTACTACGTCACATGTGGGTATTGGAAATATTGCATGCCATGCCCTCACTACCCAGCAAAAACTACTGCTGTTTAGCAATCTGCCAACCTTGAGGAGATAAGAGCTGCCACACCTGTGTTAACTGCAAAAGCCATACCTCATGGTGTGAATGCAAATGTCCATCGCAGATGTGTAGTGGGTCTTGCCTAGGAAAACCAACTGAGAGTCCACACATAAGGAATATGGCAGGCCACCAACATGCAGAGGACACTGCTTGTAGTATAGGTATATGAGCCTATATAGAAACAGTCTGACAATCTTCCTCACACTTCTGTAATGGATCACACATGATGGTGCTGTGCTGGCAGTGTGGACAGTTGAAGTTTGTGAATCACCTGTAACATTAAAATGGCATTCAAGGGGAGGATAGGAACGGGGCCATTTAGCTTATGAAGACATTTTAAGTATATAGTGCCTGCTCATTCAGTGAGCTTTATGTGATGCGCATTTTTGGCATCAAAGTTTGCCATGCTCTGAAGCATGGGGATAAAAAGCCATTGCCAGGGCCAATGGGCTACATACATGACTACAACCCATTTGGCATTGCCATTGGTCCTTTCATCTCCAACAGCCACCACCCATTTTGGTGCCATTAGCCACAAACACATTGGCAAAGATAGAATACAGAAAGAAAAGTGTGTCTTACCTACAAGCCAAGCATCACTGTACATGCCAGCCTCAAAATTGTCAGAAGCCCAATTGGCTAAGTAGAAAAGAATCATGCATGGCTCCCAGGAACCTGGGTACGTTGACAAGTATGAGCATTCGAGCATCGCAAACCACTTGCACATTGATAAGAGTGGATGAATTTTCTGTTGCAGTAGACTTCTCCCTCTGATGGGGTGGAATGATGGCCATGTGAGTGCAGTCAAGTGCTCCAACAACATTGGGAAATTGTGCGAAGGCATAAAACCCACTTCAAGTCCATAAAATCCTCCCTGGCGTGAGTAAATTTAATATAACGAGGAATGAGGTCAGTTACTGCTTCAATTCTCTCCTTGTAACAGTGTGAGAAAGTGCTTTGGGACATTCCCCCCACCACCCCTACTGTGATTTAAAAGGAGCCACTTGCCGTGAAATGCAGGGCAGCCAACAGTTTGGTGAAGCCATGCACAGCATTGTACCTTTCGGTGACCAGATCCCCTCACATGTCTTCATATAATTCCAGGATTGCCCAAGAGCTGAGCCAATACCTGCTAAGTTCTCTGGCATGCCCAGCAAGGATGCTCGTGGAGGAAAGATCTGCTCCCTGTATCTCCTGCACTATAGCCTCCGAGTACCGAATGGTGGCCTGCGCCCTGAGCTCACAGGACCCGTGGCTCTACCTGTGCTGCTGATACTTGGCTGTTCTTGAGATTCGGGTTCCACGTGTTGTCATCTACAGTAAGCTTGCCTAGATATCCACTATGCTGTCACAATTACACTTGCAAGAAACCATATGGCTTTAGGAAGGTGGGCCAGGAAGACCTGTTAGCTATGTCCATGATCATAGCTTTTTTATTGCGTATAATATTCACCACAATAATGCGATCTGCTATTTTCCACCATACCGCCCCCAAAAAAGTTGTAGATATTTCCAGCGATAAATCCTGCAATAATGTATCGCACGCAGTGCTAGCAGACCCCAATTTCCATTAACCCCACCCAAACTCCTCCCACTTGAATACAAATTTCTATTTTGCATATGCAATATGAGATGCACTATTTATTGTGTGCATTATGGCATTATCTCATATGATAACATTGTAATGTGCACGATAACTCCCTAACGTGATTTGAAAAATGACCCTGATAGATAGTTGGCATTCTTCTGGATTGCAGTTTCTAAATCAACTTCTAGAAGATGGTGCTGTAAAGTCCTTTAGTGATCTTGTGAATGAGTTTCAAATTCCTACTCTTACTCATTATTTATATATGCAAAGACATAGGGATATCATAAAGTTACCTGGGATTGAACTCAATTTGGAGGAACATGAAGGGGACAGGGAAGTTTTATGCTGTGAGAATGGAGATCGCCATTTGATTTCTTTTTTATACATAGTTGTCAGAAATAAACTTGTAGAGAACAACACACCACTTGAACTCTTCAGATCATAGAACTCTGACTTAGTGGGTATTTTAGATGTTAAAACCTAGAAACATATTTGGAAAACTTCCAGGTGCATTTCAGTATGTTGTAAGAGCCAGGAACATGTTTTAACTGTTACTTCACGTGTATCGTTCTCCATTTTTTTCTGCCAAATTCAGCACTGTATGTGTTTCCTGTTGGAAGGGCTGTAATTAAATATGTCCTTATTTATACATGTGGTGGGAATGTGAAGTACAATCATTCTGGTTCGAGGTGGTAGATATTATCTCGACAGTGTGTGGAAAGAGTTTACGTATTGATCCCATTCTTTGTCTACTGCACATAAGGACCAACAGATTCTGTAACCGTGAACAGCAGAAATTGACAAATCAACTTCTACATGCAACACACCTGACTATCAAGCATATGTGGAAGCACCTTCCACTAATTTCTTATTGAGTTAACGAGACTGATGAAATTGTTAATCTTGAAAAACACTTGTGCTTTTAAAGAGCAAATTGAGATATATCACAATATATGGGCTTCCTGCTGGAGCTGGGAGAGGAGAGGCATCGACTGCTTGACTTAGTGTTATATCTCTGGTCTACCTCTTTGTTGTTTTTTCTTTTTCTTTTTTATTATTGTTTTAAAGCCCTTTTGTTAAGGGCAACAGTTTATTACTATGTTGTTATATGTTGATATGCACCTTCTCTCATGTAGTGTGTGCTTTGTTTAAATAGTTAAAAAAAACAATAACACTGAAGATATTTCTTCCAGCTCATGAATGGAATCACATACCCTGAATGCTGAAGAGTATAAACACTGTCATCTTCAATCTGACTGCAAAGCATTTGATAAACCTCAGGCTCCTCATCAAACTCAACCCCATGGCCTGATTGAGAGATAGTACCCTATGTGAGGATATTCACAAAAAGTTGGCAGATGTGCCCTGCCGCGGTAATGACCTCATAAGAACATAAGAAATTGCCATACTGGGTCAGACCAAAGGTCCATCCAGCCCAGCATCCTGTTACCAACAGTGGCCAATCCAGGCTACAAGTACCTGGCAAGTACCCAAAAACTAAGTATATCCCATGCTAGTAATAGCAATGGTTATTTTCTAAGACAACTTGATTAATAGAAGGTAATGGACTGCTCCACCAAGAACTTATCCAAACCTTTTAAACCCAGCTACACTAACTGCACTAACCACATCCCCTAGCAACAAATTCCAGAGTTTAATTGTGCATTGAGTGAAAAAGAATTTTCTCTGATTAGTTTTAATTCTTTATTTATAGAGTTTTTACAAACCAACATAACATTCATTTGTGTATAAATTTGTGGAAAATCACAATTTGTAAGTTGTAAGTATGTAAGTTAAATTTAAAGTAACAAATAACAGTTCCACTACTAAACAGAAATATAAGAGGGAGAGGGAAAAAATTAAAGGGAGATATAAAGGCTAAATTATAAACTCAGGTTAATGGCTTAACATAGGCTTCCAGCATTACTAATTTTAATTATGAAGGCATCAGAGACGAAGTGAGGAATTTCCAGGACTCTACGAACAGTTTTAACTGTTCATGTATGAAAAAAATAACTCTTCTCCTTTTTTTATAATACATTTGCATGGAAAACGCAATAAAAAAGAAAACCCAAGAGCAACAACTTCTTGATGAATAGCAAGAAATCCTTTTCGCAGAGTTTGAGTTATCGAAGCTAAATCAGAAAATATTTTTACAGGTGAGACAAAAACAAATTATCAGATATTTCCTGAAATAATTTTTCATTACAACATTTACATCCAAAGAAGAAATAAAAGAAACTAGCAATGTTCCTCTATCAATAACCTCAATAGAGGAATTTTCAAGGAAATTAGTTAAATCATTCTGAAATGGCATATCAGCTTCTGTTCTAGGAGATTTAGATTTAGGCAAAAAGAAGCAAGTGCTTATTAATGGTAAAGAGTCCATTGAAAAACCCAAGACCTCTTGAAAAAATGTTTTCAGTGTTGTTTACAGAATCTCACCAACTATCCTTGGGAAATTGAGAAACCCCAGGTTAAGATACCTGATATTATTTTCCAGGTGTTCTATCCGTCTGGCCAAAACCTTTTGGTCTTTCACGGTTGCTGCATTGAAATCTTGAACTTCAAATTCAGATATTCTAGAAGACATCAAATTAACCTGATTTTCTATATTTAGAAAGTTTTTCTGAAATTTAGTGGTGTAGTGGTCCTTCTTAACATTAAAGGCCTTTAGGTTATTACCGAATCCTGTCACAAGGTCCCACAAGGCCTCCAAAGTTACCACCACTGGACGGGAAGGGATTTTGAATAACTCACCACTGCCGGTGTTATCGTCTTGGGTAGGAATTCCTCCTATGGCACCATCCAAACCAATCTCCTTGGCATCCAAAACCAGGCCCTCAGAGCCTGCTCCGATCTCATCAACTCGAGGAGACGCCGATAGAGTGCCTAGTTCTAGCTGTGAGGTCCGAGGAACAACACCCTCTGCTTCAAACCCGGAAGTGACATCATCTGCCGGTGCCCCAGAGGGGTTCTCCACATCTATTCTCTGCGCTGGTGGTTATCTAAGGTCCGGACTCAGGGATGCCTCCTCTGCCAGCACAGGTGACGCTCCCAAGCTGCCCTGCACTCCAGGGTCCTCGGCCCCTGGACAAAATGCTGGTGAGGACATAAAGTGGGTAATCTCTAGTTGTTGTATAGGAGAGGGGAGAGAAACCGAGGGGTAAACCCGGATCTTCCCCTTTTGTTTAGGAGGCATTAGTTTAGGAAATATAAATTTCAGCGAGAAAAATCAGACAGCTCCTATGCTCGTCCTCGCTATGCCACCATCTTGACTCCTCCCCCTCATGCTAGCTACATGCTAACTTCATGGAGTGCCCCGTAGTCCTTCTATTATCTGAAATAATAAATAACCGATTCACATTTACCTGTTCTAGGCCTCATGAATTTAAAGACCTCTATCATATACCCCCTCGGCTGTCTCTTCTCCAAGCTGAACAGCCCTAACCACTCTAGTCTTTCCTCATAGGGGAGCTGTTCCAACCCCTTTATCATTTTGATCACCCTTCTCTCTGTACCTTCTCCATTGCAACTAAATCTTTTTTGAGATGCAGCGACCAGAATCGTACACAGTATTCAAAATACGGTCTTCACTATGGAGCGATATAGAGGCAATATGACACTTTTTACGTTTTATTCACCAATCCCTTCCTAATAATTCCTAACATTCAGTTTGCTTTTTTGACTGCAGTAGCACTCTGTGCTGACTATTTCAATGTATTATCCACTATGACATCTAGATCTCTTTCCTGGGTGGTAGCTCCTAATATGGAATCTAACATCGTGGCATGGGTTATTTTTCCCTATATGCATCACCTTGCACTTATCCACATTAAATTTCATCTGCCATTTGGATGCCCAATTTTCCAGTCTCACAAGGTCCTCCTGCAATTTATCACAATCCGCTTGTGATTTAACTACTCTGAATAATTTTGTATCATCTGCAAATTTGATTACCTCACTCGTCGTATTCCTTTCCAGATTATTTATAAATATATTGAAAAGCATGGGTCCTAGTACAGATTCTTGAGGCACTCCACTGTTTACCCTTTTCCACTGAGAAAATTGTTCATTTAATCCTACTCTCTGTTTCCTGTCTTTTAACCCGTTTGTAATCCATTAAAGGACATTGCCACCTATCCCATGACTTTTTACTTTTCTTAGAAGCCTCTCATGAAGAACTTTGTCAAATGCATTCTGAAAATCCAAATATACTACCGGTTCACCTTTATCCACATGTTTATTAATCCCTTCAAAAAAGTGAAGCAGATTTGTGAGGCAAGACTTGCCTTAGGTAAAGCCATGCTGACTTTGTGCCATTAAACCATGTTTTTCTATATGTTCTGTGATTTTGATCTTTAGAACACTTTCCACTATTTTTCCTGGCACTGAAGTCAGGCAAATTGGTCTATAGTTTCCTGGATTGTCCCTGGAGCCCTTTTTAAATATTGGGGTTACATTAACTACCCTCCAGTCTTCAGGTACAATGGATGATTTTAATGATAGGTGGCAAATTTTACCTAATAGAGCTGAGTTCCTTCAGAAGCCTGGGGTGTATACCATCTGGTCCGGGTGATTTATTACTCTTCACAATCAGGCCTACCACATCTTCTAGGTTCATCGTGATTTGGTTCAGTTCATCTGAATCATTACCCATGAAAACCTCCGGAACGGGTATCTCCCCAACATCCTCTTCAGTAAACACCGAAGCAAAGAAATTGTTTAATCTTTCTGCGATTGCCTTATCTTCTCTAAGTGCCCCTTTAACTCCTCGATCATCTAATGGTCCAACTGACTCCCTCACAGGCTTTCTCCTTCGGCTATATTTTAAAAAGTTTTTACTGTGATTTTTTGCCTCTACAGCCAATTTCTTTTCAAATTCTCTCTTAGCCTGTCTTATCAATGTCTTACATTTAACTTGCCATGGCTTATGCTTTATCCTATTTTCTTCTGTTGGATCCTTCTTCCAATTTTTGAATGAAGATCTTTTGGCTAAAATAGCCTCTTTCACCTCACCTTTTAATGATACCTGTAATCATTTTGCCTTCCTTCCACCTTTCTTAATGTGTGGAATACATCTGGACTGTGCTTCCTGGATGTTTGTTTGGTTTTTTTTTTAAACAATGTTCATGCCTCTTGCACACTTTTTACCTTTGTAGCTGCTCCTTTCCGTTTTATTCTAACTATTTTTCTCAGTCTCCCTTTTGAAAGTTTAGTACTAGAGATGTGGATTTACTTACAGTCCCCCTTGCAGTCATTAATTAAAAACTGATCATATTATGATCACTATTGCCAAGCGGCCCCACCACGTTACCTCTCTCACCAAATCCTGTTCTCCACTGAGAATTAGATCTAAAATTGCTCCCTCTGTCGTTAGTTCCTGAACCAATTGCTCCATAAAACTGTCATTTATTCCATCCAGGAACTTTATCTCTCTGGCATGTCCTGATGTCAATATTGGGGTAATTGAAATCTCACAAAACGCTGGTGCAGGATAAATGTTAAATCACCAATCAGTGGTGTATTTTAATGAATTCCAAAATCACAGGGTAAGAGAGTTCATATCGGCAACTCCATAAATTCAAATCGTCCATGTAAAGGAAGGTCCCCCGACACGGACCCGTGTTTCGCCAGGCTGCGTCGGGGGGGACCAAGGGTACAGTCAAATCTGAGGGTAAAAGGGTCTAAATTAGAATGGTGAAAAATGTTGGCTACACAGTACAACCATAACAAACAGGTACATACCTTTAAACAGATACCCGGAGCGCGCAGGCTCTCCCAGGTGACAGCTATTTAAACATAAAAAGTGGCGCGAACACGACAACTCACGCGAGAGCTGTCAAAGTCACAGGTGTCAGCGGATCCGTCCCATTAGTGAATTTATGGAGTTGCCGATATGAACTCTCTTACCCTGTGATTTTGGAATTCATTAAAATACACCACTGATTGGTGATTTAACATTTATCCTGCACCAGCGTTTTGTGTGTTTTGCCTACGTGCATGGTTTTGCTTCTTCTGCATTTGGACTTGTGCCATAATACTGAAGCATTTAATGGCTACCGATGATTACACGTTTAGTTATTCTGAAGCGGCTGTGAACGCGGTACTCACTACGAGCCCATTTTTCGAAGACGCAGCTCCGGATTCCGTCTCCCCAGCCTCATGGACAGAACTGATTAACGCGCAGAAGCGCCTGACCAGAGCGGAACTTCACTCCTCTACGCTTATTGAGTATTGCCGCACTCGGCGGATCCCTCGGGGACTTCGCATGCAAAAAGCACCACGTCTTCATACAGACAATTCCATCTTTCTTGCATGCTGGAATAAGATTCTGAACAAGTGCTCCCTGGACCTGATGGTCCTTATTATAGAAACTAACAAAGAGCTGATTGAGCAGCTTAAAGAAGAAGTGTCACAAAAATTAGACAGTATTAAACATTCTACAGCAGTGGAAACATTTGACCAGCAATTACAGGAGTTTCAAGAAAATTTGTCTAAATTTCGCACTGACCTTAAGGCGGTTAAGTTTAGCAAATTTCAACGAGACGCTACTGATTACCACACGGGATACGTGTATAAATGGATGAACCAGAAGCCCTCCAAAAAGGTCACATTCGCCGAGGATACCTCCTCTGGGGACTCTTCTGCGGAAGAGTCAAGGGCCCAACAACACCAGGGAACTGCTCGCCGCAATCGGGGTCCGCAGGCTCACGGAAACACTCTAGCTTTGACACCTCTCGACCAAGCTTCAAATGCATCCCTGGATACAGCCTTTTCTGGACAGTTTGTATCCTCACGTTATTCATCAATTGCCGCGTCTTTTTTAGACTCGGGTCACAATCAACGGAACACTCGCAGCACGCGTTCGAGGGGCGCTACGGTCCCGCAACGTGCACAGAGACAGACGCGCGCAACGCAACCGCAAGTGGACCCGTGGCAATAAATTCTGTGTTTATCAGGAGTCATACAGACCCGAATCGTGAAACTGTTTTTGACCTATCCTCCCGTGCCCTTTCTGAGAATGAACTAATGCTTCTATACAGGGGGTTATCATTTGTCCCCACGGTTAAAGGTGACGTGTTTGACGTATTTACACATCTTCATCGGTTCTTTAGAATACTTCGATTGAAACTGTTTTTTAGAGACTCCTCTCCTGCTGTTGACATGTCCGTGGTCCGTCCCAGGTCGCGGTGGATCCCTCCTGGCCCCATTGATGTGTCCCTGGGGGCGTTTGAACGACTAGTGAGTAAGGGTGTATTAGACATTTTCTCCCGCAGGAAATTTGTGCGGTTTAACCTGTCAAGAGCGGAATCACAAGCACTGTCTGGGTTAGCTAGGGATTCATCTATTATCATAAAACCCGCTGACAAGGGGGGTGGCATTGTTGTCCAGGACCGTTCTGAGTATGATCATGAAGCATTACGACAACTTAATGATCAGGAGTTTTATACTCCCCTATCCAATGACCCTACGGATCAGTTAAAGGCTATGATTAGACAAGTGGTCCAGGAGGCAGCTGACAGACATATGATCACTTCAAAAGAAGTACAATTCTTGACTACGCCACACCCCATAATGCCTCAATTTTACACTTTACCTAAGATTCATAAGACTTTAGACCATCCCCCAGGCCGGCCTATTGTTGCAGGTATTGGTTCGCTATTAGAACCGCTGTCACAATTTGTTGACCTTTTTCTTAAACCTTTTGTGTCACAAATTCAATCATATATAAGGGATTCTATGCATTTGATCACCATCTTGGCTGAGCTGGTTCCCCCCACTGAACCTTTTTTCCTGGTTACATTAGACGTGGTATCCTTATATTCTAATATCCCACAGAATGAGGCCCTTCAAGTAGTTTTTAATACTCTGGAAAAACGGCCACGTCCCCATCGTATTTCTACACATTTTTTAGTCAAGCTATCTGAACTGGCCCTGACTAAAAACTTTTTTCAGTTTCAGGATCTATTTTTTCAACAGATAAAAGGGACAGCCATGGGGGCCACCATGGCCCCAAGTCTGGCTTGTCTTTACATGGACCAGTTTGAATGTCAATATATTTACCCTTCAGAGTGGTTTTCTTTCATTCCCATGTGGCGTCGATATATAGATGATGTCCTACTTATTTGGAGGGGCACTGATGTCCAGTTCTTTTGTTTTCTAGACTGGTTAAACTCTCTAAGTCCACACATTCAGTTTAACTTTAACATACACCCGAGGTCTATCGCCTTTCTGGACATTATGATTACTGCAGATGTACATGGTTTTGTAACTACACTTTATCATAAGGACACTGATCGCAATACACTTCTACAATATCAGAGTTGTCACCCCCGGCCCCTGCGTGATAACATCCCGACGGGACAGTTTTTACGGCTTCGCCGCCTGTGCTCCACCCGTTCTGAATATATTATACAAGCTCGTACGATGTTCAGTCGCTTTTTGGAGCGCGGCTACCCATATAGGGTGATTAAGAGAGCCTACAAACGGGCTCTATATGCTGACCGTGATTGGCTATTTAGTTCGGGGGCCAGCTCTCAAGATGATTCTAACAATTGCATACTTCCTTTCTCGAATTTGGGGAGTGCTATAGCATCTATGATTAGACGACATTGGTCTGCTTTAGCACTAACAGATCTACTACAGAGTCCCTTGCGTTTTACATATAAGCACGGCAGGAACTTAAGGGACAGACTAGTACACTCCTCCTCATTTGTTGCATCATCTGAAAGCCCGGGGGGGACATGGCCCATGTGGGCATTGCACCATGTGTAGCCACACCGCACAAATGACTGGGTTTACACACCCTACCACGGGGCAATTGTTTAAATTACGTTCTTCTTCTGACTGTCTTACCAAAGGCGTGGTGTATATTGCTAGATGCCCTTGTCCCCTTCTCTATGTAGGCAAAACTACACGCATGATAAAAACACGCATGATTGAACATTGCTCGAACATCCGCCTCCATAGAGTAGATGAACCCCTGGTCTCCCACTGGATTGACTGTGGCCACTCCATTTCTGACCTTAGCTTCACGGTTATTGAGGTGGTCCTCCGCCCTGCACGGGGTGGTGACTTTTCAATGCTCCTCGGCCGCCGCGAGCAGAAGTGGATTTTTACGCTTAATACCGTGGTTCCCCATGGCCTTAATAAGGAGATTGAATGGAATCTGTTTTATTAGCTTGTCATGGGGATACCGCTGGGGATGGATTGTATGGGATCTGTTTTACTAGCTTGTCATGGGAACACTAATGGGACGGATCCGCTGACACCTGTGACTTTGACAGCTCTCGCGTGAGTTGTCGTGTTCGCGCCACTTTTTATGTTTAAATAGCTGTCACCTGGGAGAGCCTGCGCGCTCCGGGTATCTGTTTAAAGGTATGTACCTGTTTGTTATGGTTGTACTGTGTAGCCAACATTTTTCACCATTCTAATTTAGACCCTTTTACCCTTAGATTTGACTGTACCCTTGGTCCCCCCCTACGCAGCCTGGCGAAACACGGGTCCGTGTCGGGGGACCTTCCTTTACATGGACGATTTGAATTTATGGAGTTGCCGATATGAACTCTCTTACCCTGTGATTTTGGAATTCATTAAAATACACCACTGATTGGTGATTTAACATTTATCCTGCACCAGCGTTTTGTGTGTTTTGCCTACGTGCATGGTTTTGCTTCTTCTGCATTTGGACTGGTAATTGAAATCTCCCATTCTTACTGCACTACTGATTTGGTTAGCTTCCCTAATTTCTCTTAGCATCTTGGCTACATGGACGATATTATACTCCTATCATTATACTCTTCCCCAACACACTTGGACTACTTGTCTTATTATTGGAACATCACTGTTGGGATGCCCTAATTCTAATGCATCATTAGTATTCTTTGAAGATACATCCCTTCAAACCATGCACTGCTGAGCGACTGTCTGCTTTCCCCTTTTTTCTAGTTTAAAAGCTGCTCTATCTCCTTTTTAAAAGTTAGTGCCAACAACCTGGTTCCACCCTGGTGAAGGTGGAGTCCATTCCTTCGGAAAGACTCTCCCTTCCCCCCAAGGTTCCTCTTTGAAGAAAAGATTAGAAAAAACAGTGGCTCAAATAAAGGAACCAGCATGCAGACGTGCATTCACCAACGTTAATGGAGTAGAGTGAACCATACAATTCAGTATAACATATCTCCCTTCAGCATTCACCTGTGAATGATGGACCACTAGGGTAAGTTCTTGTTAATAAGAGTACATACTCCCCTATTCCTTGAATTACAAGAAGAATAGATTTCAGCAAAGCTTTTGATATGGTCCCATGATATGGTCTCATGAATAAAATCAAGCTTGGGACTTTGTGCCAAGGTAATGGAGTGAACTACAAACTGGATGACTGACAGGAGACAGTGTGAAATGTTGAGATTACTTACCTGATAATCTCCTTTTCCTTAGTGTATTCAGACGGACTCAAAACAAGTGGATATAGTGTGCTCGTGCTAGCAGTTGGAGACGGATCTGACGGCAGCATGGGTACATATACCCCCGCAGGAAGTGCAGCAATTCAGTAATCTTCCTTGCAAAAGCTTTATGGATATATGTGTAACTGACCAATCGATTAAATGAACAGGATTACCCTGACCGATTGATAGTAGCTGGAGACCGCCAGGATTCTCAACTGGAAGGCGTCGACACCCGGCAGGGTGGATGCCCTATCATAAGAAAACATGGCTTACCGTGAGTCGGTGAATCCCCATGTATGCTGGCAGCCGGGCGGGATGCTGAGTCCATCTGCATACACTAAGGAAAAGGAGATTATCAGGTAAGTAATCTCAACATTTCCTAGCGTGTAGCAGATGGACTCAAAACAAGTGGGATGTACAAAAGCTACTCCCGGACTGGGCGGGAGGCTGCCCGAGGTCCGTTAAGGATTGCCCTTGCAAATGCTGTGTCCTCCCTGGCCTAGACATCCAGACGGTAGAATCTGGAGAAGGTATGGAGGGAGGACCACGTCGCCGCTTTACAGATCTCTGCAGGCGACAGCATCCTAGTTTCTGCCCAAGAAGCCGCTTGCGCTCTGGTAGAACGAGCCTTGACCCGTAAGAGTGGAGGTTTTCCCGCGTCTACGTAGGCCGCCTTGATAACTTCTTTGATCCAGCGGGCGATGGTTGCCCGTGAGGCCGCTTCCCCTTGCTTCTTCCCGCTGTGAAGGACGAACAGGTGGTCCATTTTTCGTACTGCCTCTGACATTTCCAGGTATCTGGACAGTAGACTGCCGATGTCGAGATGGCGTAGTATTCGACCTTCTTCTGACTTCTTCAAACCGTCCGTGGTAGGCAAGGATATGGTTTGGTTGAGGTGGAAGTGTGAGACTACTTTGGGTAAGAAGGAGGGAACCGTGCGAAGATGGATAGCCTCTGGAGTGATTCTGAGAAACAGATCGCGGCAGGACAGCGCTTGTAGCTCTTAGATGCGGCGTGCTGAGCATACAGCCAGCAGGAACACCATCTTCAGGGTTAACAAACAGAGGGACAGGCCTCGAAGTGGTCGGAAGGCGTGTCCCGCTAGAAATTCCAAAACTAGGTTGAGGTTCCACAGGGGCACTGGCCACTTCAGTGGCGGGAGAATGTGTTTGACTCCTTTCAAGAAACGTGAAACATATGGGTGTGTGGCGATGCTGTTGCCGTCACTCCGGGGACCGTAGCAGGATAGCGCTGCCACTTGAACCTTGAATGAATTGAGGGACAGACCCTTCTGAAGTCCATCTTGCAGGAAATCCAAAATGATAGGGATCTTAGCGGCATGTGGATTGGTGCCGTGAGTTTCGCACCAGGCTTCAAATACTCTCCAGATCCTTATATATGTTAGTGATGTAGAGAACTTGCGTGCTCTGAGGAGTGTATCTATTACTGGCCCCGAGTATCCTAGTTTCTTCAGTCTAGCCCTCTCAAGGGCCAGACCATAAGAGAGAATTGAGCTGGATCCTCATGGAGGATGGGACCTTGCCGCAGCAGGTCCCTGTGTGGAGGCAGGGGAAGTGGATTCCCTGCCAGTAGTCTTCTCATGTCTGCGTACCAGGGTCTTCTTGGCCAGTCCGGGGCCACTAAAAGAACTAGGCCTCTGTGCCGCTGAATCTTGTGTATAATGGCGCCCAGCAGGGGCCATGGAGGAAAGGCGTATAGCAGGATCCCCTGAGGCCATGGCTGTACCAGGGCATCGATCCCCTGGGATAGAGGATCCCGCCTGCGGCTGAAGTATCTAGGTACTTGAGCACTGGACCTGTCCGCCAGTAGGTCCATGCCCGGAGTCCCCCACTGATCCACAATCATCTGGAAAGCTGTGGGAGACAGCTGCCATTTCCCTGGATTTAGGCTTTCTCTGCTGAGGAAGTCTGCCGTGGTGTTGTCCTTCCCAGCGATGTGGAAGGCGGAGATGTCCTGGAGATTCACTTCCGCCCAAGTCATCAGGGGGGCTATTTCTAGGGATACCTGTTGGCTTCTGGTTCCGCCCTGTCGGTTGATGTATGCCACCGTGGTGGCGTTGTCTGACATCACTCTGACCGCTCTGTTGCGAAGTCTGTGGGCAAATCGCAGGCATGCTAGCCTGACTGCCCGTGCCTCTAGTCGGTTGATATTCCACCCCGACTCTTCTCTGTTCCACCACCCTTGGGCGGTGAGTTCTTCGCAATGTGCTCCCCATCCATTCAGGCTGGCATCTGTAGTGAGTAGGGTCCAGGTTGGGGAGGACATTCTTGACCCCCGGCTCATGTGGCCGGGCTGCAACCACCACCGTATCTGATTCCGCACTCTGGCTGGTAGAGGTAGGTGTACGGTGTAGGTCTGTGATCGTGGGCTCCACCGAGATAGGAGGGCGCGTTGTAATGGTCTCATATGAGCCCGCGCCCATGGTATCACCTCCAGAGTGGATGCCATACTGCCGAGGACCTGTAAGTAATCCCAAGCTGTGGGCCCGGTGGCGCTCAGCAGGCCCTGCAGACAATTCCAGAGCTTTGATCTTCTCTTGGAGGTCAGGCTGACCTTGTCTTCCTGGGTGTCGAATCGGACTCTTAGATATTCCAGTGATTGTGAAGGCTGTAGGGAACTCTTGTTCAAGTTTACTACCCATCCTAGGCTTTCCAGAAGAGCTATAACTCTGCTGGTTGCCTGATGGCTCTCCTCCGGTGACTTTGCCCTGATCAGCCAATCGTCCAGGTAGGGATGGACGAGGATTCCTTCCTTCCTGAGGGATGCCGCCACTACTACTATGACCTTGGTAAAGGTCCGCGGCACGGTGGCTAACCCGAAGGGTAAAGCTCGAAACTGGAAGTTTTGGTTCAGGACTTTGAAGCGTAAATAGCGCTGGTGATCCCGATGGATTGGGATATGCAAGTAGGTTTCCGACAGATCTAGGGATGTGAGAAACTCCCCTGGCTGTACTGAATTTTTGACCGACCACAGAGTTTCCATGCGGAAGCTGGGGACCCGTAGGTGTCGGTTGACTGACTTGAGGTCCAGGACGGGCCTGAAAGTGCCCTCTTTCTTGGGCACTATGAAATAAATGGAATAATGCCCAGAATTTATCTCCCCTGCAGGCACTGGGATTATGGCTTTTAGGGACAGGAGCCTCTGTAAGGTAACTTCTAGTGCCGTCCTCTTGAGGGGTGAACAAGGAGATTCCACAAACTTGTCCAGCGGTAGCCGAAGAAAGTCCAGGTAGTACCCTTCTCGGATGATGGCGAGGACCCACTGGTCCGAGGTAATCTCGACCCACCTGCGGTAGAAGAGGGTTAGCCTGCCCCCTATGGCTGCTACCCCCGGATGGGTCGGCTGATTGTCATTGTGGATTGCGGCCGGGACCAGAACCCGAGCCGGTTCTCCTCTTTTTGTGCTTAGCCCGAAAGGGCTGGTTCCTGGCCTGAGAATGAGGTGCTTGATAGCGAGTCCTGAAGGGTTGAAGCGCTGAGAGTTTCTACCTCTGGATGGTCTAGGAAAAGGGCGCTGGCTCCTCCTTGGCCTGTCTTCTGGTAGACGGGGTAATGGAGAGGCGCCCCATTTATTGGCCAGTTTCTCGAGGTCGCTGCCGTACAGGAGGGATCCCTTAAAGGGCATTCTCGTGAGACGTGTCTTGGAAGAGGAGTCGGCCAATCAATTACGCAGCCAGAGCTGCCTCCTGGCTGCCACTGCGGATGATACTCCCTTGGCTGCCGTACGGACTAGATCGGAGGCTGCGTCAGTGAGGAACGAGAGAGCTGATTCCATCTCTTCTCCCGGGGTGTTGTTCCTAGCCTGTGATAAACAGGAACGCGTCACCACGGTGCAGCAGGTCGCAATTCGTAGGGACATGGCTGCCACCTCAAAGGCTTGTTTCAAAATGGCGTCCACGTGCCGGTTGTGTGTATCCTTGAGGGCCGTCCCCCCTTCCACAGGAATGGTGGTGCGCTTCACAATTGCGCTTACTATGGTGTCTACCTGAGGGCACGCCAGCATTTCCTTAGCTGACGGGTCTAAGGGGTACATGCCAGCCAAGACCCGACCCCCTTTGAATGAGGCCTCCGGCGCATTCCATTCCAGATCGATTAGCTGCTGTGCTGCTTGTAGGAGGGGAAAATGGTGAGTCATTTGATGCAGGCCCTCTAACAGGGGGTTCATTCTCGGTTCCCCTGGGGTATCATGGCCCGGAAGAGCCAGTTCCGACAGGCATTGAGAGATCAGGCCTGGGAGATCCTCTTTCAGAAAGAAGCGCCTCATGGTCCGGTATGGTTCAATCCCCGAGGGAAATTCTCCCTCCTCGGGGGGCTCTTCGTCTTCCTCAGGGCAATCTGAATCCCCATAAGTGGGGCTTCCGGGTGGCGAGTGGCCGAGCCTAGGCCTTGAGGGTCCAGGGGCCGGGTCATCCGGTACGTATGGACCCGTTCGGGGCGCAGCCTGCATTGTGACAAAGGCATGAATCCCCTTAAATAATTCCACCCAGGAAAGCGAGGCCGGATCTGGCCTTATGGGCACCAGATCTCTCGGGTTCCCTGGCAGCTCCCCACTGCCTGCTAGGTCCGGGGTGTTCCCTGAGGAACTGGCAAGTACGCTGGGCTGCGACCGGTCCTGGCCTGGAGCTCCCAGGGCCTCTTCACATTGGGCACATAGGGAGTCTGCTTCCTCGCTCTGTGTGGCTCTCAGGTTGCATGCAGAGCAGAGGCTTATGCCTGATTCTGTAGGTGCTAGCTCCGCTGACGCATGGGCTCTCTTACGCTCCATCTCATCTATTAACTCAGCTAGAGTCTGCGCTCTGTAATATGCGCGAAAGATGTGCGCCTACCAATATGCGCTTATCAACGTGCGCCTATCCACTGGCGCCTATGAACGGGCGCTTATCAACGTGCGCCTATCAACTGGCGCGTATCAACGTGCGTCTAAGAACGTGCGCCTATGAGCGGGCGCCGCATAGCAGCGGGCGCCTATCAACGTGCGCTTAGCAACTGGCGCCTATGCACTTAGCAGCGGGCGCCTAACAGTATGCACTTGGCGATGGGCGCCTAACAGTATGCGCGTAGCAACATGCACCTATCAACGTGCGCGAAACAACATGCGCCTATTGCGCGGTGACGAACCAGGACAGAAGGCGTCGGCGAGCAGACAGGCAAAATGGCGACTCCCTTGGCGGGTTGCCACGTAGGCACTCTGCTACTCCTCGGTTCCTAGGAGACCAACAAGTAAAGATGTACGCCTTACCTTGTCTTCGGCACTTCCCGGCTGCAACCCGGGCGGTCTCCAGCTGCGGAGGGAGAGGGTGATTACCGTCACCGCCACGCTCGAGGAGGTGCACCCGCTGCCTCTAGGCCGCGCCCGAACTCGTCTCGCTCGGGGGCCAAGTCCATGCCAGGACCGAGGCTGCCTCTAGGCCGTGCCCGAACCCGTCTCGCTCGGGGGCCAAGCCGCACCCGAGCCCTTCTCACTCGGGGGCTAGGTCCCTGCCGCGAACCGGCCACCGGACCAAGGCACTTACCTCCGAGGGACCATGGAAATCACCTCGGGAAACTCAACTGGGGGAGTGACCGAATGGTATCACCGCAGGAGTGCGGGGCTCGTCTTCAGGTAGGTGTCTTCTATGAATTTAGTCGTTAGAATTTGGAAAAACTGTCAGTGAGCGTGAGGTAGCTCCAAACTGCTTTGGAGACGGAAATTACTGAATTGCTGCACTTCCTGCGGGGTATATGTACCCGTGCTGACGTCAGATCCGTCTCCAACTGCTAGCACGAGCACACTATACCCACTTGTTTTGAGTCCATCTGCTACATGCTAGGAAATGGTTAATGGAACATAACTCTGAAGAGAGAACCGTGATAAGTGGCGTGCCACAAGGATCAGTTTGGGGATAGGCTCTGTTCAATATCTTTCGTGCTGATTCAGTAAATTCCGCGGGAGAGCGCACAGGCCACTCGCCTGTGCGTGCGATACAGTATTTAAATTAGGCCCGGCGGTAGAAACGGGCAAAAGGAGGTGCTAGGGACACTAGCGTGTCCCTAGCACCTCCTTTTGGCCCGGAGCGGCGGCTGTCAGTGGGTTTGACAGCAGACGCTCAATTTTTCCGGCATCAGTTCTCGAGCCCACTGACAGCCACGGGCTCGGAAACCGGACACCGGCAAAATTGAGCGTCCGGTTTTCGACCTGAAAGCTGCCGGCCAACTTCAAATTTTTTTTTCTTTTACTTTTGTTTACTCTTCGGGACCTCCGACTTAATATCGCCATGATATTAAGTTGGAGGGTGCACAGAAAAGCAGTTTTTACTGCTTTTCTTGCACTTTCCCGGTGCCCGAAGAAATTAGCGCCTACCTTTGGGTAGGCACTAATTTCTGAAAGTAAAACGTGCGGCTTGGCTGCACATTTTACTTAGTGAATCGTACGGGAATACCTAATAGGGCCATCAACAAGCATTTGCATGTTGAGGGCGCTATTAGGTTCAGTGGGTTGGACGTACGTTTTCTGCCCCTTACTGAATAAGGGGTGAGGGAAAACGCGCGTCCAATGGCAGGTTAACAATGCGCTCCGTTGGAGCGCACTGTACTGTATCGGCCCGTTTGTGAGTGACATTGTGGCAGGGACAGAAGATAAAGTTTGTCTTGTTAAGCGTCAATCACGCTTAAGGCGCTTCTCCATGGACACCCGGTGAGAGTTCACCTATGTCCTGAGTCTCCTAAATCCAGGAATTTCACATGGAGGCTCAATACAACTTTGTTAGGAAATAAACGCTTCCCTGACCACATTAGTAATGGAATTGCAGAATTTGACACCTATAACCCCGAACAAGATTATACGCCAACTCTTTGGTAGGAGGCTTTCAAGGCTTTTTGGGGGGGCGAAGGGGAAATCATCAGTTATGCCAGTTTCCTCCAAAAAGAACAGAAAAAAGTGAAAATTACATTGATATAAAAAATCTGGCCATCGTAGAAAATGGCGTGGGCCATTCATTGCTCCTTCCATGTGACCAATGGCACCAGTAGCCCCTGTCACATGGTAAGGGCAAAGGGCCACCGGCGCCATTTTGTTTACTGGCAGCCGATGGCCCGAGAGCAGGAGATTGCTCCCGGGACCCCCGCTGGACCACCAGGGATTTTAATCAAGTTTTGGGAGCTCCGGAGGGTGGGGAGGTTGTAATAAACTACATTTTAAGGGTTGGAGGGGGTTGGTTTTTTTTTTTTTTTAGTGAAAAACCTCCGAAAAACAAACCCCAACCCATTGGAAACCGACATGTAAAAACTAAACACATCTCTAATAACCACCACCCCTGGGAATCAAACCATATCCCAAAACAGAGTTATAATAATAATAGTAACAAAACAGAGTAATAGAATTATATTAAAATATCCTCAATGCTTTTCTAACCAAGATATATATCGCCGCCATCCTTTTTCAAATTTGGCTAATTATGCCTTACTGCAGTCAGCCTACCCAGATAATATACACTTGCTAATCTCTGACGGGCCGATTCAGTAAAAAACGCGGGAGAGCTTGCGAGTGCCCGCTCTCCCGGCACGCACACAGGACACTCTCCTGTGTAAAAAAAATTATTTAAATTAGGCCCGGCGGTAAAAAGAGACGCTAGGGACACTAGCGTGTCCCTAGCGCCTCTTTTTGGACAGGAACGGCGGCTGTCAGCAGGTTTGACAGCCGACGCTCAATTTTGCCGGCGTCGGTTCTCGAGCCTGCTGACAGCCACAGGCTCGGAAACCGGACGCCGGCAAAATTGAGCATCCGGTTTTCGGCCAGACAGCCACCGGCCCATTTTAAATTTTTTCTTCTTTTTTTTTTTTTTTATCCTTCGGGACCTCTGACTTAATATCGCTATGATATTAAGTCGGAGGGTGCACAGAAAAGCAGTTTTCACTGCTTTTCTGTGCACTTTCCCGGTGCCAGCAGAAACTAGCGCCTACGTTTGGGTAGGCGCTAATTTCTTAGAGTAAAATCTGCAGCTTGGCTGCACATTTTACTTACTGTATCCTGCGTGCATACCTAATAGGGCCATCAACATGCATTTGCATGTTGAGGGCGCTATTAGGTGCCGCGGGTTGGACGCGCGTTTTCCTCCCCTTACTGAATAAGGAGTAAGGGAAAACGCGTGTCCAAGAGCAGACTAACAGTGCGCTCCGTCTGAGTGCACTGTACTGTATCAGCCTGTGAGTGACCTTCTGCAAAGGAAGTAAATCTATCTGCTTCCAACCACTTGCAATCTCTGCCCTTGCAGCTAACAGAATCTGATGGATTAAATGATAGTCATGAGGTACAGTATCCATAGGATAAATATTTAGCAGAAACAATAGAGGATCCTTGGAAATCTGTTCCCACACTATGTCAGAGATGAATTGCGTAACCATTTCCCAATAAATAATAATCTTTGAGCTCTCTCACCTCATATGGAAATAAGTCCCCAAGCCCCCACACCCTCGCCAACCGTGATTACCAATTTTAGGGTAAAACTTATGCATCTTGGATGGAGTAATATGCCAATGGTATAGCATCTTATAACAATGTTTGACCAGTGACGCTGATATGGAGCTATGCTTAATAGTGGAGAAACAAATTATCAATCTCTTGGATCCCAAAGTACATTAGAGATCCCTCTCCCAGCTTATAATGTGTGGAGGATTGAACTTTAATTCTCCATTCAAGATAGTGTAGATTCTAGATATTACCCTTGTGATGCTCCCAGCTTTATCACAAAATCCTTCAAACATGGATTTACCCATACTTAAATCCATCTTGACCTTATGCTTAGACATAAAATGGCATATTTGTAAGTAAAAATAATGGTCAGAGATGGACATTCCAAATTTACACAGAAAATGTGGGAATTCCCATACTTTACCTCCCTGCCAAAGATGTTCGAGTCGAGCACACCCTCTGGCCTCCCATCATCTTGCAAGGGTTCTCGAACTCCCTGGGCTGAAATCTTTGTTAAAGAAAATAGGAGATCTATAAAAATGTTCCCCGTCTCCTACTAGCCCCCTTTTCCATCTATCCCATATTTTCAGGATAAGCATTACAGATGGAGCTATTGGATTGGGGAGTCTCATGACCCTATGGGACAACCCCTGAAGTAGGTCTACTTCCAGCTGCACCCATCTTTTTCCTTCCTCCACCTGCGACCATTTGTAGACTGGCACAAAGTTGTGACACTACGTAATACCACAGGAGACATGGCACTCCTAGCCTTTCTCGTTCCTTAGGGAGAAATAGTACCTTGGGTGGATGTTGCCTCCAGCTAAAGTGGAGTAGTTTCCTCTGCCACGTATTAATGTGATCCACTGAGACCTCAATAGGCAGTGTTTGGAACAAATAACTGAGTCTGGTTTAATACATTCATCTTAATTGTCGATATTCTTCCCAGCCACGAAAGCCCTTTCCCATATTTGAAGATCATCTAAAATCTTTTTCCAAACCCCCTCATAATTCAACCTAAATAGTTCAGCAAGATCGGGATCCACCTTTACCCCTAAATATTTCAGTGTATTATAGAACATTTTAAAGGGATATCTCTTTTTAAGCTCTCCAAGTTATTTCCCTGACAGCGTAACATTCAATAGCTCGGACTTATCCACATTCAGTCGATATCCGGAAATCATGCTAAATCTTGTTAATTCTTCAACCAAAGGTGGTAGATAGCTATCTAGGTGAGCAATAGTGAACAGGATATCATCTGCAAACATTGGGAGTTTATACACATATTCCCCCCACCTTGACACCCAGAATCACCTGAGACTCTCAAATGCACGCTGCCAGGGGTTTTAAAGAAAGAGCAAAAAGGAGCGGGGAGAGAGAGGACATCCCTATCTTGTACCATGCTCAATCAGAAAGGGTTTTAAGAAACCCCATTCACTGTGATGCAAGCACTCGGGTTACTTTAAAGTTGCCTAATCCAGGTAGAAAAATTGCCCCCGAGACCCACCTTACCTAAAACTGAGAATAAATAGTCCCAATGGACCATATTGAAGGCCTTTTCAGCATCAACTGTAAGTAACACTAAGGGAATTCTAGCTTCCTGGGCCCACAATAGAAGATCTACCACCCTATGCACATTATCTGCAGCCAGTCACCCAGGAACAAACCCGGTTTGATCAGGATGGATCAGCTGAGTGGCCACTCCACTCAAATGGGTAGCAAGAATTTTAGCTAAACTTTTAGGTTCAGATTTATTAAGGAGGTGGGGCTGTAGGACCCACACAATGTAGCATCTCTACCTGGTTTTGCTAAAATAGTAATTCCAGCTCTATTAGCATCTTCTGCAATGTGACCCTCCCCCAACAGATTGTTGAATGTTGCTGCAAGTGGGCGTGTGATCACTGCACTTAATTTCTTCTAGAACCTGCCAAAAATCCATCTATTCCAGATTTACCTGATGTCAGCCTCTTTATGGTCCAAGGCCCTTCCATCTCTGATATTTCCCTGTTTAAATGCTCTTGTTGAATATCATTAAGCTGGGGCAGAGTAACCCCCACCAAATATTTGTCTATCTCTGCTTGAGGTATTTCTGCTCACCTGGAGTACAATTGTTGATAAAACTGGGTAAATCTGGATCTGATACTGTCAATATCAGACACCATTAGTCCAGTTCTGTCCTTTAGCTTCAAAATTTGATTGTGCCCCGCTCTGGCTTTAAGTCTCCTGGTGAGTGATCTCCCTGCTTCATTATCTCCTTCAAAAAATTGTTTGGCTTTATCTAATTGAAAGGCAATTTCTGTTAAGGCCAAATCTTTTAGGTCCGCTCTTAATTTATGTAATTGAAGGCCTATCTGAGGGTCTGCTTTCCTTTTATGTCTAACTTCTAGCCTACCTAGCTTTTGCAAGAACTCAAGCCTCTTCCTATCCCTTTCTTTCCTGAGGTGTGATGCTCTTGCTATTAATTTACCTCTTCAAAATATACCAATACAAGGGATGCTTGTGTCCTGGTATTACTTATGTACGGTGGCTATTGTTCAAGGACAGCCAATTTTATGGGTGTCCTTCTTTTTAGCCCCGTCTATTAATCTTTATTATCCAAAATTCAATGTAGATTTTCTATTTTGTCTTTTTCTTTTTTATCTAAAAAGATCCCCTTATCTCCCCGTTTTTTGAGGCGACCCGCTACTTGTTTGTCAATACTTATCAGGACATCCGTCTCAATTGCTTCTTGCGGGGATCGTGTCTGCCTGCCCGACATGGGCCATGTTTCGGCACTCTTGTGCCTGCTTCAGGGGCTACGGGGGGGGGGTTGTGCTGTGTCCTAAACAGGTACTCGATATCTGTTAGTTCTCCAGCTATAAAAATAACACAGTTAATTCTCATCTTCGGACTACTGTAGCAAACTTTTTCATATACCGATTACACATTCAAAAAATACTTACTGTCATGTTGATAATGTTCCTACTTGTGGACGGCGCCTACCTTCTGTGTCTGGGGCGCGCTCACCTATGCCACTTTTTATACTAACCATGGGTCCACACCCATTGATTTCCTGAAACCGAGGCTAACTATGGTGATCTTAATCAGATTGATTGGTGTCATGGGCCCGCCTCTGAGGGCTTGATGGGCACCTGGCCCCTCCCACACCCGCCCTTTTTGTCACCTTAGGGGTGTGTTTATTGTTTTTTTCTTTTTTTCTTTTTTCTTTGGACCCGCCTCAATTGATGCTGCTGCAGCCTCTGTGAGTCATCTATGGCTTTGGCACTGGATATTCTGCTGAATATACTCGGGTTTCGATGTGTCAGTCCTGTGTTTAGCTTTACGATGAGTTGACCTCTCTGATTATTGTCAATTCATGAAATTTACTCATGAGATCCCGGCTGTCATTGGCTGTCAGCTGTGAATTGATGCCCACATGCTTCGGGCTTGTGTGTAGACTAGGGCTGCATATACAATCCTTTTTTGTGGTTAACCATATCCGTTGACTCTGTGTTGCTTTATGATTTATTTTTTAGAAAAATAGAATTATCTGTATGGGAGGCTTCTTCCTGGTCGTATCATGATGTTCAAAAAACTGCACTCCTTACTTCATCTTTCCACTTGGTTGTATCAGTGCACTTAACTAAATACTGTCCAATCTATTTCACGATTAAGTCCATTAGGGATGGTGGTGTTCCAAGTGTAAATGAACTTCTGTTCCATTTGTGTGAGTTTTAGATTTAGGTCTCCCCCTCTTGGGTGTGTTTGTAATTGGAAAATCACTGCTACCTGAAAATCTTCTGGTGGATGACCTAATGCCAGCCAATGGTCAGTGAGAGGCGCTCCTTCCACTTGGTGTCTGAGGCGACTCACGTGTTCTTGGATTCTGTTCTTCAGCTTTCTCATAGTCTTCCCGATATAGATTTTTGCACATGTACACCATAGCGCATAGATGACTTTTGTTGACTCACAATCATATACATGTTGGAATCGAAAGGGTTTCCTTCCTGGTATAATGAGTGATGTGCCTTCATAGACAAAACTACATGCACTACATTTTCCGCATTTTTTATGGTGGCCCTGCCGTCCACCACTCTCTTCTCTGGCGGCCATCAAATTCGAATGGACTACGAGATCTTTCAGATTTCTGGCTTTGGTCAGAGCAAACATAGGTTTTTCTTGAAATTCAGGATGAATCTGTAAGATGGCCCAGTGTCTTAGAATGCTCTTTTTCAACAATTGTGTTTGTGGTGTATACGGTAATACACACACCATCCTTTCATTTTTATGTTGGATTTTGGGTTCCAGAAGTAGGTCTCTGTTAGCCCATCTGGCCCGTTTGTACGCTTTTTTTACTACTGCTTGCGGGTAGCCTCTTTGTAGAAACCTGTCTGTCATGTCTTTTGACTGTATTTTGTACTCTGTTGTGGTGGAGCATAATCTCCTTAGACGTAAAAATTGTCCAACTGGCAGGTTATCTCTAAGGTGATGGGGATGAAATGAAGAATAATGCAGCAATGTATTGCGGTCTGTGGGCTTTCTAAAGATGGTAAAATCAAATCCTGTATTTGTTAATGTGATCTGGATATCCAAATAAGCAATGGTGTGACGATGATGATGGCTGGTAAATCTTAGGTGCGGGTTACAGTTGTTTAACCATGTCATAAACTCAGTTAGTTGTTCTTCATCTCCTCGCCAGATAAAAAAGATGTCGTCAATAAATCTCTTCCAATTCTCTATGGGGCGGATTTTCAGAGCCCTGCTCGCGTAAATCCGCCCAAAACCGGGCGGATTTACGCAAGCAGGGCCCTGCGCGCCGGTAAGCCTATTTTACATAGGCCTACCGGCGCGCACAGACCCCGGGACTCGCGTACGTCCCGGGGTTTTCGGAGGGGGCGTGTCGGGGGCGTGTCGGGGGGCGGGCCCGGTCGTCGCGGCGTTTCGGGGGCGTGTCGGCAGCGTTTTGGGGGCGGGTACAGGGGCATGGCTACGGCCCGGGGCGGTCCGGGGGCGTGGCCGCGCCCTCCGTACCCGCCCCCAGGTCGCGGCCCGGCGCGCAGCAGGCCCGCTGGCGCGCGGGGATTTACGTCTCCCTCCGGGAGGCGTAAATCCCCCGACAAAGGTAAGGGGGGGGTGTAGACAGGGCCGGGTGGGTGGGTTAGGTAGGGGAAGGGAGGGTAAGGTGAGGGGAGGGCAAAGGAAAGTTCCCTCCGAGGCCGCTCCGATTTCGGAGCGGCCTTGGAGGGAACGGGGGGAGGCAGCGCGGCTCGGCGCGCGCAGGCTATACAAAATCGATAGCCTTGCGCGCGCCGATCCAGGATTTTAGTGGATACGCGCGGCTCCGCGCGTATCTACTAAAATCCAGCGTACTTTTGCTTGAGTCTGATGCGCAAGCAAAAGTAGGCTGATCGCGCTTCTTTTAAAATCTACCCCTATGTGTGTATAATATGGGCTCGTGTATACCCATTGTTGTTCAAATGTTGCCATGTACAGATTGGCCAGGTCAGGGGCCATGGTGGCCCCCATTGCTGTCCCTTTTATTTGCTTATAGAAAGTCCCTAAGAACATGAAATAATTTTCCTGTAATGCTATACTGGCCAATTCTCCTATGAAAGCATTCGGAATTCTCTGTGGTGTTTGAGATGTGATGAGGGTATTCTTGATGACCTCTATTGCTTCACTCTGTGGGATTGAAGTATACAACGCTGACACATCCACAGTGACCAGTATTGTTGATGTGGGATCTGGGTGTATGTCCTGTAGCATTGTCATGATATGTGCTGAGTCTCGAATGTATGATGTTATTTGGGGTATGAATTTACGCAGTGACCGGTCTACAAACTGTGATAACGGTTCCAGAAGTGATCCCTTTGATGACACTATTGGTCGGCCTGGAGGTTGCTGTAGTGACTTATGGATCTTCGGTACTGTATAGAAGACAGGGCAGACGGGGTGTTTAACCGTGAGAAACCTTGCTTCTTTTTCTGTAATCCAATTAGCCTTTAAGGCTTCTTCAATTCTGGCATCAATTACTCTTTTAATGTCAGCAGTAGGGTCAGCATTCAGCTTCTGATAATATTCTTGATCGTTTAATTGGCGTTCCACTTCCCTGATATATGCTGATTTATCTTGCACTACTACTGAACCGCCTTTATCAGCTGGTTTTATGATAATTTCCGAATGATTTTGAATGTCTTTAAGAGCCTGTATCTCGGCTGTTGTTAGATTTTGTTGTTGCCGTAAATGGGGGACTGCTTTATTAAAGCTGTCCTGTCTTACCACCTCTGCAAAAGTGTAAATGACCGGGTCTATGGGTCCAGGTGGGACCCATGTTGATCGGGGTGCCAACTCATCCTCCCGCTGTACAGAACCCTCCATGTGTGCAAAAAATAATTTAAGTCGTAGTTGTCTAATGAACCTGTGCAGAAATTTCTCACCCTCAAAAGCTGTATATTGATTCACTGGTGCAAAGGACAAACCTTTATTTAATACTGCTTCCTGTGTTTCTGTAAGAGGTATAGAGGATATGTTTATGACCCCTCCTGTCATTGCTACTGTTGTTTGTTTCTGGTTTGTCTGGTGCGGCCGTACGGGCGTCTTATATTGCTTTGATTCTCCTTTGGACGTTTGTCGTTGCGATCTGTTGTTTGTCCTAAAAAATGAGTATTGGTCTCTGCAGTTTGTTCTTCTCTGGTTCTGTCAGTTGGGTTTTTCCTAGATCTTTGATCTTCTTCTGATGAGTCATCTGACGACCCTGCAAACGTTACTTTGGGTTTCCGATATCTCTGGTTTGACATCCAGAGATATACGTTCCCTTTCTTATAGTCACCTTCATCTCGAATTAACTTGGTAAGTTTAAATTGTTTTAGTTCTTCTCTAAATTTGTCCATCTGTTCCTGAAGTTCATTTAATGATTGCTGGTATTTTTCTGCTGATTCTTCAGTCTGGAGCTCTTCCAGGGTTGTGTCAATCTCCTCCTTCGTTTGGACCGCTGTGGTTTGTGCTTTCTCTATGATAAGGATCATCAGATCCAACGAGCACTTATTAAGAATTTTATTCCAGTTTTGCACAAACTCCGGGTCCTCTGCATATAACCTTGGTTCTTTTTGTATGCGTAATCCTCTTGGGATCCTTTGTAGGCGGCAGTACTCAATCAGAGTTCCTGCATGCAATTCTGTGCGAATCAATTTTTTATGCGTTGCTGATAGGGAGTCCCATTGATCTTTCTTTTGTCCGTCTTGTGTTGTGAAGATAGATGGTGCTGTGAGGAGTGCTTGTAGTCTGGCCTCAGTGAAACAAAGGGTGTTGTCCCATGATGTGATACTAGAAGTCATTTTTGAGGTTACAAATCTAGTATTCACTGTTCATCAACCAACCTCTTCCCTTCAATAATAATTCTATAACATATACCAATACAAGGGATGCTTGTGTCCTGGTATTACTTATGTACAGTGGCTATTGTTCAAGGACAGCCAATTTTATGGGTGTCCTTCTTTTTAGCCCCGTCTATTAATCTTTATTATCCAAAATTCAATGTAGATTTTCTATTTTGTCTTTTTCTTTTTTATCTAAAAAGATCCCCTTATCTCCCCGTTTTTTGAGGCGACCCGCTACTTGTTTGTCAATACTTATCAGGACATCCGTCTCAATTGCTTCTCGCGGGGATCGCGTCTGCCTGCCCGACATGGGCCATGTTTCGGCACTCTTGTGCCTGCTTCAGGGGCTACGGGGGGGGTTGTGCTGTGTCCTAAACAGGTACTCGATATCTGTTAGTTCTCCAGCTATAAAAATAACACAGTTAATTCTCATCTTCGGACTACTGTAGCAAACTTTTTCATATACCGATTACACAGAAGGTAGGCGCCGTCCACGAGTAGGAACATTATCAACATGACTAAGTATTTTTTGAATGTGTAATCGGTATATGAAAAAGTTTGCTACAGTAGTCCGAAGATGAGAATTAACTGTGTTATTTTTTTATAGCTGGAGAACTAACAGATATCGAGTACCTGTTTAGGACACAGCACAACCCCCCCCCCCCCGTAGCCCCTGAAGCAGGCACAAGAGTGCCGAAACATGGCCCATGTCGGGCAGGCAGACGCGATCCCCGCAAGAAGCAATTGAGACGGATGTCCTGATAAGTATTGACAAACAAGTAGCGGGTCGCCTCAAAAAACGGGGAGATAAGGGGATCTTTTTAGATAAAAAAGAAAAAGACAAAATAGAAAATCTACATTGAATTTTGGATAATAAAGATTAATAGACGGGGCTAAAAAGAAGGACACCCATAAAATTGGCTATCCTTGAACAATAGCCACCGTACATAAGTAATACCAGGACACAAGCATCCCTTGTATTGGTATATGTTATAGAATTATTATTGAAGGGAAGAGGTTGGTTGATGAACAATTAATTTACCTCTAGCAACTGCCTTTAAACAGTCCCACAAAGTGTTGTCGGAGACATCTCCTGTGTCATTTTCTTCCAAGAATTGTTCCATTTCTTGGCTTACTTTGTCGCTGTACTCACTATCATCCATGAGACTCATTGAATCTCCAGAATCATTCTCCACCCAAGCCTTATATTGTGATCAAATAGCTGCGTGGTCTGACCACATTATAGCATCAATCCCAGAGGTTTGGACTTTGTTGATCAGAGCCTTATCTAACAAAAAGAAATCAATCCTCGAATAAATGTTATGTGCCTTCAAATAGAAGATATAATCCCTCTCCGTTGGGTGGAAGAGACTCCAGACATCAATCAAGTTCCAGTCCATCATAAGTACTTTTAAGCTCTTTCTATGAGCCCGTGAATGACCTCCAGCTACCCCACTTGTATCTAAAAAGGGATATCTAGTTAAATTAACACCACCACCCCCCCCCCCCCCCCAATAATGAGAGAACCTGCCACCCATTGATGTAAAATGTTGGCTAGTCCTTCCAAAAATTTCCCTCGTCCCGTGTTGGGTACATAGACATTGACTAGTGTATATACCATCATGCCCATCCTAAATTTGATTATTATGTATCTGCCCTCCAGATCTCTCACTATAGAAAGCACATCAATTACCATATTTTTTGAGAACAGAACACCCACTCCACAATATCTGTTATGGACTGTAGCTGCAGCAAAGAGGGGGGAAAATGTTGGGAAGCAAGTAGCCTCTCATATTTTTTCTTTAGGTATGTTTCTTGGCATAAGAGGATATCAGCTTTAGCATTAATTGTATCTTGTAATAAACATTTCCTTTTATGAAAGATGTTCAGCCCTTTGACAGTCCATGACTTTAATTTAAGCTCACCCATCACATCGCAGTAATAAAAGCTCAACACCCAATAGCCCCCCATCTCTCCCCACCGGTCTTGGCCTGCATTGATCTAAAAAAAAAACACCCCACTCTGACACTGAGGATGCCACAAAATGCTCCCCAAAGTATCCCCTTTATTTCTCCCCTTACAAGCCCTATTGCCCCCTCCCTGACCCTCCCCATAATATACCATCTCTCAAATGGAGGACTGTCACACATCTCGATCCAGTCGCCCATGCAACCACGTGCAACACCCCTCAATGTACATATCAACCATTTTCACTCTCAAAGAGAAAAAAAAAAACAAAAAAAACTTCAAGTGGGATTTCTCCCTAATGATGTTCCAAAAGAGACAGAATCCCCCCCAACTCGAATGACCATTTAACTAATAGGCCTTGTAGACTTAAGAACACAAAAATAGTTCTTGCTGCAAGGTATTCAATCAATCTTTCCAGACTTGATTACTTAACCCGTGGTAAGTCTCAAGTAGCAGTTTCCCTGGAGGTGGTAGATCCTCCCGAATGTCTGTGAAGGCATTTTCCTCCATGCTGCACGTTGTCATTGCTGAGGACCTTTCATAAATCAAATTGGAGTCGCAGCCTTCAGTGAATTACTGGGAGCCTTCATTATGCCAGTAGCTTGCAACGATTCCTCCACTGACTTGACCCGAGATATGACCCCCATTAATTGTAAACCAGAGCCCAAATCGAAATAGTCATTTTTTTTTTTAATTTATTAATTTTACATTCAATTTAAGCATTAATTTCTTAAATTAATCACAGGCTTTAAGAAAAACAAATCAATATGAACAGCATAATGAGACATTCTATTACCAAATTATACACCATTGACTGAGTAATATAGTTAATCAAAGAATTCATAACATTATGTACTATTCAGTTAATTACCGATCATAAATTCCATACTTTAACATATTACATTGTTTTTATCTACCTGTATCTAGCCCACATTGAAACCAAAGTACACATTTCCAAAACATTATTTAATTTTAATATTTAAAAATACACATCTAACTGGGATTACTTATTTTATTGGAGGGAATCATTTCATATCGTTTTATGACTGGGTTAGTCAGGTTAGTCGGGTTTTGGAGTGGAGCTAGCTGTCCGTGGAATTTTACTCTGAATATATTGTGTTAATTGGTCTGCATGTAAGAAAATATATGTATTTCCTTCATGTTTTATGAGGCACTTACATGGATATTTCAAAATAAACATCATTCCCATCTGAACTACCTGAGATTTTAATGCTAGAAATTGCTTTCTACGTCTTTGTGTAGCAGGTGCTAGATCAGGGAATAATTGCACCTTGCACCCCATAAATTCCTTGATTTTATTCAAGAAGAATTTTTTAAAAATCCAATCTTTATCTGTCTCTAACATAAAAGTTACTATTAAAGTAGATGGTACTACAGATTCTGTTTCAGATTTTTCTAACATTTCTGTTACATTTAAGTCCTTATTTTGGGGTTGGGCATTATTAACTAACTCCTCTATTTTTAAATTTCCAATGTCTCTAACAACCGTTGATTTTTTCATTGGTGGAAGATAAAACAATTTTGACATTATAGGCAAAGTAGCTTCTGTGATATTTAAATTTTCCATCAAATATTTTCTCCATAAGAATAATGGAGTCAGAATAGTAGATTTAGGAAAATTTATACATCTTATGTTCTTAACCCTAGCTACATTCTCTAAGTTTTCCATTTTTAATTGTAATAATACATTTTCTTTCATCATCATTGTCTGAATCTCCCTAGATTTTCCAATTTCTTCTTTTACTTTCCTCAAGTCATTTCTAACTATCTTATTTTCTGTTTCCATAACTTCAACATTCTTCTTTGTTAGTAAAACAATTTTTAATAATGCAGACGTTTGATCTCCCATATTTTTATTCACTTCATTTATAGCATCCCATATGTTTTCTAAAGAAAAATCTAAAGGTTTAACTAAAGGTTTAATCTTGGTTATAAAAGCACCCTCCTCTTCACCCTCTTTAACCTCTGCCTCAGTCCTGATTGAAGTTTGCCCGGAATCTAAGATGTTACTTAAATCTGAGACGTTCTCTACCCGATCTCCTAGCCTCAAGGGGGGGCTAGCACCCACATCATCGGTAGGGTGTTGTCCCCCTGGGGACAGGTGTAGGCGCTCAGCCGGATTCCGGGGAGGAGTTCTCTCTCTAGGGGAGAGTGATGTTATCAGATCTGAGAGTGCGGAGGGCTCTTCTTCTCCCCTCCTATCACTCAACAATCTTTCTTCCCCTTGCTGTATTCCACGTCGCACATGCATATCCATGGGACCCACTCTGGAGATGGGCTCAATTGCATCTGAGGCCTGACGCTCTCTAGCCCTTCTCTTTCGTGCTGAATGTGGCATTAACACTACTTTTTTACGGATATGTGCGAGCAAGTTAGTGTTATTACCTTGGTTCCAACACAAAATGGCGGCTCCAGCTGTAAGTGACTGTTCTTAGTCCAAACTTTCCAAAAATCCAAAGAATCTGAAGAAGCTGAAAAAGCTGATAAAGCAGCGCGTGCCTCTTTGGCGCCTGCGTCTTCGGCTGCGCGCCGGCGTCGACTGCGCGCCGCCAAGGAGTGAATTTAAAGCCCCTTCCGTCTCGCAGCAATGACGTCACCAACTCAGCTCAGCTGTTCTCTCCGTCAGGGACGGCCAGCACCGCACCCCCGGTAAGCGAAATGGGCTCCCACTCAGTCACTCACAAGTTTCTGGCGCTGCAATACACCAGGCTCAAGAAGCGAATTTAAAGCCCCTTCCGTCTCGCAGCAATGACGTCACCAACTCAGCTCAGCTGTTCTCTCCGTCAGGGCCGGCCAGCACCGCACCCCCGGTAAGCGAAATGGGCTCCCACTCAGTCACTCACAAGTTTCTGGTGCTGCAATACACCAGGCTCAAGAAGCGAATTTAAAGCCCCTTCCGTCTCGCAGCAATGACGTCACCAACTCAGCTCAGCTGTTCTCTCCGTCAGGGCCGGCCAGCACCGCACCCCCGGTAAGCGAAATGGGCTCCCACTCAGTCACTCACAAGTTTCTGGCACTGCAATACACCAGGCTCAAGAAGCGAATTTAAAGCCCCTTCCGTCTCGCAGCAATGACGTCACCAACTCAGCTCAGCTGTTCTCTCCGTCAGGGCCGGCCAGCACCGCACCCCCGGTAAGCGAAATGGGCTCCCACTCAGTCACTCACAAGTTTCTGGCGCTGCCTCGAAATAGTCATTTATAACAATGATTACCCACTTTCAGGGTCTGAAGGATCTCACAGAAGTCGCATCTCCCCCGGATCGTGATAACAGAAAGATCTTGAAATACTTCCACTTTAGTACCATGCCATTGTAAGTCTTTGATCTGCCTCACTTGCTGCGTGATCTTTTCCTTTAGAGCATTTTCATGGAAGCAGACCACTCTATCTCTTGGGGCATTCCCCCTCGGTTTAGCCAGGGATCTATTGCTCTATTTTGTAGAATTTTAGGCTCTGCTTCCTCCACATTCTCCTAGCTCAATATGAGCATGCATATATCTTTCACCTATTTCTCACAGTCAGTATATGGTGCTCCCTCAGTAATCCCTTGAAATCACAAATTCCCACGGCGGGACCTGTTCTCAAAGTCCTCCAGCCAGTCCTGATGATCCGCTGCCTCTTGCTTTATTTAAGCTCCTGATGCAGTTTATTTAAAGCAGTATCGTGCTCACTGAGCTGGGTCTCCACTGCCTCCATGCAGTCACTAAACTCTGCATGCTCCCAACGTAGTTCAGCTGCTAGCGACTGCAGCTCTGTTTTTAGAGATCCCATGCCCTCACGAATCTCACTAAACCATAATAGGAAGTCTTCCCATGAGATAATGGGGTTGATAAGCTGGGCCCGCAGCCACTGGTAGTGCCACAAGCGCCGGGTTAGTCTGTGCTGTGTCAGCATGCTCACCCGATTTCCTGCTCCAGTGGGCCCTCGATTCTTTTCTCTGCTGCGGCGATTTTCTTTCGGTCAGACATCATGAGTTATAGCAAGTCAAGATGCTTAGTTTAATGTCCTAATATGGGAGGATTGCCCCGCTTCAAGAGGGATAACAAAATATTGAGGAGAGGAGCTCCAGTTTCATGTGGCCATTAGGACGAGTGACATCACTTCCGCCCTATAAAATTAATTTTGACAAATCTAGGAGACCCAGAGAGTTTGAGTTTAAAATGGTGGCAAATAGTTTTAAGTACTTGGGGATTTTTGTTCATAGGAAAACTAAAGAGCTCTATGTCAAGAATTATGCCCCTTTAATAAGTCAACTGAAACAAAATGTTAGCATGGGCGCATTTGATAATTTCACGGGTGGGTTGAATTAGCTTGCTTAAAATGAATCTGTTGCCGAAGCTTTTGTATCTTTTCCAACATATTCCCTCTTCAATTTCGGTCACTGTGTTTAATGATTTAAATAAGTGTATGTCTAAATTCATAATGCAGAGTCGACAGGCCAGACTGAAATTAAGTCATCTGTGCCTGCCCAAGAACCAGGGAAGTATGACACTACCTAATCTTTGCATATATTATTGCTTCTTGAAAGCATGGTTAACCTCTCGAGACAAGTCTTGTCTTATGCTGGAAAAGATTCAAGCTGAGTCGGTCAATTTTCCCTCCCTTGTGATTCCCTTAATAGTGGAAGAGTGTGCAGGAATAGCCCTATGTTGGCCTATACAATGCATATTTGGAGACAAGTTTTTAAATTCTTGAGACAGGACCATCATATCCTCTCAACTGTTGCTCCCATTTATGAAAACCCAACTATTTCTGGTTGCATGTTCTTGTCAGTGTTTAAGGCTTGGAGAGATAAAAGTTGATTTGTATAGTCCAGTTAAGGGACAATGAGAGTTTCCTCACTTTTCAGTATTTATGTGAAGAATCCCCAGATTCTCATGTCTTTTATTTACAATTGAGGCATGTTTGGAGGGGCGATTTGATTTGTCCAAACCTTTAAGGCAGTTGGATGGTCTGGTTTTAAATGATCCAAATGCCTATGTGAAGGGTATTTCACTTTTGAATCAGGGGATTCTTCGGAGTAAATATAGTAAGGAAACTCCTCGTTCTATTATTAATTTATGGAATGAAGACTTAGGTGCTGATTTAGACTCCAGGGCTTGGAAAGCGATTTGGACCTCTGCCCATCACATTTCCATATGGACCAGAGGAGTACAGCTTATGATTAAGTTTCTGAATTGAGCCTATTGCACTCCTGTATTTTATTCTAAATATCTTTCAGGTGCCAATGGAGTGTTGGAGAGGGTGTGGTCAGAAAGGTACATTTATTTAATATTTATTTAATAACTTTTATATACCAGCATTAGAAAGGCACATCATGCCGGTTCACATATTAACAAAAGCGAGGAAAATACATTATAACAGGGGTAAAGGGAGGGGGTAAAAGAAACTAAGGCAAAGGCAAGGAAAATACAGGATTGTAAACTAGTTAAATTCAAACACAACTGATAAATTACATGTTCCAACGGAAAAGGCAACATCTTAATAATGTACAGGGAGAAAATCGGAGTATAAGAGGGTATAATACAATGGCGGTGCTGGGTTCACAAGGGGAAGTAGATTAGTCAGGGTAGGCTTGATGGAATAGCCAGGTCTTCAATTTAGATCTAAATTTAATTGGGCAGGATTCTAATCGGAGTGTCATGGGCATGGAAACCCATGTGGTGGTTTTGCTCTGAAATGCGATGTTTTTGGTCAAAAGTTACACACAAAAATAGCTAATCTCCTTCACCTTCCTATTCATGTTACACTGGAATTGGATTATTGAGTAGCTGGCATCGGTCTCTATTTCCGGTGTAGTGTCGGGCACTGGTCAGGCAGCTGCTAGGTTCACTATTGCTCCTTTCTGGAAAATCATCCCCAGCATTGATTATTGGTGCACGCAGATACGGGATATTGCTGACTTAGAAAAATTAAGGTACAAGCTTAAGGGTGAAAGTGTTAAATATAATACTATTTGGGGTTTCTATTTTGCCTATTTAAACACTCCTTAAATGATTTCTGAGTTGTAATTATTTGTCTTTTGTCAGTCTCCTTCCCTCTAGGTCCCCTTAGTGACCATTTAAATGTGATTCTCCTTGAAGTGTACCGCACTGCATTTGATTCTATATTTATTCCTATTAGGTATACATGAAAATTGATAAGAGTTATAATATAAAGAGACAGTTTGCTGAAATCCAAGTAAATCACATCTAGCGATCTTCCTTGATCCAATCTCTAGTCACCCAATCAAAAAAAATCAACCAGATTTGTCTGACAAGACTTTCCCTTAGTGAATCCATGCTGCCTCGGGTCTAGCAACCCACCAGATTTTAGATACCGATGAAGGAAAAGATAGTGAAGTTTCTCCCTTGGGGTAGATTTTAAAAAAGGGCGCCTTCGTGTACTTTTGTAGGCGCATCAGGCGCAAACAAAAGTACGCTGGATTTTAGTAGATACGCGCGTAGCCGCTAAAATCCTGGATCGGCGCGCGCAAGGCTGCCGATTTCGTGTAGCCGGCGCGTGCCGAGCCGCGCAGCCTACCTCCGTTCCCTCAGAGGCCGCTCCGATTTCGGAGCGGCCTCAGAGGGAATTCGCTTTCGCCCTCCCCTCACCTTCCCCTCCCTTCCTCTACCTAACCCACCCCCCCGGCCCTGTCTAAACCCCCCTCCTACCTTTGTCGGGGGATTTACGCCTCCCGGAGGGAGAAGTAAATCCCCGTGCGCCAGCGGGCCGCTAGCGCGCCGAGACGCGACCCGGGGGCGGTTCCGGAGGGTGCGTCCCGCCCCAAAAATGCCGCTCCGATCGGCCCCGCCCCGACACGCCCCCAACACGCCCCCCTCGAAAAACCCCGGGACTTAACGAGAGTCCCGGGGCTCTGCGCGTGCCGGCAGGCCTATGTAAAATAGGCGCACCGGCGCGCGAGCAGGGCTCTTAAAATCCGCCCCTTAATTTTTCCACCACCAAGGTGATGCTAACCGGCCTGCAATTTCCAGCCTCCTCTCTGCTACCACTCTTGTTAAGCGGGACCACCACATCTCTTCTCCAGTTACAATGGCACTAGTTCAGTTTCCAGGGATCTATTGAACAGGTTTTTCAGTAGACCCACCAGAACATCTCTGAGCTCCCTCAATATCCTAGGATGTCTCACATCTGGCCCCATGGCCTTGTCCATTTTCAGTTTTCCTAGCTCTTCCCATATATTCCTCTTCTGCAAATGGGCTTTCATCTAACCCACCCCCACCTTTGGTCTTCTTAACCAGTAATGGTCCTCCTCCAGGGTTTTCTTGAGCTGCAGTTATTTGTTTAATATTTCTTCATCTCTTTCTATACATTTGTCATCTTTCAATTTCACTATTCCACTTTGGGCCTCCCTTCTTTATCTGATATATCTGAAAAAATGTTTTGTCACCTCACTTTACCTTTTTGGAAATCCTTGCCTCCTCTTGACCTTTTGCTTTCCTGATTTTTTTCTTCATGTCCCTCAGTTTCACCAGGTATTTTTCACCATGTTCCTCTTTTTGGGATCCTTTATACTTCTTGAATGCTGTTCTTTTTGCCTTTATTATTATAGCCACCTCAAGAACCAGATAGATTTCTTTTTCCTCTTACTTTTGTTTTCTTTTCTAACATTTTATTTTTTATTTATATTTTGCTGTTTGACACTTCATAGCAGATTACATTGCCTTTATAACTCCTTTTAATTTGGCCTACTGTTGTTCCACCTTACCCATTTTCTCCCAGTCTTCTAGATCTTCCTCCAGGACCATCCCCATTTTGATAAAGTCCTTATTTTTTAAATTCAAAACTCGGATCTTCATGTGACTTCTTTGTATCCTACTTGCGATATCAAACCATACCGTCTGATGATCACAGGTTTAGGTGGGCACCTTCGTGGATATTAGAGACATTATCCCCATTTAGGAGCACTAGGTCCAGTTGTTATGCTCAGGCTTGTGAACCCTTGGCTGACAGGAGGATGGTATACCTTTCGGAGGAGTCGTAGGTTCTCTCGGGTAGCGAGGCAGGGCAGAAGACAAGACCAGCTGACCCTCGGCACTGGAGACAGAGGCGACTGCGGAGGCGAATGAAAAGACGAGAAGAGGAGCTGTGTCTTCACCACTGGAAGTCTGTGGTCCCCCCAGGAGGAGCCTGTAGGGACCCAGACCGCTGGGACTTAGGTGGACCTTTGAGAGGTCAGGGTGTCGGTACAAGGGCTGACTGGAGCTTTGCCCTGGAAGCCCACGGACCCCCCAGGAGGAGCCCGAAGGGACCCAGACCACTGGGACTTAGGCAGGCCCTTGGAGACGGTAGTCTGGAAGGAGTCCTAGGTCGAGTGCCAGAGAGTCGTCGCTCACCAGTTTGAGGTCACACATCGCAGGATCACCACTTGCCAAGTCCGAAGTCGTACACCAGAGAATCACGTAAGCCAATCCGAAGTCAGGAACCGGGAACACCAAGATGAAACAGGAACAAGATCCAAAGCTCAAGGAACTCACCGAAGCAAGCAGACTAGACAGCGCTGGAGGACGTTGCCAAGTCACTGAATGAGCAGAGGAAGCTTCCCTTTATACTTCCCCTGCCCAGGCTGATCAGGAGCAGGTGAAGCCAGTTAAAGGGATTAGGTCCCTTTAAAGCTGTAGAGAAGGCGCAGCCTCGCGCCTAAGGATGGCAGCAGCCATCTTGGATTTTCCCCCGCGGAGGAAAGACGCCGCTGGACGCTGCGAGGGGGGAGCAGGACGGCTCCCCCTGCAGCGAGCAGCACCGGAAGCCGCACAGGAGCAACGGCCCGAATCAGAGCCCTCCCCCGGGGCTCCCGCGGCCACGGAACACAACACTAGTATCACACTCTCCCGTGTGGGTTCCATTATCATTTGTTTGAGCAGAGTCCCTTAAAGGGCATCCACTCTCTCTCTACTTTTTGTAGATTCCGCAGAAGGGTACTCCAATCTACAACTGGGAGATTAAAATCTCCAAACAACACTTCTCCCTTCTTTTGGATGTCTTCAACTAGATCTCTGCCCAGCTCTTCTAAATTGGAGGCCTGTAGACCACACCCCTGAAAGTGGAAGCACCATTTTTTTTATGACAGCCCATAATGTTTTTTCCCTACTCTACTTTCCTTGCATTTCAGTTTGCTTGAATATTGTTTTTGACATGAAGAGCTACGCCTCCCCATTTTCTGTCCTCTCTATCATTCCTTAATAAGTTATAGTCAGGGATAGCTGTTTTCCAATCATAAGTCTCTGTTACTGTTACAGAGGCATGGTACACAATGTCCAAGTCTGCCTCCACCATTAGGATGGACGGTCTGGGATTTTATTGCCCAAACTATGAGCATGTGTGGTCATAGCTTTCCAAGTTTTCTTCCTTGGTTTGCTGCTCGTCCTAGTCACCTTTTCTGCTTTTTTGAGCTGATTGATTTTGTTATTTTCTCCTCCCACTTCCTGTTTTGCTTGGGGGGGTGACATGCCAATTTCATTGACCACCTCCTGCCATTCTTGCACCCTAGTTTAAATGTCTGATACGGTGTGATCTGAATTTCTCACTTAGCATCCTCTTTCCTGCCAAGGATAAATGTAGACCACAGCCTGCCCACCAACCAGTTCACGGTGGCGGTAACGCCTGGACCTGTCAGGAGCCCGGCCTTGCCCTGCTCTGCCAGCATTGAGCAGCAGGAGCCGGTGGCGGAGAACGCTAGAAACTCCTTCCCCCTCCCACCTAGAATAAATGAGTGGAGCAGAGGATGCGCTAGAGGGAGTTGGCGCTACATCGGCAGCCCGCCCACCAACCAGTTCACCATAGCAGCGATGCTGGGACCTGCAGGGAGTGTGGCTTTGCCCTACTGGCATGGAGCAACAGGAACTGGCGGTGGACGCAAAGAACCCCTCCCACTCAGAATGAGTGGGAGGGGTTCTTTGCGTCAGTGGCCCACCCACCTATCAACCAGTTCACTGCAATGGAGATGCTGGGAGCGCAGCCTTGCCCTGCTCTGCCAGCATTGAGCAGCAGAAACCAACACTGGCAGAGGAGCAAGGAACTCCTCTCCACTCCCACCCAGAACGAAGGAGAAGAGCACAGGAGTCACCGGAGGGTGTTGGTGCCATTGTGGGCCACCAACCAGTTCACTGCCCGCCCACCAACCAGTTCACTGCAGCGGTAATGCCAAAGGTGCACGCACAAAGAAGCACAACAAAGGAGCTTGCCCCTTTGTGCACCCCTTCGTGGGCACCTGAAGTGCAAGCCTGAAACACTTATAACCACAATATACTAGCCTCCTGGCTGATGCCACTAAAACAATGAAGCAAATATGCTTTATTGAATCCATACTGGGACAAGGCCTAAATGGAGAGCATAAAGAAAATCCTAAAAATGAAGTGAAGGAACACAAAGCTGATCTTCTCCCCAAAAAATAACTCTTCCTCATTCGCTTCCTGCTTCATGTTTACTCTGCTACCATTGCATTTTCTATCTCTATATAAAAAAAAAAAAAAATACCCCTAATTAATGATCTGCTAGAGGATTTAAATCCCTCTATTTTTTGCATATCTGAAACCTGGCTAAATGACAAAGATAATGTGCTCTTAAACCAAATTTCAAATGTTAACCACAATATATTTTACTTTCTAAGACCCAAACAAAAAGGTGGAGAATTATTAATTAGGGTAAAAAAAAACAACAACCCTGAAACCAAAACTCAAACTAGGACCTTACAAGGTGGAGATTAACCCACCCTATGAAGTTTCAATTTTAAAATCTCCTCAAATAATCTCGCTTGATCAAGCCCGACAATTAAACAAAAAGGGTGTAGACAAAACTAGTCCACCCTGATGCAGCGTTGAAGCGAAACGTCGGCCATGTTGGCAGCGGTTAATCAGTACTTCATATTGGCGAAAGGCACGGCAATGCTGTTAAGAAAAAATGATTTAAAACAAGCAAAAAGATAAGTGCCTTGGTGTTAAATTTTGTCGGGATCTTGTCGGGAATAGAGTACCCGTTACAGGACATATAGAGTCATGTTCTGTTAAATGAAAAGTTGTTTGGAACGGTGTGAAGTTTTCCTGTTCAGAACTTAAAGGGCTAAAGTAAAATTCAATACAGATGATTTGCTGTGGCGAAAGTTCACAATTATAGTAAAGGCTTGTAAAAATTGAAGACATCATTACATGAAAGATTTACCTCAATTGAAGATGTCAAAGTCAATGGCTGTGTGAAAGAAAAGATCAGTAAAGATATTATAAGAACTTTAATTGGAAATACAGCAGTACCATAAGCAGTAACCAATAGAAAATGACTTCACGTATTTTTATAAAAAACAAAAAAATGAAATTAAGAGAGTAAAAGACCAGTGACTGCAACAATTGGCTTACAAGAAGTTTCTGAGAATTTGGATCTCTTGCCAATACTAAGGTCTTCTATCTATTACAAAAAAGTTTTCTAAAAAATTTTTCTAAAATAATTGTGATAATGAATAAAGGTCAAAAAAATTTTAATAGTTAAAATTCACAATAAAGTAATCTCATTTACAGTGATTTCTTGCAGCAAAGATTCTAACTATAACTAGTCATTTGTTCCATATTAATTGTATACTAGCTATTCCCAGATTTTTCTGTCTATGGGACACACTAGTGTGTGTCACACGGTCCCGGGAGGTGTATCGCAGGGCCTGGAAGAGGCTGATCTCTCCTCTTCAGCCCAGATGGGAGTTCGTTGACTTCTTTATCAGGCCTGATGGGAGGCTACTCTTGCTTCCTTCTCCTCTTTCTGGCTCAGCAGAAAGCTGTTTCCTCATTCACCCAGATCAAAGCAAGAAATTGCCAACTCCTGCCCTTCTGGATCTGATGGCACACTAACTTTATCTTCCCCCGCTGGGCCTGGAAGTGATGCTGCTGATGCGCTCTTCACCCTATGGTGGGGTGAGGCAAAGAAGGTTGGGGATGCTGAGTAGGGAGGTAGAAGAGAGGGAATGTGGGGGCTGTTGAGCAGGACTGGGTGGGAAACAGGATAGTTGTACAGACTGGGAAAAAGGGATAGGGAGAGTTGAGCAGGAGAGAGAGGGACAACAGGGAAGAGGATTGGGGAGTCAGGAGTGCTGGACAGGGATGTGCGAGGACATGACAACTGGAATAATTGGGAGAAATGAGGGATGATGGGAGCATGGGGAGGGGGAAGGACAGAATGCAAAATCCATAAAATATGCCAGTTTTGGTAATGTGCATTTCTTCTATCTTTGTACTTTGCTTAGTGTAGGAGGAAATATATTTTTGTTTCTATTTCTCCAGTTTTACACTGCATGCAGTGACATTTTGGTGATTACATTCCAGTTTTTGTCTCCACATTAGTAATTTGTGATCTTTTATTCTGTATTTGGTAAAGGCCTGTTCTGTGTGTGGAACTGAGGTCAGGTATTTTAATTAGCATATAGGTATTTGTATCAGTCTTATTTGTTGTATTTTCTCAATAGGACATATTTGTGGTGCATTGCTGCATTTTCTTTGATAGGGCTATTGCTGTTTGAGTCCGCACAGTTAGTGCTGTTACAGTATGGTAGGTTTGCTATACATGTGCTGAGCATTTTGTTTTTCAGATTTTGTATTTTACAACGTGCCTGGTAATAGAGAGAGTTTTTTTCCTCATAGTGAAATATCTTTTTTGCATGGTGAGTTGTTTGGGGAAATATCCTAGTTCTATAATGCACCTATTATTGGGGGTCGTGGGATTCCTGTGGATGCAGAGTATATGGTTAAACTTATTCCCATGATGGTCATGTATTCAGTGTGTCATTCATGTGAGTATCATCTTTCAAGTGCGTCCCAACAGAAAAAAAGGTTGAGAACCTCTGCGCTAAGGTGTTTCCATCACCAGAGTCTATATTAATTGTAGGAGGCTTTAACCTCCATGTAGACAAAACACAGAGAACCTTAGCCTGAGATATATTTTTAGAAGGAATGGAAGCCCTGGGATGGTCACAATTTGTCTCAAAAGCCACTCAAAGCGGGTCACACTCTAGCCCTAATATTTGCTAATACCAGTAATTGCCTAATCAATACTTCACACATGATATTACCCTGGTCTGATTAACAATTAATAAAGGCAGAAATAGCCTTCACCAACCAAATCCATAATAGTATAGAGAACAAGCTTACTTTTCCTTCAGGAAAAAGATAGAGATGGAAGTACTTGCTGAAGCAATTGAAAATAAGCTCCATGAACTAAATCAAACCAATTCCACATTGGCATTTGATTCCTGAGATAAGACTGTCAATGACATAGCTGAAACCCTTAGCCCTGTCCAGACCAAAACTATTAACAAAGAAAGGAACACTTCCAAACATAAGAAGCCCTGGTACAATGATGAATTAAGAAGCACTAAACAAAATCTTAGGAAATTAGAGAAGCAATGGCAGAAATGCCCATCTGCTGAATCCCTAGGAAAATATAAATCTTTCCTTACAAAATACTGCATACTAATCAATAAAGCAAAAAAAAAAGATCACTATGCTAAACAGACTCATGGGGTTATATTTAATTCTAAACTGCTCTTCGAGGTTAAACATTTAATTAAATACCTGACATCTTCCGTCTCGAGAAACTATAACTTCACAAAGGCCGATTGCAATGAATATGCCACCACATTCTTAGACAAAATCAATAAGTTGAAAACAGTTTCCCATCTGTGCTCCAGCAAAAGCTCCTGAAAGTTTGAATGGCTTGGTTAAGTGGTCCACTTTCGACAGAGAATCAAAACTGGAAATTAATCAAATCATTACTAAAATTAAATCTGCCATGCACCCATGTGACCCAATTCCAGCCAATTCCTTGAAACAGGTGCATGGGGTTATTACTCAGACAATCACAACATTAATCAATCTGTCTCTCTCAGAAAGAACTGTTTCAAATGGGTTAAAACAAGTTCTGATAAAGCTGATCCTAAAACATAAGACTGGTAGAACTGATTATTTTGGGACAACGATTGTCCAATATCCAACTTGTCATTTCTTGCAAAAGTTATTGAGAAAGTAGTGTTATCCCAGCTTGTAAATCACCTGGAAGATCAAAATATTGTCTCCCCAGATCAATTTGGATTTAGGAAACGTCACTCAACTGAGACATTACTATTCTTATTAACGGACTCAGCTTTATGACAGCTTGATGAATCTTGTCTTGTGCTCATTGACTTAAACTGCCTCCTTTGACACTGTGGACCATAACCTGTTATGCCAACAGATGAGAAACATTGGGATCGATGGCAGGCTTCTCAGATGGTTCTCGTTTCTATGTAACAGTCCCTTCTTTCACTCACACACCCTTCTAGCAAACCCCTCAGTTAACAGTCTTTGATCCTGGCTTGTTAGGATAGCATTAGTAAGGTGCATTAAGCTGCATCCTCCCCTACTTCTGTTGCTGGGGGCCACTATGTCAAGATTTGACCCATGAAGCAATGATGTCATGCACTCTTCAAAGCTCAAACACTAACTCTGCACAGCAGAGGAGAAGGAGGAGATAGGAGGTTGGTGTGACGCAACACCTTTAATTTACAGCTGGGATCAACATGGGGAGAAAGATTCAGGCTTCTGCTTCTATCTAGCCCTGCATTGCCCATGGCAGTTCTTCAGGAACAGGGAATTCCACAGTCCTTACCATGGTCACAAGAGAGTAAGGGGCACTGAGAATAGTTCAAGATATTATGGTACATTAATTGACTTGTAGCCTTCTCAGATATGCCTACCCTGCTCCATCTCCCCTTCCCCTCCAAAAAAAAGAAAAAAACTACACTCCCCAAGGCATTTTTTGACAAGAGAACATACTAGATAGAGCACAGACTGCCTCAGACCAGTGCAGATCCCAATCCTTCACCAGCTGAAAGGAAGAAAGTTAAGAAATGAGCAAGAATAAGGGGAGAAAAAGGACAAGGGAAACCAGATGTTCAGATAGAGTGGTATGTAAGAAGGTTGCATCAGTGGTAGATGATTATGACTTAAGGTTCTACAAGAATGTACTTGATTGGGGGGAGGGGGAAGATTGTACACACAGCTAAAGTTCAGAGCTTAACTGACACAATGTGACAGAAAAACACAAGACTTGCCATACCACATCACTCAGTACCTTGTTTCCTACAGTGGAGAATGTAAGTCATAAGTACCTGGCAAGATCCCAAATAGTAGATGGATCTCATGCTTGTAACATTTTTTTATTTATTCATAATTACTTTACAATCTGCACTATAGGACACTAAACAAAAAATATCCCATCTGCATTAGTCTGCACTTTTTAAATTTTAAGCTGGTGATGTGTTCCATCCGGGTGTTCCATTTAAGTATAGTTCAAGTAAATCTCTCTCCTTTACCCCATTTTACCTACATAAAGCTTCTAAACTTGTTTTCCTTTAGCCCTAGTTTTCAGTCTGGTACTCTACAAAAAATATGACCACAGATAAAGACCATACAATCAATTCACATCTCTTACCTTTGCAATCCCTTCCTTTCACTGAAAAAAACCCAAAAAAAACCACACACAAACACAGAGGACAAGCACAAAGGATCTAATTCTGATACTGTCCATTGCCACAGGGAGGATGTTCCATGAGTTATCCACCCTTTCTGTAAAGTAATATTTCCTTAGATTACTCTCCCAAGTCTTCCCCTTTTCACCCTCATCACAGTCTCCTTTCTGTTGAAAGACACTCATCTCCTGTGCATTTATTCTTTGGAGGTATTTAAATATCTATTTTCTCTTCCCATTCCCTTCAGGGCCCATGTTTAAATCTTTGCCTCTTCCCATCTGATTCATGATGAAGACTTTTTGACATTTTAGTTGCTACGCTATGTACAATTTTGGAGCACACACCTTCAGAATGAAACCAGAGTCAGGCCAAAGTACTCCAACTGTGGTCTCACTGGAGACTTGGATGGAGGCACTATCATCACCTTTTTTCTGCAGACTTTTCTATACTTATTCACATAAACACTCTTCTGGCACTTGGATAAAGGTGATAAAGGTGAACCGGTAGATGTAGTATACTTGGATTTTCAGAAGGCGTTTGACAAAGTTCCTCATGAGAGGCTTCTAGGAAAAGTAAAAAGTCATGGGATAGGTGGCGATGTTCTTTCGTGGATTCCAAACTGGCTAAAAGACAGGAAACAGAGTAGGATTAAATGGACAATTTTCTCAGTGGAAGGGAGTGGACAGTGGAGTGCCTCAGGGATCTGTATTGGGACCCTTACTTTTCAATATATTTATAAATGATCTGGAAAGAAATTCGACAAGTGAGATAATCAAATTTGCAGATGACACAAAATTGTTCAGAGTAGTTAAATCACAAGCAGATTGTGATAAATTGCAGGAAGACCTTGTGAGACTGGAAAATTGGGCATCCAAATGGCAGATGAAATTTAATGTGGATAAGTGCAAGGTGATGCATATAGGGAAAAATAACCCATGCTATAATTACACAATGTTGGGTTCCATATTAGGTGCTACAACCCAAGAAAGAGATCTAGGTGTCATAGTGGATAACACATTGAAATCGTCGGTTCAGTGTGCTGCGGCAAAAAAAAGCAAACAGAATTGTTGAGATTACTTACCTGATAATCTCCTTTTCCTTAGTGTATGCAGATGGACTCAGAACAAGTAGGGTATAGTGTGCTCGTGCTAGGAGTTGGAGACGGATCTGACGTCAGCACGGCTACATATACCCCCACAGGAAGTGAAGCAACTCAGTAATCTTCCTTGCAAAAGCTGTTATGGATATATGTGTACTGACCGATCAATGAATTAGTGAAACAGGATTCCCCTGATCGATTGATAGTAGCTGGAGACCGCCAGCGTTCCCAACTGGAAGGCGTCGACACCTGGTAGAGTGGACGCTCTCGTGTAAGAAATGACATGCCTTACCTTGAATTGGTGCAACCGATGTATACTGGCAGCCGGGTGGGATGGTGAGTCCATCTGCATACACTAAGGAAAAGGAGATTATCAAGTAAGTAATCTCAACATTTCCTAGCGTGTAGCAGATGGACTCAGAACAAGTGGGATGTACAAAAGCTACTCCCGAACTGGGTGGGAGGCTGCCTGAGGACCGCGTAGGACTGCCATCGCAAATGCTGTGTCCTCCCTGGCCTGGACGTCCAGACGGTAAAATCTGGAGAAGGTATGGAGGGAGGACCATGTTGCCGCCTTACATATCTCTGTGGGCAACAGCATCCTGGATTCTGCCCAAGATTCTGCTTGCACTCTGGTAGAATGAGCCTTGACCTGTAGAGGCGGTGGTTTTCCTGCCTCTACATAGGCCGCCTTGATAACTTCTTTGATCCAGCGGGCGATGGTGGGCCGTGAGGCCGCTTCCCCTTGTTTCTTCCCGCTGTGAAGGACGAACAGATGGTCCGTCTTTCGTACTGCTTCTGTCATTTCCAGATATCTGGGCAGCAATCTGCCGATGTCGAGATGGCGTAGCAAACGCCCTTCTTCTGATTTCTTCAAACCCGCCGTGGTTGGCAAGGATATGGCTTGGTTGAGGTGAAATTGTGAGACTACTTTGGGTAAGAAGGAGGGAACCGTGCGAAGATGGATAGCCTCTGGAGTGAGCCTGAGAAAGGGATCACGGCAGGACAGCGCTTGTAGCTCTGAAATGCGGCATGCTGAACACACTGCCAGCAAGAACACCATCTTCAAGGTTAGCGAACGGAGAGACAGGCCCCGAAGGGGTCTGAAGATGGATCCCGCAAGGAAATCCAAAACCATGTTGAGGTTCCACAGGGGTACTGGCCACTTCAGTGGCGGACGAATGTGCTTGACTCCTTTCAGGAAGCAGGAAACATCTGGGTGCGTGGCAATGGTCTTGCCATCCCTCCTGGGACCGTAGCAAGACAGCGCAGCCACCTGAACCTTGATGGAGCTTAGGGAGAGACCCTTCTGAAGCCCATCCTGCAGGAAATCCAGAACAATAGGGATTGTGGTCACATGTGGATTGGTGCCATGAGTGTCGCACCAGGCTTCAAATACTCTCCAGATCCTTATGTAGGTGAGGGATGTGGAGAACTTGCGTGCTCGGAGAAGTGTATCTATAACCGGCTCCGAGTAACCTCTTTTCTTCAGTCTAGCCCTCTCAATGGCCAGACTGTAAGAGAGAATTGAGCCGGATCCTCGTGGAGGATGGGACCTTGACGTAGCAGGTCCCTGAGAGGAGGCAGGGGAAGGGGTTCCCCTGTCAGTAGTCTTCTCATGTCCGCGTACCAGGGTCTTCTTGGCCAGTCTGGTGCCACTAGAAGAACTAGGCCTCTGTGCCTCTGAATCTTGTGTATAAGGGCGCCCAGCAGGGGCCACGGCGGAAAGGCGTATAGCAGGGTCCCTGGAGGCCATGGCTGAACCAGGGCATCGATCCCGTGAGAGAATGGATCTCACTTGCAGCTGAAGTATCTGGGTACTTGAGCATTGGACCTGTCCGCTAGTAGGTCCATGTCCGGAGTCCCCCACTGATCCACAATCATCTGGAAGGCTGTGGGGGACAGCTGCCATTCTCCCGGATTTAGGCTTTCCCTGCTGAGGAAGTCTGCCGTGGTGTTGTCCCTTCCGGCAATGTGGATTGCGGAGATGTCCTGGAGATTCGCCTCTGCCCAAGCCATCAGCGAGGCTATATCTAGGAACACCTGTCGGCTTCTGGTTCTGCCCTGTCGGTTGATGTATGCCACCGTGGTGGCGTTGTCTGACATCACTCTGACTGCTCTGTTCCACAGTCTGTGAGCAAATCGCAGGCAGGCTAACCGGACTGCCCGTGCCTCTAGGCGGTTGATGTTCCACCCCGACTCTTCTCTGTTCCACCGCCCTTGGGCGGTGAGCTCTTCGCAGTGTGCTCCCCATCCGCTCAGGCTGGCATCTGTGGTGAGCAGGGTCCACGTGGGGGAGGACATCTTCGACCCCCTGCTCGTGTGGTCGGACTGCAACCACCACCGTAGCTGGGTCCGCTCTCTGGCTGGTAGAGGTAGATGCACGGAGTAATTCCGGAAGCGTGGGCTCCATCGAGAGAGGAGGGAGCGTTGTAGTGGTCTCATATGGGCCCGCGCCCAGGGTACCACTTCCAGGGTGGATGCCATGAGACCGAGAACCTGCAGGTAATCCCAAGCTATGGGCCGGCTGGCTCCCATCAAGGAACGTAGACGCGTCTGGAGTTTTAACCTTCTCTTGGTGGTTAGGCTGACTGTCTGCCTGGGTGTCGAACCGGACTCCCAGGTATTCCAGTGATTGGGAAGGCTGTAAGCAACTCTTGTTTAGGTTGACTACCCATCCCAGGCTTTCCAGAAGGGAGATCACTCTGTTGGTTGCCCGATGGCTCTCCTCTCGTGATTTCGCCCTGATCAGCCAATCGTCTAGGTAGGTATGGACAAGGATTCCTGCCCGTCTGAGCGCCGCTGCTACCACTACGATCACCTTGGTGAAGGTCCGCGGTGCTGTGGCTAACCCGAAGGGCAAAGCCCGGAATTGGAAGTGTCGTCCCAGAACCTTGAAGCGTAGGTAGCGCTGATGATCCAGATGGATCGGGATATGCAGGTAGGCTTCCGACAAGTCTAAGGCCGTGAGGAATTCCCCTGGCTGTACTGCGGTCTTGACTGAGCGCAGAGTTTCCATGCGAAACCTCGGGACCTTTAAGTATCGGTTGACTGACTTGAGGTCCAATACGGGTCGGAAAGTGCTCTCTTTCTTGGGTACCATGAAATAAATGGAATAGTGCCCAGAATCCATTTCCCAGGCAGGTACTGGGATTATGGCTTTCAAGGACATGAGCCTCGCCAGGGTAGCTTCCAATGCCGCCTTCTTGTGGATTGGACACTGAGATTCCACAAACCTGTCCAGAGGGATGTGATGGAAGTCCAGATAATACCCCTCTCAGATGATGGCGAGGACCCACTGGTCCAACATAATCTCGACCCATCTGGGGTAGAAGAGGGTTAACCTGCCCCCTATGGCTTCGTCCCCCGGATGGATCGGCTGATTCTCATTGTGAGGTGCGGCCGGGACCTGAACCCGAGCCGGCTCCCCTCTTGTGCTGCTTGGTCCGAAAGGTCTGGTTCCTGGCCTGAGGACGAGATGCCTGGTAGTATTGGAAAACACGCTCAGCGAGCGTGCAGGCGCTCCAAACTGCTTTGGAGACGGAAATTACTGAGTTGCTTCACTTCCTGTGGGGGTATATGTACCCGTGCTGACGTCAGATCCATCTCCAACTGCTAGCACAAGCACACTATACCCCACTTGTTCTGAGTCCATCTGCTACACGCTAGGAAAGTTGGGAATTATTAGAAAGGGAATGGTGAATAAAACGGAAAATGTCATAATGCCTCTGTATCGCTCCATGGTGAGACCGCACCTTGAATACTGTGTACAATTCTGGTCGCCACATCTCAAAAAAGATATAATTGCGATGGAGAAGGTACAGAGAAGGGCTACCAAAATGATAAGGGGAATGGAACAGCTCCCCTATGAGGAAAGACTAAAGAGGTTAGGACTTTTCAGCTTGGAGAAGAGACGGCTGAGGGGGGGATATGATAGAGATGTTTAAAATTATGAGAGGTCTAGAACGGGTAGATGTGAATCAGTTATTTACTCTTTCGGATAGTAGAAAGACCAGGGGGCACTCCATGAAGTTAGCATGGGGCACATTTAAAACTAATCGGAGAAAGTTCTTTTTTTACTCAACACACAATTAAACTCTGGAATTTGTTGCCAGAGGATGTGGTTAGTGCAGCTAGTCTAGCAGTGTTTAAAAAAGGATTGGATAAGTTCTTGGAGGAGAAGTCCATTACCTGCTATTAAGTTCACTTAGAGAATAGCCACTGTCATTAGCAATGGTAACATGGAATAGACTTAGTTTTTGGGTACTTGCCAGGTTCTTATGGCCTGGATTGGCCACTGTTAGAAACAGGATGCTGGGCTTGATGGACCCTTGGTCTGACCCAGTATGGCATTTTCTTATGTTTTTATGTTGTTGTTGCTGATTTAGCCACCTTTTCATCAATTGCAATTACCCCCAATTCCACCCTTGTTTTGTGCACAGAACTTTACTCCCTATGCAATACCACTCTGTTGGACGTCTGAAACCCATATACATGACCATGCTTTTTTTTTTTTTTTTAAATAAATATTAGCTGCCAGATTATCGATCACTTTTCAAGCTTCATTAGATCCCTCCTTATGTTATTCACACTTTTCAAGGTGTCTAATCCTATTCCATTTTTTGGTATCATCCAATAGCCCTTCCACAATATATTTTACAAAAATATTGAACATAACCAGATCGAGGACTGAGCTCTGAGGCACACCACTGGTAACTCTCCTTTCCTTGGCATGAACTCTATCACTATCCTGTCACTTTCCATTCAGCCAGTTTCTAACCCAGTCCCTCATTCTAGGGCTCATACCTAGGGCACTCTGTTATGTCGCTTTTGTGAAACCTTGTCAAAGGCCTTAGTGAGATGTAGCTCTCTCCCTTTAACTCTCTGATCATCCAACCAAATTGATTAGAACCATCTGACAAAACTTAGCTCTAGTAAAAGCATGCTGATTCAAATCCTGTAATCCATTGATTCCAGCAATTGCACTATCCTTTATTTTAGCAGCAATTACATTGATTTACTCACCACTAATCAGCCTGTAGTTCTCAGACTTCTGCTTACTTTCACTTTTGTGAAGATGAACTACATCTACCTTTCTTCAGTCCTTTGAATCTACTCAACACTTTACAGAAGGGTTGAAAAGGTCAAAGAGCAGAGCTACTGGAACTCCCTTAAGATTTTATCTACTTTTAGATTTGTTAGCTCCTCGAACAGTCTTCTGAAAAATTGAGGTCCACCTCCCTTCCATTCCTATTTGTGGCAGTTTTTGTGGAGCTATTCAAAGCCCTTCCTCAGTGAACACTGAACAAATATTGGGTATGCAATTTCACTTTCTCCTCATCAGTCCCTCCTTCACCTTTGAGTCTTACAATCCCATTTTTTTTTTTAACTTCCTCCAGTCACTAGTATATAGGAAAATTGGTTCTTACCTGCTAATTTTCATTCCTGTAGTGCCATAGATCAGTCTAGAAAGCTGGGTTTCACCTACCATCCAGCAGATGAAGACAGAGAAATTTTGACTGACTCTGCCACTTAACCTGAGGTGCCATCTGCAGTCTGCCAGTATTGAACTGTACCCAAGCCAGATACAAAAAAACATTCAAAAACCAATTAACTATCTTACAAGAAAAAAAGTGTTGCCTGCACCAAACCCTGTGAAGGATGAACCAGAACCTGAGCCATTCTTCATAGGAACACAAGTGATCAAACAGGCTCTGCAGAGAAAAAACAGGCAACCGAGTGGACTCTCCAATATCCCCTTCCCGAACTGGGCAGGACTCTGGACTGATCCGTGGTACTACAGGAACAAAATTTAGCAGGTAAGAACAAATTTTCCTTTCCCTGTACGTACCCAGATCAGTCCAGACAGCTGGGATGTACCAAAGCTTCCCCACTGTGGGTGGGACTGCGAGAGTCCCGCTCGGAGTACACTTTCACCAAAACCATCAGGCTCTGGAACCTGGACATCCACACAGTAATGCCTGGCAAAAAAAACGTACAAAGACTTCCAAGTAGCCGCTCTAGAGATTTCTTGCGGCGATACTTGCTAGCATTGGCCCAAGATGCCACTTGCGAACGGGTAGAATGTACCCGAAAACCGGCCGGCACCGGACACCCCTGAGTAATGTATGCTAAGGTAATGGCCTCCTTCAACCACCACGCAATAGTAGCCCTGGAGGCTTTCTGCCCCCGTCTAGGGCCACTCCACAGAACAAAAAGATGATCAGACAGTTGAAACTGTTCGTCATCTCTAAGTAACGCAAGAGAGCCCTCTTTACATCCAACTTCCGCAACTCTTTTGAATGAGGAGTAGAAGGGCCCAAGTCCGGAAAGGATGGCAGTTCCACAGACTGATTTAAATGAAAAGATGATACCACCTTAGGCAGAAAAGAGAGGCCGTTCTCAAGGACATTCCCGAGTCCGTAATTCATAAAAAGGGCTCCCTACAGGACAAGGCCTGAAGCTCAGACACCCATCTGGCAGAAGATATCACCACCAGGAAGATCACCTTCAACGTAAGATCTTTCAAGGTTGCCCACTTCAAAGGCTCAAAAGGAGACATACACATAGCTTTCAGGACGACATTAAGGCTCCAGGATGGACAAGGATTTTGAACCGGAGGCAGCAAAATGTTTTGCTCCTCGGAGAAACCGCACTACATCCGGATGTGCCGACAAGGCAACTCCTCACACTTTGCCACAAAAAACAGCCTAGGGCTGCCACCTAAATTCTCAGGGAATTAAAGGATAAACCCTTAACAAGGCCGTTTTGCAAAAAGGACAAAACATCCCCCACAGAGCCCCGAAGCGGATCCACTTTGTGCTCAAGACACCAAGATTCAAAAATCCCCCACATTCTGACATACGCCAATGAAGTGGAGGTCTTCCTGGACTGGAGCAGGGTAGCTATCACCCCATCCGAATAACCCTTATTCCTCAAACGCTCCCTCTCAAAAGTCAAGCCGCTAGACAAAAGCAATCGGCCTGATCGAAATAAACGGGGCCTTGATGCAACAGATTCTGCAGGTGCCCTAACTTCAGGGGACCGTCCACAGCTAAGTTGACCAGAATCGTGAAACACGGACTTCTCGACCGGAGCCATGAGAACCACCTTGCCTGGGTGCATTTCTATGCGGTGCACGACTTTGCCTATTAACGGCCATGCAGGAAGACATACAGAGAACATGCACTGGCCAGGCAGAACTAGAGCATCCACCCCTTCTGCTCCCTTCTCCCTCCATCTGCTGAAGAACTGAGGAGCCTTGGCATTGTGAAATGTCTCCATCAGGTCCACGCGAGGAGCAGACCGGACCACTTGAGACAAATGAGGCGAAACACTTCATGTGACAACTCCCACTCCCCGGGATCCAACTGACAGCTCAAAAAATCTGCCTGCGAATTGTCGACACCTGCAATGTGTGAAGCTGCCAATCTCTCCAGATGCAGCTCGGCCCAGGAAACCAACTCCTGGGCTTCCTGGGCCACTGCCCAGCTCTTGGTCCTGCCTTGGTAATTGATGTAAGCCACCACGGTTGTATTGTCCGATAACACCCTCACTGGTCTTCCCCTGACCAGAGGTAGGAGGGCCTGGAGAGTGAGGCGCACCGCTCTGGTCTCCAATTGGTTGGTCGACCTGCACTGATCTCTCTTGACAGACTGCTCCCCAACCAGAGAGACTGGCATCCGTGGTAACAATTGCCCAAGAGGAGATATCCAGATCCACTCCCCTCCGCAACTTCTCTGACCCAAGCCACCACTGCAGGCAGATCCTGGCCATTTCTGGGAGGGGAAGAAACAAATGAAAACGTTCGGACATCAGATCCCAATGGGATAGTAAGGTGGACTGTAGAGGTCTCATATGAGCCCATGGCACCAACTCTAAGGTGGAAGCCATAGATCCACGCACTTGCAAGTAGTTCCATACTCAAGGTGGCGTCTTGTCCAATAGCAATCGAACCAGAGCCTGTAATTTGACATCCTTTCCTCTGTGAGAAAGACCTTCCCCATGCTCATGTCGAACCGCGCTCCCAGGATCTCCACCTGGGAAGGAATCAAGTGAATTTTGGCCAGGTTGACTCTCTAACCCAACACCTCCAGACGCCGGAGAACTCCAGCCACCGCTTTCTGACACGAGGATTCCGACTTTGCTCGAATCAACCAGTCGTCCAAGTAGAGGTGGACTAGGACCCCTTCCCTGTGGAGAGCCGCCGCCACCACAACCATGATCTTGGTAAAGGTTCTGGGAGCCATCGCTACTCCAAAGGGCAGGGCACAAAACTGGTAATGCTCTCCCAGAACCATGAATCTCAAATATTTCTGATGACTGTGCCATATCCCGATGTGCAGATATGCTTCTGTCAGGATCAAAGAGGCGAGAAACTCCCCTCTGTGTACAGACGCAATGACAGACCGCAGAGCCTCCATGCAGAAGCGGAGGATTCTCAGAGCCTTGTTCACTTTCTTTAAATCCAGAATGGGATGGAAGGTACCTTCCTTTTTTGCTACCACGAAATAGATGGAGTAACAACCCTGCCTTCACTCTTCCAGAGGCACTGGCACAATAGCTCCCATCTCTTGTAGGCGGAGGACAGTTTCCCGAACCGCCACCCTCTTCTGCTCATAAGAGCATGGGGAAACCAGAAAACGATCTCTTAGAGGCCGAGCAAATTCTAAAGCATAGCCTTTTTCTATGACACAAGACCCACTGATCAGACGTGATCTTGACCCAATCCTCGTAGAAAAGAGCCAATCGGCCTCCTATCGCAGGCACAGAGGAATGAGCCAGCCTCACCTCATTGGCGGGATTTAACTCCACCCTGCCCCCTAGGAGGGCCATCTCGCCCAGTCCTGTGTCCACAAAAGTTTCACAACTGTTGCCTTCCAGAGTCTTGACATGATGAGGACCCTGAAGACCTGGAAGACCTGAACCGATTTCCGCGAGAGCGATAGGGAAAAGCATTTCTAGCCTTCAGCTTGTCCTCTGGCAGCTTATGCACCTTATTCTCCCCAAGGGACTTGATCGTTTCTTCTAAGTCCTTCCCGAAGAGCAACTTCCCTTTAAAAGGCAGCGAACCAAGTTGCATCTTGGATGAAATATCTGCCGCCCAATTCCTCAACCAGAAGAATCTCCGGGCTGACACGGCCGCCACCATGGATCTCGAAGACATATGGAGGTGGTCATAGAGCGCATCTGCACTATAGGCCTCAATCGCTTCCAACCACTCGGCGTGCACAGACTTTGTGGGAGACAAGGTCCTGGCCATCTGTAACTGCTGCACCCAGCACAGACCTGCCCTCAACATAAAACTGTTCCACATGGCAGCCCGGGCTCCCAGCATCGACACTCACAAATCTTTTTGAAGTGACCTTCCAGCTTCCTATCCTGAAGATCCTTGAGGGCTGCGGCGCCTGTGACCGGAATGGTCGTTTTCTTAGTGACTGCAGAGACTGAAGCATCCACCTTAGGAATCCTCAGAAAATCCAGCACTTCCTCTGGTAGCGGATACAACTTGTCCAAGGCTCATGTGACCTTCAGCCCTGTGTCTGAAGTATCCCACTCTCAGAAAAGCAAGGCAGTCACAGATTGATGGAATGGAAAAGCCCTGGTGGGACCCCGAAGCCCCACCATAACTGCTCCCAACTCTGAGCTCTCAGGAGGAGCGTCAATCCCCAGCTCCTCCAAGACCGCGAGTATTAATGGGCTTAGTTCTTCCCTGTGGAACAACTGGACCACCTTGGGATCATCACCCTCAACGTTAGATGCTTGAGAAGAACCATGGTCCGGGCCCTGCGGATCCAGCCCAGGGTCTGCTCCCTGAGGGTTCTGCCCCTGCAGATCATCCTATCGTGAGCACTCTGAAGAAGTGTCCACCACCAGCGGGAGTGGGGAAGACCTCAGCAGCCGCTTGGCCTTTGGGTCCCTGAGCTGAACTGGAGCCCCAGTCCGCTTAACAGCCATGCCCTTGCATCGCTTGGCTGACCGGCCTGCCTTAAACACTTTCTGCAACAGCTGCACAAAATCTAAAAGGAGAGAGGAGGAGTCAGAGACATCCTCGGGTTCCACTTCACCTGGCCCAGGTGCTTCCCGAGTCACACGGCCCCCACCAGAGGCCTCAGTTTGCGGTGATAATGGAGACGGGAAATCCCCCTCCCCCCTGCGGCAGACCTGAACTCTGACAAAATGGCGTCTGTTCCTGTGCTCAGCGGGAAGGGATCCAACGGAGGCTGCCGCAATACTGAGAGCCTCCCAGGCTCGTGGGGTTTCTTCACCTTTTCCCCCGAAGTGGCGCTCGAAGAGCCCTCCCAGCCCAGGGAGGTACCGAGCGCACAACCCATCGCTGCAGGCCCTGCACGCAGTCCCATACGGCATACCGGCGGCAGCAAGGCGATCAGCAGGGGGGAGGCCACAGGAGAAGAAAAGGGAGATTTAGTGACTGGGGATGCAGCTGGGCAGACGAACACTGCCCCAAAGAAAACCCAGAGGAAAAAGAGGCATCGGAGAGCCGCCGCAGTCAGCAGGAAACTCGAACCATGCCTGAAAGTGCTGGAAGGCACTAAAAGAAAAATTAAGGAAAATAACCCTTTTTTTTTTTTGGTTCAAAAACTTCCCTGAGAAGGCAGCAGGCTTAAGTAGATCCTCACAGAGTGAGTGAACCGGGGCCCCTGGTTTCACCCTGAATGGCAGCTAGGCTTCAGGAGCTGAAGATCAAATACCCGATCACCAGCTCTCCTGCCTCAGATACCAGGAGGGTTGGGCCCTACCAGGACCTAACTACCCCCTGGGAGGTTGTGGAAGGAAACTTCATCCTCTTCCTTTTTTTTTTTTTCTCTCCCTAAAGTCTCAGACTGGAGGCTTTTGCACCTCTACCATCTGCTGGAGACAGAGAAATACTGAGAGACTGCAGGTGGCACCTCGGGTTAAGTGGCAGTCATTCCAAATTTCCCTGTCTCCATCTGCTGGGAGGCAAAACCCAGCGGTCTGGACTGATCTGGGTATGTACAGGGAACTTCCCTCTTTTACTGTAATTGCTATTTTTTCTTCTATTTGCACTTTTGCTTATTGACTACTTTCCCAGCTTCTCTTAGTTTTTCCAGACATTAACTACCTTCCAATGTTTTGCAGTTTATGAATGTTAACCTTCTTTCCCTTACCTTTAGAGCTACTTTAGAAAATCAGTGGCTTTTTTTCTTTTTACTCTTACCTTTATTCATTTTCCTAACAAAAAGGTTTGTTTGCCCTTACAATATCTATTTTTAGTTTTGCCCACAGTTTTATTTTTCTTCCATTAGCTTATCAGAGCCAGTTAACTTCTTGAGATATGCCCCCCCATTTGGAAAAAAATAAAAGTTAAGTTTTCCTGAAGTGCAGGACTCTTACCTTACAATGAACCACCAGTGCCTGGATCCCAGGTGATCCCCCAATAGCTTCTCATTTGTAGCCACTTACAGCAACTTTTATACATTTCATAGAAACAAAACACCAGAACCAAATTGTTTCCAAAGTTTTAACATAAGGAGTGAAATGCATTCTTAGTTCCTTACAACACTTGACAATCTCAAACAAAACAAAAACTGAAACATTCAATGTATTATCAAAGCAGTTATCTATGAAATAGTTATTTAATTATACAAATAAAACCTATTACTATACTTGTGAACCTCAGGTTCTTATTTCATCAAGTGCAACAGCTATTTTTCACAGTTACTTGAATGTTGAATAGATATAAGTATTAAACAATTTGACATTTTACTTATGCAAGCATACTACAGGTAGAAATATTTACTTTTATACTGAAAAAGTGGGACTAGAAGATAATTGCACACCATTTATACAAGCTTTCCCACTTGCCATCACACACAAAATGGGCTTTTATATGTTGAGGGTGTAAAACTGTTTTCATAAAATAAAACTTAATCAGCTAAGTATAAGTACATTATTTGACTTTCAAGCATTACAAACAAGGGCCTCTAGTCTGCAAAAGTCAGGGATATGCAAACAATTATGTAGCAGACTAAGTCTCCATGGAACTGAACCAAATATTCCAATTTTTTGCAATACAAGAAAAATTGCTTCTAGCTACATATCTTCAGATATTCAACTATTTGCACACCTCAGGAATTTTGCAGGAGGCCTTTATCCTTAAGATATCAGGTCAAGCCAACTTAAAAGCTTCCTACACAAATACAGCACTGAGACAGCAATCCAGCATTGTTATTACACGATAAAATGGATCATGCTTTCAGAATAAGGCAACATTAAAATAATCTGCAGAAAATGAAGTAATAAATTTTAACTCTTACAACAGCAGGTGATAATCCGATGTAAACGTTCCATAATCCCTCTTCCCTCAATAGTGCAAGCTACATACTGACTCTGCCTGTGACATTCTGCAAGGCCTGTATTTACAAAGCATTATAAAACAAACCCAAGGTTCAGCCTTTATCATCCTGTAGACCCAAGTGTTTAAATTGGGAAAGCACATATAAACCCTGCACACATTCAATTTGTGTGCATAAATCTTCCCTCTCTCCATTCAAATTTCTAAAAAAATGCCCCTGTGATGCTATTCTCACTCCCTCCTTCCCTCTAAATAGTTTCAGCCCTCAAAACACTGCCAGTTGCAGCTTACTTTCAAAAGGAAAGTGATTTCAGAGATTGCTCATTCAAAAAAAGGCAAATCCTTTTTTGGAATGGAGAGGGGCTGGAATCCTATTTTGGGAGAAAGCTGCTTGCCCCGTTTAGGTAAGAGATAAGGAGACTTCAGCTCTGCAGGGCTTATGCATGCTCTCACTTCCTCCCCCAAACTCTGCTCTTCCCTTTGCTGCTTCATGATTCGTGCACATGTAACAATGACTTATGCTCTTTTTGGTAATAATAAACTGTACGCACATCTCTGTTGCTAAATATAAACACAAACTCTATAACAGAGAACTCGGCACAAATATAATGCCCATAAATATTCCAATAATTTTTATTCTCAAAAATTTTTTAAAATCTTTTTAATTAGAACCAACATGTGCTAACAAACATCACATATTAAAAACCATCAACGACGCATTAACACTCTATAACCATTCAGACCATTCATTCATACAACATCAACCCAATACCTCTAAAACATAACATTAACAATTTAGGTATATACCCATACCACTCAATGTTGACATGCCCAACATATAGCAAATTATTCTAAATGAGATGTATATAAATCAAACAGCTATTTATATATTGGCAAACGCCTACAAACAAAATATATAGATTTTACAATCATGTATTATGTATATGATGGATATGTATTCTCGTTGTTATACACCCGACAGGATACCTGTTTCACCCTGAAATAGGGCTTCCTCAGGGAACATTATATGATCTTTAGGGACACTGTCATGCCTTCATCGTTTCAATCCCATCTCCTTAGTGTATAAACTCATAACATTGATGGCAGCACATGATAAAATTATCAATTGCACATGATCCCGGTCTCTATATCCTATGAAAAATAAACAAACAAATCCTACTTTAAATGAATAAATTCTTTATAAACGGGTAAGTACACCCTGTGCACCGTCACCATTGAAACAGTTCCAACAGTTTCATTGACTAAATATTGCAGATACCCAACAGCTCATTGTAATTCAAAATCACCCAGGAGTCCGAGAGAAACCCTTCAAATGACTCCAATTGACCGACGGTCTCAACAGAATCAACCACGATAACTTTTTTCAAACTTCATAGGTTGTTCACCTGCATTATATCAATAAGAAATATCTGCCAATAAAATACATTAATTTATATCAAGAAACATTCTCTATTCAAAACACACAAACCTCAGAATAGCATACTACATTTATACAAAACCACCTGAGAAACTGAATTACTATCACTCCCCTAAACATTTAAATGTGATGCCTTACCATAGTCTTCAAACGCTGGATTGCCATAAATGTCAAAGATATTTATTCGTACTTCTTCCCAGAAAGATATTGTTCTACGGCGCTGGACCAGACGCCGACAACTGCATAAAATACCTGCCATTCATGCTCAGCCTCGTACACGCATTTAAACTATCCCGGGACCAATGGGGTTATAAATGTGACTACGCAGAATCTTAATGACGTACTACGTTCACCTTCCCATCCATTACTACTGATCAAAGTCTATCCCAGGACAAACACAGTTACAAACGTAATTACGCAAGGACGTGCTGTGTGCAGCCTCACTAACATTCCTATATCACCTTTCCGATTCTAACAAGAAATCCTGCAAATTCAAGTACCATAAAAAGCTTCCCATTCAATGGCATCATTTAATCCTTGTGGATGTACAGTGTTCCAAATAAAAATGTATCGTTGCTCTACTTTCCTCAAAATATTACTAATATCGCCTTGTTGGCGTATATAGCACTGTTGAATAACAAAAAATTTTAATTCTTCAATATCATGATTAAGAGCTTGCCAATGGGCTACCAATGGGGCCCCTGTTTTGCCCGTGCGTATTCTACTTTTATGTTCAGTAATTCTATATTTAATAGGTCTTCTTGTATGCCCAATGTACAGTAATTTACAAGGACATAAGATCGCATAAATGACCATACTGGATGTACATGAGAATTTGCCTTTCAAAATAAATGGATATGACAATTGAGGTATTTTATATTCAGTAATTTCCAAAACATTACTACAAACGGAACAACTACCGCATTTGGTCTGTCCCCACTCTTCATGGCTCTCAATATTCACTGGCTTAGACAACAATTCCCTTATATTGGATCCTCTACGCATATGCGTAGAGGATCCAATATAAGGGCATTGTTATCTAAGCCAGTGAATATTGAGAGCCATGAACAATGCCCTTATATTGGATCCTCTACGCATATGCGTAGAGGATCCAATATAAGGGCATTGTTATCTAAGCCAGTGAATATTGAGAGCCATGAAGAGTGGGGACAGACCAAATGCGGTAGTTGTTCCGTTTGTAGTAATGTTTTGGAAATTACTGAATATAAAGTACCTCAATTGTCATATCCATTTATTTTGAAAGGCAAATTCTCATGTACATCCAGTATGGTCATTTATGCGATCTTATGTCCTTGTAAATTACTGTACATTGGGCATACAAGAAGACCTATTAAATATAGAATTACTGAACATAAAAGTAGAATACGCACGGGCAAAACAGGGGCCCCATTGGTAGCCCATTGGCAAGCTCTTAATCATGATATTGAAGAATTAAAACTTTTTGTTATTCAACAGTGCTATATACGCCAACAAGGCGATATTAGTAATATTTTGAGGAAAGTAGAGCAACGATACATTTTTATTTGGAACACTGTACATCCACAAGGATTAAATGATGCCATTGAATGGGAAGCTTTTTATGGTACTTGAATTTGCAGGATTTCTTGTTAGAATCGGAAAGGTGATATAGGAATGTTAGTGAGGCTGCACACAGCACGTCCTTGCGTAATTACATTTGTAACTGTGTTTGTCCTGGGATAGACTTTGATCAGTAGTAATGGATGGGAAGGTGAACGTAGTACGTCATTAAGATTCTGCGTAGTCACATTTATAACCCCATTGGTCCCGGGATAGTTTAAATGCATGTACGAGGCTGAGCATGAATGGCAGGTATTTTATGCAGTTGTCGGCGTCTGGTCCAGCGCCGTAGAACAATATCTTTCTGGGAAGAAGTACGAATAAATATCTTTGACATTTATGGCAATCCAGCGTTTGAAGACTATGGTAAGGCATCACATTTAAATGTTTAGGGGAGTGATAGTAATTCAGTTTCTCAGGTGGTTTTGTATAAATGTAGTATGCTATTCTGAGGTTTGTGTGTTTTGAATAGAGAATGTTTCTTGATATAAATTAATGTATTTTATTGGCAGATATTTCTTATTGATATAATGCAGGTGAACAACCTATGAAGTTTGAAAAAAGTTATCGTGGTTGATTCTGTTGAGACAGTCGGTCAATTGGAGTCATTTGAAGGGTTTCTCTCGGACTCCTGGGTGATTTTGAATTACAATGAGCTGTTAGGTATCTGCAATATTTAGTCAATGAAACGGTTGGTACTGTTTCAATGGTGACGGTGCACAGGGTGTACTTACCCGTTTATAAAGAATTTATTCATTTAAAGTAGGATTTGTTTATTTATTTTTCATAGGATATAGAGACCGGGATCATGTGCAATTGATAATTTTATCATGTGCTGCCATCAATGTTATGAGTTTATACACTAAGGAGATGGGATTGAAACGATGAAGGCATGACAGTGTCCCTAAAGATCATATAATGTTCCCTGAGGAAGCCCTATTTCAGGGTGAAACAGGTATCCTGTCGGGTGTATAACAACGAGAATACACATCCATCATATACATAATACATGATTGTAAAATCTATATATTTTGTTTGTAGGCGTTTGCCAATATATAAATAGCTGTTTGATTTATATACATCTCATTTAGAATAATTTGCTATATGTTGGGCATGTCAACATTGAGTGGTATGGGTATATACCTAAATTGTTAATGTTATGTTTTAGAGGTATTGGGGTGATGTTGTATGAATGAATGGTATGAATGGTTATAGAGTGTTAATGCGTCATTGATGGTTTTTAATATTTTATGTTTGTTAGCACATGTTGGTTCTAATTAAAAAGATTTAAAAAAATTTTTGAGAATAAAAATTATTGGAATATTTATGGGCATTATATTTGTGCCGAGTTCTCTGTTTGATTTGTGTTTATGCTCTTTTTGAGCACAAATCGTAAGTCTGGGAGCCTTTTTCCCACCTAAGTTAAAACGCGTGCTTAGACTATACACAAGGCTGTGCACACATTTTAACTCAGATTTGTGCACACATTTTTGTGTATGGGTACTTTTTAAACACCCATGCATTAGCATACCCTTTGCTTACTACATCGAGTAAAAACTTTTTTAGCTTGTATGTAAAACCGTATGCTAAATTTCAGTGCACTCTCTGAACAAATAGCTTATTACATTGGTGCCCATAATTATCTAGTTTCTTCACAACTTGGTTTAAACAGTGGGATCCATCAGGGTAGATAGAGGACTGAGTCCTTGGCAGTTAGAATCCAAAGCTTTACTCATTACCCTGCCCTCTAACACTTTGCTAAACAATTATGACACTATCCTAGGGCAGAGAACACAGGCTCTGTCCTGAGCTTCAGGATCGGCCAATAAGTCTTTCACATAACTAAGAAAACAAGTCTGAGCTGAGATCAGCCCCAGGTCTCCTCCATAGCATAGAACTACCAGGTCAAACCACCAATGTCTGATAATGACTTGTGAACACCAAAATTAAGAACAGCACAAACTTGCAAGCCACATATTGCAAATTGTATTGACTCAGTCACAAAAGAGTAACCAGAGTCTTGAGATGACATTTCATATTATGAAAAAAATGCAGTCTTCTTCTTTAGAAGCATAAAATGGATGAAAATAGATTGCATTTAGAAAAATATGTTTTTTTCTATTCAGAAGGACTCTTTTTCCAAGACATATAAAAGTAACCAAATCAAACCATGGATCAATCAACACAAATGGAGAAATAAAAAATAAGTTATTTTCATTTAAAAATGAGAATTCATAAATTGCTGTAAAAATATCCTTTGGGTCAGAGGTTCCTAGACCTGTCCTGGAAGACTTCCAGCCAGTCTGTTTTCAGGATATCCACAATGAATATGCATGAGATAAAATTTGCATGTTATGGAGGCAGTGCATGCAAATTTTATCTCATGCATATTCATTGTGGATATCTTAAAAATCTGACTGGTGGGGGAGGCAGGGTCCTCCAGGACAGATTTGGGATCCACTACTTTAGCATAAGGTTATCCTTTCACATATAAACCACTGGTAACTATAATCTAGATACCACTTACTAAAGAGGAAAAGAAGTCCAATACTTTTTTTCTAAAAAAAAAGTTCTTAATACAATTGGTGCTGCAATACTTTAAAACAGTAGACAATATGGCCCGGATTTTAAAAAGGCCCGGCCACGCGTATAAGTCCCAGGGCTTCGAGAAAGGGGCGGGGAGGGGCTGGGTACGGGATGGGCCTAGAGGCCCCCGGACAGCAGTCATTTGCCACTGTGTCAGGGGATCGTGTGCTGGCAGGGTGCCGGAGCGTGCAACAGGTAAAACAAAAATTTGGAGGGGAGGGGTGGTTAACGGACAGGGTAGGAAGGATAGATTAGTGGGTAGGGAAGTTCCCTCCCAGGCCGATCCTAAATTGGAGTGGCCTGGGAGGGACCAGGGGAAGGCCGCAGGCGTCAGCGCTCGCAGGTTGCACTAATGTACACCCCCTTGCATGCCGGGTAGCGCGCACACATGGACGCACATGCAAGTTTATACAATCTACCCCTTTATTTGTAGTGTATCAAATGGCATAATATTGTGCATATACAAATACACAGATATGCCACTTATCTTTTCAAAATAATACAGCTCAATTTTAGCTGAAGATATTGGTGTGTTTTCGTGAGATCTCTGCTCTGCAAACACTGCATAATGCTTCCATGCTACAGAGACATTTCCACAAACATGTCTGCACCCATAGTAGCACACTGAACAGAGAAAGGACGTGTTTTTGAGGATTTTGCCCAGTTTGTTCTTGCTCAAATTCATCTATCATGGAGAGGTAAAGATGTTGCCAGTTTAGTTTCTGAGAAAGATTTTCAGACTGCAGACAGTTTAGGACTAAATTTTGACATGAAAAGCAAAACCTTATTTTAAAGCTTGTTGGTTTTTTTGCTTATAGTACTTTGATTTCTTCTGTGACATTTTCCATATTTGGACTTGATAAAAAGGGGATTTCCCTCCTCATTGGTTAAAAGACCCAACCTTATACATAATTGATCTGTTCAAGTCCCAGGACAATATTATACTTACTTCCATCTCCACAAGCTGATTCATCAATAAGTCATTTGGGTGTGAGCTGATTCTATAAGTGGCTTGGGCATTTATTCTTCATGTGACTTAGAAATTAATGCTACTTAATCTTGTCTTTCCATAATATGGAAGGACTATGTGATGTCTGCAGAGCCCCCAAAGCAGATGAGACCTCACTGAAACACAGCTGTATTGGGCATAGATATCTTTGGCTAAAATTGAGATGCATTATTTTGAAAAGATAAGTGGTGCATCAATGCATTTTTATATGCACAATGTTATGCTATTTGATACAAGACAAGAAATATATTGCCTACTGTCAAGTGCTGAAGCAGACACTTATTGGAGTAAGAAAAAAATTTTGAAAAAGTGTGGGCCTTCTTGACCTCTATACTAGAAGTACAGTTAGTGGTGTCTGGGCAAAGATTATAGATACCAGCGCTTTATACATGAAAGGATAACCTTATCTTAAAGGGATATTTTTACTGCAATTTCTGAATGCCCATTCCCACTTTTAATTTAAATTTATTTTTTGTTTAATTTTTTTTTGCCATTTGTATTATGTTGATTGTTCCATAGTGTGATTTATTTTTTGTGGATTCACTGGCAAGTTTTTCATATCTAATAAAGTAACTTAATACCATGTCTTCAGGGAATATATTAGACACAGTTAAACACTGAATTATATTTCTTTAATGTGCCTCTGGTCTCTCCTCCCCATATAAAATTGTTAGTTTATAGAATTTTCTTTATCAGCCTATGGTAATTAGCAATGTTAAATGACAGTAAAATCTGCAGACTTTGTGCAGGTAAAAATTAATGTTTTATAATTATGTGGCTATTCCCAAAGTAGAATTTATAGTTTTTCTCTTGTAAATACAGGCCTCAAACACTGTAAATGTTAATTGTTAGAATTCAGACTTATCACAGCCTAAACCATCTTATGTGCAAAACAGTTACAGATTTAGTCACAGATTCATTAAATTATGCTATCTTGTGAAGTTATGCTACATCCAAGACACCAGCAGCCACGAGTTGTCTTGAGAGCCAGTCCAGTCCTTCATACAGTCCCATCCCGCTCCGAGCATCGCAGCCCTGAATAAACCAGCTACGCCCACAGCACAGCTTGTGGAGGCTCAGCAACTCTGTCATTTCTTCCACCGACAACGCTCCAGCAACATCCTGCAAAAGGTACAGCATTATCCTCAGTCTCGCAGTTCAGAGTACAACTGAGTTAGGGTTCCTCAGAAACCCCAAATGCTTATATCTTGAAATATTTCTTAGCCTTATAAAAGGCTTCATCTCCTTTATTGGTTTCTTGTAACTAATGGAAGGCTCACACAGTAATCCCTTCCTACATTAAAAAAAAAAACAAACCACCAAACAAAACTAGCTTGATGGTGAAAATTAGTAGCAATAATGTGCTGCCTAAGCCAGAAGATCTAATGACTAAATCAGTTTGTTATATCATGACTGATAATTCCCTTATGTAAATTTATCTAATAGCACTTTGTCACATAATGATGACCATGTGTTTTTTGAAAATATTTTTCATAGAATAGAACAAATTAAAGGAAACTCCACAGGGGCTTTTTATATTTCAGGTATGAAGCTACTGGAAAGCTTGCACACAGATCCAAAAGCTGTTGCTTGTTATAGCAGTGAAGCCAAACACATTAGTATTGTAAACTGAATAAAGTTTGTTTGTGAAATATTTTACATACGGGACTATCCCAAATGTCTGTCAACTTTTCAGTTTTCCTTAACAGAAGGAAAGAAATTGTATACAAAATCAAAAACCGTCTAGTACCTGCCAGTGCTACTTGTCGGCACCTGCTCACAATGCTACAGACACACACAAATTGAAATTCTTTTTCATTTGACCAATTTGTATACTTGGATTAATCTGATATTCTAAGCAACTACTTTGGACACTTGTGTAAGCTGCGAAGGATTCTGCCATCGCACCATGGTGACACCTAATAAACAGGTTCATAGAAACATAGAAGTGACGACAGAAGACGACCATACGGCCCATTCAGTCTGCCCAGCAAGCTTTCACAGTTATTTTTCTCTTATTTTACTCTGCCCGCTGAGGTCAGGGCCCTTATTGGTAACTTTTTGGTTCTAATTTTCCTTACACCCCTGCCACTGACGTAGAGAGCAGTGCTGGAGCTGCATAAAGTGAAGTATCAAGCCTAATTGGTTAGTGGTAGTAACCGCCGCAATAAGCAAGCTACTCCCACGCTTTTTTGTTTACCCAGCCTGTGTAATTTAGTCCTTGTTGATTGTCTTAATATAAATCCTCTTTTCTTCATCCCCCCTGCCATTGAAGCAGTGAGCTGCGCTGTATATGTTCAGTGTGCATACATACCAGGCTGCAGTCTGGTTGAGAACTGTTGCTACAATGGCTTAGCAATGGAATGGAAGTGGTTAAGAGGGTTAAAAGTAAGGGGGGGAGGAGGGGAAAAAAAAGGTAATTGCAATGGTTCAAGGTGCCATAACCAAAGTGGTGATCGGTACTGACTGAACTGGAAATCCAAAGCATAAGGAAGTGCTGGACCAAAAAATACAATTTTAGAATTTCTTTTGAAGACTTTTTTGGCAGGGGACAGTGTTTCAAAATCAACACTAATTTTACAATTCTTCATTGGGAAACTATGGCCATGTTTTGTTTTTTTTTAATCTGGTGACACCTTGAAACTATTTGATCTGTCTACAAGGAATACATGCCTAATCAGGGTCTGAAGAAGCCACATGTCTGCTCGTCCATGACAAGACAACATTTAGGGGGTCTAACGATTGCTGGGCGCGAGGCGGGGAGAAAGAGCAGCCACCGACCCACTTTTCCTCATGACAGCTGCATTGGCCAAAGCACAGGGACACACAGTAAACACGTGCTCCAGGTCCCCGTGGCTATTCCTCCCCACCCTGTATGCTTCTTTGTTTAGAGAAGCGTATGAGGAAGAAAGCAGCCACCAGGACTAGGAATGCACACTTACTGCGTCTCTGTGCTGCTGGCAACATGCTACTGCTCTGGCTGCTGCAGCTGAAGGAAGAACCTAAAAGATAAAGGGCAAGGGGGGGGGAAGGGACACAACCTGAAAGGGAGGAGAGAAAGAGCCTGAAGAGGAGACGGGAAATAGGAAGTCACTTTTCCCCTGGACAATCAGCCTCCAGTTCAATTTCAAGCCCTGGGTATGGATACATCAATATATGCGCCCACAGCCACAGTAATTTGTTCTCAGTCATGATCATAAAATCATTTACCAAAGGGGGAAATTCTTTCCAAATGCTGTGCAATCTGAGTCTTTGTACTGATAAGCATGGTTTCATAGCAGCATGATTCCTTGTCAACAGCACATACAAACTGGCAAAACTCCTCTACCTGTTTGTTGGCAAAGATCAGTAGTAATGCATCTCGCAGTTCCTTTTCTGTTAAAAGCTTTGCAAGTTCGCTGTGTGCTTCAGTGACCCTGTCTCTGTGGCTGCTATCAATAACAAACACAACAGCTGCAGAACAATTAAAAAAACAAAAAAAAATTCATGTTCACAATTCATTCTTTTCCACCATTTCTAAGCAGACACCTTGGCACAATATAGAAAATATTTATTTTTAACCACCTCTTCCCCACTATCCGAAGAAGTTTAAAAAATAAATTTGGGGTACTATTGTGTTTTAACCACCTCTTCCCCACTATCCGAAGAAGTTTAAAAAATAAATTTGGGGTACTATTGTGTTTTCTTGTTTGATTAGTAAAGGTTTAGTTTTTCCCTAATGATTTCATTGAGCCTCTAGCAAGGTTGTCAAAAGTACATATTTCCAAGAGTTTTGTATAAAATTATAAAAAGAGAGGAAAGGGAAGGAATTATTATCCAACCCTATATCTTGTTATGTTGGTTTGTAAAGATGTTATATAATGTAAAAGTTTGAAAACTTTAATAAAATATATATTAAAAAAAAAAAAAAAGAAAATATTTATTTTATGACAGTGCACTGACTTACAGCAATAGTATATGGTCTAATCTTCAAAATACATGTTCAGCCTTCTCAACTCCCTATTTTGGTCTTAAATATAGGATCTCCTCTCTCCTCAGACTAGTGGCAGCTGGTGGGTCATAAAGTAGGTGGTGCGACAAGTGAAACACACAATAGTCTATGCAGAAACATATGCGCTTACTTATATTTTTTATGTGCAGGATCAAAGTATATCATAAGACTGATGTATTACGATTTGCAACTCTGAAAATACAGGCACACATTCCCCTCTTCCCTTCACGCCTCATTCCATATCCTCCTCTCTAGCTCTTAACCTCCTCCTCTTACAATTCACCACATACTCTTCCTCTGGCTTTCAAATCACTCCCTTTTTAAATGATAGCAGCAGCTGGGGACATCGAGAGCCACACTGCAGATTCCCCAATTGCCCCTCCTATCACAGCAGTAAGCCCCTTCTATTTTAAAAAGGAAGTGCACTATAGGCACAAGGAAAGGAAAAACTGTTCTGAAAAACAGCAGAGCAGCTCTTTTCTCATCACCAGATTTCACAATGTCTTCATTTGCATCCTGGGATTCTTGCTGTCATTTGTTTAGTGACAAATGCTTCACCATTCAGCAGAAGGAATAAAGGGGAAATAAAGAAGAGCTGCAGAGACAGACGCAAAAATACAAACATTCCATATCCATTCCAAAAGGGACACACATTTGTTGGTTTAAAAAAAAAAAAGGAGATACCCTTTACCAGGACTCCAACATTACTACTCACTCCCATTATCCCCTTCCATTCTGGACACCTACATTCACCTATATTCTCCCCTCCATGTCTAGTACACTTCTCCCAGTTATTCACTCCGCTTCTTCTTCTATTTAAGCACCCCACTTCTGTATTGCTCCATCTACCCAGACCCTAACTCACTCCTGTGATCCTCCCTCACTTCCCAAGTCCTGTGGGATTGGTGAGGAAAGCCTTCAGCTTTAAGTCTAGAGTTGGGTGGGGGGGGAGGAGGAGGAAGCCTCTCTGTTAGGAGGGAGAAGGGAATCTCTCCCCTCAGCAGTGGTGGTAGGTGCAAGAGCCACAGTGATTGAAAGGTGGGGCAGGTCTATCTCCAGTAGTAGCAGCGCCAGTCTGACAATCCCATGATGGCTGAGAAGAGGGGGGAGATGTCTCTTCAGCAGTGGCAGCCTCCTGATGGTTCCACAGTGGAGAAGCAGTGGCCCATTTTCAGCTACCAACAGATCCTGCATGTGAGAAGGCTGAAGCCCATCTTCTGCAGTAGCAGCTGCCTGCAGATCCTGCAGTGGGGCAGACACGCAGGGAAGGTTTCTCTCCTTGGTACTGCTGTGCTATAGTGGCTCTTAAACTGGCAGCAGCATTTGGGTCCCACTGGGAGTGAGGCAGTGGTGCAGGGGAAGTTTCTTTGTCAGCAACCTTGTGGGTCTTGCGGTAGATTGGTGGATGAGGCACAGGGAAGTTGATATCAGCGTTTCCCAACAGGTGTGCCGTGGCACACTGCAACTTGACTTAAAAAACAAACAAACAATGTCTGGGAGTGAGGCCCAAATACTACTCCCATAATCTTTCATCCGCAAATGCAGGCGCTGCCGCTGAGGACCATGTGGGTGCACATACACAGTAGGAAGCAGACTCACGGCTAAGTGTGCGAGCACTGCCGGTGGGAGGGAGAACTGTAAAAAGAATATGGCTATAAATATCTACCATTGTAAGGGGACACTTTCAACTCAGGATGAGTTTTTTTTGGGGGGTGGGAGTGGTATTATATTGGTCTGCCTAGGGCGCTATAAACCCATGCACCAGTCCTGCTGCTAGGGCAACACACAGTAGAGCTTACAACCTGCACAAAAATTTATGCTACTAAGTAGAAAAGGGGCAAGTAAAGAAACTGTTTTAAGTCTCTGCAATGTACCTGTATGGCATGAAATCCTTCCTCTCTCTCTGCCCCTCCCTCCACCAAACCCAATCTACAGAGCTCTTCTGTTGACTTAATTCCATTGCCCTATCATAGCCTCTCCTTTTTTGTTTAAACAATTGTTATTAGTTTTGTTCTTACATCAAGGAAACACAACTTTGGTAGGGTGAAGTTCCGACAGCAAAAGAACATAACCAAACCGTAAGATCTAACAAACCCAACAGTTTTGTATATCATCCCTCCCCCCTAGAACTCCAAGTCCCCACATCCCACCTTCCCTAACCCTCCCATCAATCCCTGAAGTGAGACAGATCCAAAGCAATAGGAAGCAAGTAAAATGTCTTTTGTATGCCCGATCCGACCAGGAATCAGTCATTCAGACCAGGCTGCGTGCACGAGGTGGTAGGTATTGTAGATAGGAATTCCAGACCAGAAGGAAATGTCGTCTATGACGCGGGGATTCTCGAGACGCCATATTCTCCATGTTCATCAGAGCGTGAAAATGATTTCTCCATGCCCAAAAAGATGGCGGGCTTGCAGATCGCCATATGGATAAGATCACTTTCTTCCCCACTAAATCTGCCTTTTGTAAAAGCATGCGTGAACCAGGATCTTGAACCCTAATAGGCTAGATATAGCCAAACAGCAGCCATAAAGGGGATACAGGAAAAGCCACATCTAGTAGTTCCACTAGGAAATCCGCCACTCGACGCCAAAAATGTTGGACCAGGGGACATGACCAAAAAACATGTGATAAGGTGTCTACAACAGTTGGGCAGCGGAGGCAATCAGCAGACGACCTTAGAGTCAATTGGCAGGCCACCTGAGGGGACACATATGCACGGCTTAAAAATTTGAATTGCAACTCCCTGTAATACATATTGTTTGAGATCCTAGTGGCACGCCGAAAACAACGCTGCAGAATAGTATGAGTCACCATAAAGTCCCCATCCCGATTCCATCGGGTGGCCAGAAGAGAGCAAATATCAGGTTGTATCTTATGACAGAGGTATTTATAGTAATTGGATAATGAAGGAACCCCTGAACGCTCAAAGTGAAACACTTGGTCTAATGCTAAAAATATCGCAGGGTGTCTAGAGTCTGCAGATAGTGTGGCGATATGTTGAATTTGTAAATATGGGAAAGTATGAGAGACTCCCAAATCATAAACCCAGGTGAATTCTGCCCAGTCTAGCACCTGTCCCTCCCGAGAAAGCAGGTGCCCCAAATAATGAATACCCCTGGACGTCCACTCCCTGAAGGAGCGTGATTGAGACTCTGGCAAAGAGTCGTCATTCCCTATGAGAGGAAGAAAATGGGCGCACAATTTGGAAATCTGTAATAGCTTGGTTAAGCGCACCCAAGATAAGCGGATGGGCTTAAGCAGTGCTGACTGGGATAAGAAGGTGGAAAGGTGCGTGGTCGGAGATGGCAATACATATAGAAGAGCTCGCGGGTGTACAACCGCAGCATCTGAGGTCAATGGGACAAAGAGAGACTGGTTCAATAACCAGTCCCGAATAACCCACAAATTACCCGCCAAATTATAAAGAGCCAAATCAGGGAGCCCTAGCCCCCCATCCGCACGGGACATCTGCAACCAAGAAAGAGGTATCCTAGATTTCTCGCCCAGCCATAGAAATGTCGGATGGCGCTATTTAAAGAGGCTCTCCATTTTTTCTTCTATTTTCCCTACAAAGCAGAGGAGTACTATGATACTTATAAATGTCATATAACTGATATATATTACCAAATCTGTATTGTAGGATATTCTATCGCAAGTGGATGCTTGTAAACTTATATAATGCATAAATAAAAAATTTAAAAAAAAACAGTGGTTAAATCTCGCCTCATCAGCCACAAGGGCAAATTCTGGAGAAGATATAGCCATTTCGGTAGGATGGCCATTTTGAATAAATTTATTTTGCCACTTAAGGAGAGTGGAAGGTTACCCCAAGTTTTTAATAAATCTAGAGTATCGTGAAGCAATCCCGGAACATTCACCTTATAGATCTGGCCCGGGTCCAAGGGGAGGAACACTCCTAAATAGTGGATAATGTCCACCGCCCAGTGTAATGGAAATCTGCTCCGCCACTGGGCCCCCAAATCATCTGGGAATGCTAAGGCAGAAGATTTGGATTAATTGAGTTTAAGTCCCGAAAAACCCCCAAAATTCCATACCATTCGCAATAAAAAAGGCAGTGAAGTATGTGGCTTAATAATAAACACCAACATATCATCAGCAAAGGCCACACATTAAAAAAATGTGAGGCCCTATGCGAACTCCTCTGATTTCACACTCAAGTTCTATGGCTATCAGGAGAGGCTCTAATTGTAAAACAAACAGCAAGGGAGATAAGGGGCATCCTTGCCTTGTGCCTCACATCACAGAGAACCTCCCAGACTGTGCGCCATTAACAGTAATTAGGGCCTGCGGGTCACGGTATAATAGTTGAAGGACATTTGAAGCCTCTCCTTTGTTCTTCTGTTTCATCATACTCTTCCTCTTCCATCCACGGAGGAATGGAAAGGGGCAATGGAACTGAGGGCCTCAGGGAAGTGTATGAAGACTGGACAAAGGTGATGGAATGGGGAAGGCATGAGGGGGTGATGGAGAGGAGGGGAAGAACTACTCCCCCTTGACATCCCTATAGTCTGGGTTTGGTGGTTATGGAGGGAGGGGTGGAGAGAGAGGCAAAATTCTCACACATGTTGAATCCTGGAGGGAAGCCATGTAAAGCTGTCACCATGTGGATGAGGGGTGCACATACTTCGTGGAGCAGCAGCATGTAGGTGTTAAGAGTAGATTGGGAAGGGGGGGGTAAGTAAGACAGGAAGGTGGAGGGGGTTTGAAAGATGGTGAAGGACCAGGAAGGATAGGGAGGGGTGAGAGGTGGAAAGGGATTTGGGGCTATGGAGGATGAGTCTGTGAAGTGAGCAAGTGGATGGAAATTGGGGGTGGGGGTGAGGTTCAGGAAATAGAAGACATAAGAAATTACCATTCTGAGTCAGACAGAGGGTCAATAAAGGCCAGCATCTTGTTTCCAACAGTGACCAACCCAGGATACAAGTATCTGGCAAGTACCCGGCAAGTAACCAAACATTAAATAGATCCCATGCTATTAATGCCGGTAATAAGCAGTGGATTCAGGAGGAAAGGCAATTCTGTTTTTCCAGTTTTCCCTTGTGTGTACATTTCTAGTTTGTGGTCCCTGGTTTATTCTGTATTTGGCGAGGACTATTCTGTATTTGGCGTGTGACTGAGTTGAGGTATTCTACTGCTAGCTGGAGTGTAGTTTCTATACACTATATGGATCACAGCAGTCTGGTTTGTTATGTCTTTCTAATAGGAAGTGTATTCATGGGAAACACTGTTCTAATTTAGGTGCTGGCCTGTTTTATTTGCAGCATTGTCTTTTCATATGTAGGGTGGCTTGCTGCTGTTTTGTATCCTAGCAGTTAATGCTGTTATGTGATATAGTAGAGCTGCAGGTTTGGTGTATAAGTTCAGATTTTCTTTTTATGTAGAGAGTTACATTACTTCACAATGTGCTTGGCAGTGAAGGGATTTTGTGTTGCTGATACTGAGGTATCACCAGAAATTAAATATTGTACTCTTAGCAAATAAGACAAATATATGTACTATTTCTGTTGATAAATATATACTAAAATTTTTCATATTAGAGTAATGAAATCTCTTATATTGAGTTGCAGCAGGAGTTATGCGAGGCATGAGCTATACAAAGAGGAGTGTGGAATATAAGGAAGAAGAACAGAGCAAGTGAAAGAGAAGGCAAACAAAGTCTGAGAAGGAAAGAGGGAGACTGAAGAGGGTGAACAATCAGCAGTACACGCCCATTGACAGAGAAGGGAGAAAGCAGGCTGGAGGGGATGAGCAGCTTTTTTGTTGAGTGGCCCTTGATTCTAACAGGGAGCTGTACATAAGGCATAGATTACTGCAGTGTGCTGGGGCCAATGTTTGTACTGAGTGGAGAAGGAAGAACGAGGAGTGGAGGCAGGGTCTAGTGTGCCACAAATTTTTTTTTGTTTATATAAGTGTGCCTTGGACTGAAAAAGGTTAGGAAACACTGGTCTATTTTGTAACACCTACAGTTCTGCAGCAGTGATGATGGTAATGGGGGGGGCGGGTGGAGGGGAGCATTCTTCAACCGAGCAGTAGTGACTTCAGTAGCAGATCTGTCAGTCCTCGGCCGGGTGGTACTCCAAGTGGTAGTGGTCTTCAACTTGGGGCTGGTTACCATACAGCTATAACAGTCAGGATTTTTCTTTTTCAGGGATTCCTCTCTGTAGCCTACTAGGCTTTGCCTCCATAGAGCATACCCAACAGAGTGATAGAGACAGCTGCTCCCAAGGGTCTCTCTCCAGTGAGGATCCAATTGGTCAACACCAGTCTTCCCTTCCTCACCATATCAAAACTAAGGGCAGCTCAGGGAATGCTCTTGACAATCATACTAGAAGAGGGCTCAAATTGAGCTCTTTTGTAAATTCAAAAAAATATTTTTCTCTGAAATATTTTTGGTGGTGTGATCCCACCTTCACATCTGCACACCAGCTGCCACTGCTGAGATTTTATGGCTTCATTACAAAAAGTATATTAAAAAGGAAAAAAAAAAAAAAGGTGAACCAACCATGGCACACCTACATTTTAAATATTTGAGTTGGCTGGATCACTCTGGAGCTGTACAACTGTGCTGCTACCAGAAGTGTAGTGCCTCAACTAAGATAGAGTGTACTTCTTATTTTATTCCTGATATAGCAGTCAAAATTTAAATTTTGCAAATAAAAAAAAAAAATATGCCTTCACAATTCAAAGTATTCTTTCTTTACATAGAATATATTTTAAAAAAAATTTTGCAAGTCAGGTACTTTACGCTCATTCTTGTTTTTGCATATTTTGAATCATGACCTCAAATGCTATGCTTTAAATACTGCTGAAGATCTACATGTCCCTTCCTTTATCTTATCAACCAATCAAGAACACATTGAACATCTGTTCATTAAAACAGACCTTAGTGGATTCAAAAAACAAAATAAAAAGAAGTATCAGCTGGGGTCTTTGGCATACTTCTGCGAACATCTGGATGAGATGGGAGGAATAAAACTGTGGGAGGGGAAGACATGCCCTTCTCCCTCAGTATGTAATTATATAGTATCTTTCATCCAACCTGGATCCCAATGTGCTCTATAATAATTCTCAATATGCAGCACCATAGGGGCGGACAATTTGGAAACTAGTTTTGGTGGTGCAAGCCAGCTTCCAAAAGGTGAGGAAGTAGAAATGGTTGCCAGGCTATTACTACTATTATATCCAATCACAGCCAGATAACCTGAGGCACATACATGCAAAGCTATTTGACTAGGATCAAACAGACCTTGAGAAAGCACAGTTTGAACAAATGAGCCCCAGGAATCTCCTTGCTTTAACCATTAGGTCACCTTCTTCTTCCCTTCTGACCAACAGCAAGATCATGTGAACAGGACAACCTCGACCCTTTCACATTAATAACTATTTTCATCGTTTGTTTCTTAAAATAAACAAAAATACAACCTCTCATTTAATAACATTACAGACAATTAAATCTTTGGTAGGAAACAGCACAGGGACTGGAAACTACCATATCAAATTCAAAGACATCACATGCATCTTACCTTGCGTATTGAGATAATAATGCTTCCACAAAGGTCTTAATTTGTGCTTGCCTCCTACATCCCAAATAGTAAACTTCAGATTTTTATATTCAACTGTTTCAACATTGAAACCTAAAATGTAAAACAAATCTCTTGTCTATTGAATCTAAAGACATGATAGTTACACATCCTAATATAATCAACTTTGACGGGCACATCATATTCAAAGACATTTTTTCCTTATGTGTCTTCACAACTATCTATGAACTTAAAGTTTTCATCGAGGTGACCTCCATGAAATGTAAAAAGGTTTAAAACTCAAAATCTTAAATACTAGTACTGCTCCTAAAATTATCAGAAGGCTTCCACCTCCAAGAATCCATCTGCCCTGATGATTTGCACATCATTTTCTCGGTTTCCTCCAGCATTCAGCCACTCATCACCAGAGAAAGATGACGTATCATGCAGTAAGACAGATGCAGAGAATGAGAGCTTCTGAGTCTTATTGCTCGTATTTATAAAACTTAAAATATTTACAGGATGAGGTATGCACCTTGATCAAGATTATGTACCTTATAAATGGGCACTGACCAACGGCTCGCAAATGCGCAGTAGAGACTAACTCTACCGCGCATGCGTGGGCGAGAGAGCACATTGGTCAGAGCGGAGCGGCACCGGGAGGAAATGGAGCCGAGTGAGAGCTGCGGTGAGGTGCGCACGCGCACGAGAGAGAGAGAGACCCACGGCTCTGACGGATGGCGAGAGAGCACGTCGGTCAGAGCGGAGCGGCGCCGGAAGGAAATGGAGCCATGTGAGGGCTGCGGTGAGGCACGTGCTTGCACGAGAGAGAGAGACCTGCGGCTCTGATGGACGTGCATGCAAGGGGAATGCAAAGGGACAGAGGGTGGAGGGGGAAGAGGATAGTAAGAAGAAAGGGGAGGGCCAGAAGAGGAGGAGTGGGAGAATAAGGAAGAGAAGGGTACTGGGCAAGTGAGGAGCAGTGAGGGAAAGGGGAGTGTAATGGAAGAATGAGAGGAGAAGGGGGCTGCAGGAGAGGACCTGTGGAAGAAAGGAGGAACATTGGGAGAATAAGAGATGAGAAGGGAAGGTGGAGGAGAGAGCATTGGGTTCAAAGGGAGAGAGGGTGGAGGGGGAAGAGGATAGTAAGAGGAAAGGGGAGGGCCAGAGGAGGAGGAGTGGGAGAATATGGAAGAGTGAGGAGCAGTGAGGGAAAGGGGAGTGTAATGGAAGAATGAGAGGAGAGGGGGGCTGCAGGAGAGGACCTGTGGAAGAAAGGAGGAACATTGGGAGAATAAGAGATGAGAAGGGAAGGTGGAGGAGAGAGCATTGGGTGCAAAGGGAGAGAGGGTGGAGGGGGAAGAGGATAGTAAGAGGAAAGGGGAGGGCCAGAGGAGGAGGAGTGGGAGAATACGGAAGAGTGAGGAGCAGTGAGGGAAAGGGGAGTGTAATGGAAGAATGAGGAGAGAGGGGGGCTGCAGGGGCAGACCTGTGGAAGAAAGGAGGAACATTGGGAGAATGAGAGATGAGGAGGAGTAGTGGGAAAGTGAGAGGGGAAGGGAGCTTTGGGTGCAAGGGGAGGGCAAAGGGAGCGAGGGTGGAGGGGGAAAAGTACACATCCTGACACCTCCACACACAACACTTGGCTGGCATTTGGAACAAACATCTCGCCCATTTTAACGGGCTTACGGCTTGTCTTATACTAAAGGACAAACGTCAACTAAAACCTTGAAAAAAGTCTTGGAATATGAAGTGCCTTTTTCCAAATCACAGATGTGTGTCAGCTCACCTATTGTTGGAATGGGCTGCATGAACTCATCTTGCTTTAACTTAAACAAAATAGTAGTTTTCCCAGCTCCATCTAATCCCAGGGTCACAACCCGAATCTCCATCTTTGGTCCAATGTGTACTCTATTATCCTAGAATTTAAACATGACACACACACACACACAAAAGACATATGAAAAGAATAAGAGCCTAAGATAAATGTTATTAGCAGCATCCTTTGCACAACTACAAGTGGGAATATGCTGTAATAAATAGCATTATAAACTGATCAATTTTTCATACAGCATATAGCAACTCTACAAACATGACATTCTCCTTCATGCTTTTATTAACAAGGCAATAATCGCAGAAAAGCTTTATAAGGTGAATTTTAGTTTCAGGCATTTAAACTAATATGTGCTTTCATGTTAAATCCACCAGTTACTGTCCTTAACAGAAGGTATGGGGATTACTACCCATTACCAATTAGTCTTGATGCCTTTGACGCAACTGCATCACCACTCTCCATTTTGACAGTGGAGGCAAAAAGAGAAAATGGATTCAGACAACAGTTGACACGGGGCCCAGACTTTAATCCGGAGTACCAATACGCAGACATTAGGGAAAAAGGACAGGACTGCTTCTATGGCCAAGTCGAAAAGCAAAGCATGTTCAAGCAGCATTGCCTGAATTATCAAGGCGACTGCTCACCCCCTAAAAATGTTGCTAGCAGTAATTTTGTTGTGGGTTTGATAGTAATATTTACAATAAAAAACAAGCAACTAACATTAAGGCTTGGGGTTAACCATCATGGAGTGGTTTCCCCCAAGCTTTATGTTACATAGTGACATAAGGCTTTAAGGTAACCATCTGGTCTTTTTCTGCCATCAATACTATATTACTAACAGGCCGATACAGTAAGGATGCGTAAGAAAGAGTGCGGCAGTGCCGGGCGCACCCGCGTTTGCCGCACACACAGTTTAGATCACATACTGCTCGATACAGTATTTAAATGACACGCAAATACAAGCCGCATCCATGAAGCGCAATCCATTTTACTGTATAGAGCGCCTATACAGTATCCTGTATAGGCGCTCTATACAGCGCCTATACCGGATACTGTATAGGCGCTGTATAGAGCGCTATACAGCGCCTATACAGTATCCTGGGTGCGCTGGTACCTGTCATTTCAAATGTCATTTCAAATGACATTTGAAATGACAGGTACCAGGAAGTGGATGGTTCACCTGTGCGCGCAGCTCCGATTTTCCGCCTCCTTTGGATGAGCAAGAGACGAAATTTCACGAGCAAACCTTCCCCCAGCCCCCGCTCACCTGCCCTGGCCACGGCAGCCCCCAGCAGCAGAAGGGCGTCCATGGGTGCCCGTCTCCCGTGCGGGCGCGCTGACAGCTCCGGAGCAGCCCCAGTCCTCTCTCCCCTCCTCCCGAGGCGCGTACCACGGCTCCCCTGCCTCCCGGGGGCAGCCGGCGGCGAGAGCGGCTTCAGCAGCCCGGGGCGGATCGGGCGCTCCCCATGTGAAGTGCGGCTTCCAGCAGCCCCCGCCGGCGAAGGTGCATGAACGCCCGCCTCTACGTGCATTAGCGCAGGCCGTGACCTCTGACGTCCAGCCGGGCGCTCAGGTCACGGCGTGCACTCATGCACCTTCGCCGGCGGGGGCTGCTGGAAGCCGCGCCTCGCATGGGGAGCGCCCGATCCGCCCCGGGCTGCTGAAGCTGCTCTCGCCGCCGGCTGCCCCCGGGAGGCAGGGGAGCCGCGGTGCGCGCCTCGGGAGGAGGGGAGAGAGGACTGGGACTGCTCCGGAGCAGTTCTTGTTTCTGCTGGCGACGTATCTGTTTGTCATTCAAAAGAAAATTCACATGCAGTAAGTTTGTTACAATTTATTCACTATTTGCTTTAATAACATGTCGAGTCGTTTTCTCTCTTTTGTTCCTGGCTGACAGCTTAATAGCATTATTTCAGCTTTAGTATTGCTGCCACTTTAGTAATTATTTCTCCTTTGCAGTGAGCTTTAACACTGTTCATTTTTTAATTTCGTCTCTCTCTGCTAAGTTCACCACACTAACGCCAGGGTAAGGGTAGGCGGTAAATTAGCAGGTTAAAGACGCGGCAAAACAGCGGGTTAGAAAGGCGATAATCGGGCCGCACGTTACTGTATTGGAGGGAATAGCTAATCCGATCGTTTACATATCATATACATGCCGCGGGCGGAAAGGGATACGCGTCGGTTTCAGGAAGCGTTAAGGATTGGTAAAAACGGATAGTGAATCGCGGGTTAGACTTAAGCGGTCAAATTGTGGGTACAAAGCGGGTTAGAAACAGGGTAACCGCGGCCGCGCTTTACTGTATCGGCCTGTGTGTAAATACCCATTAAAATCCCCCAACTCAAAATACTACATGACAATGGGAGCTATAAATCTTTCCAGTAAGCATAAGCAATGTAGACACACAATTTTACTGACATTTCAAACAGAATGGAACTGATTTCAGCTTCTGGAAACCCGATTTAAAAATGCTGACCACAGTAAAAGCTTTGTGGCACTGACTGAAGAGGTAAGATTGTTGTTTCCTAGGTCAAAGCTTCCCAATCTGCCTGGTAACTCCAGGGCTAGTCGGGTTTTCAGGATATCCTATATCCACAATGAATGCATATGAGATGAAATAAATCTGCATAGATTAGAGACACAGTATATGCTAAAATTTCTCATGCATATTCAGTGTGAATATCTGAAAACCCAACTGGCTGTGAGGTCACTAGGACAGGATTGGGAAGGTTTGTCCTAGTTAGACATGGAGATGTGCATAGATTGCTCTCAGCTTTCCAGATTTAGCATTGGAAGCCTCACACAGTGCATGTGTCCAAGCTGTGCATCAGGACAAAAGCTTTTGCCACCATTCATACTCCAGTATTCAGCAGTAAATTAAAGGACTTCATGCATTTAATACTGACAGTAAATTGTAATGCAACTCGCAGTAAAACAGCAACTAGACATTGGCAATAAAAGATCATTTCCCCTCCCCACCACTATAACACGTACAAAGACTGAACTCAGATAGTAAGAACTTCAGCAAACCTTTGTGAAAGTGACCGGTATGCTCGCGTCCAGCTGTATGTGATCTGCAAGCTCTGTAAACTGCTGCTGCTGCTTTTGTAGAGTTTCTAGTAGCCTCGTAATTTCTTGCTTTGCCAACACAACTCTACAGTCATCCTAAGCAGAAAGAAAAAGTATATTATCCTTTTCAAAGAGTCATCCTTCCCATCTTTGGAAATGAATGATGGATAGCAGTATGCATTTGTTTTCTGTTTTTTCACAAAATCTTATGACTTTATAGCCATGTCACACCATAAAATATATATATAAAAAGTAACCACCTGTAGTCCATAATTTCTTCTTAATTTTACATACTAAGAGAGCTGCAATTTCCATTTAAAATGTGTTTCCCAGTGGCCCAGGCCCAGGCCCAAGCCAAGATACAAACTAATAACCACCATACATTAATAACCCCCTGAACGAGCAAAAGGAAGTGGATACTTGTAACCTATCTTAGGAACAATTAAAACTTGAGGAACTAAACATGAAACCTGCATCACTCTTCAGACTAAGCACAATAACCTATTGAGCAGACTCTCCAAATCTCCCCACTTTAACTGGGTGGGACTCTGGACTGATCTATGGTACTACAGGAATGAAAATTAGCAGGTAAGAACCAATTTTCCTTTCCCTGTACGTACCCAGATCAGTCCATACTCCTGGGATGTACCCAACCTTCGCTAAATGGAGTGGGACTGCGAGAGTCCTGCTCGAAGCACACTTTCACCAAAGCTTATGACCTCTGAGACCTGGATAGCCAAATGATAATGCCTGGTGAATGTGTGTAAGGACTTCCAATTAGTCACCTGACAAATCTCATGGCGATAACCTGTTGACATTCGGCCCAGGAGGCCACCTGAGAACACATGAAGTGAGCTTTTAGCCCATCCTGGACAGATGTACGCCGAACACATCCTGACAGATGTACGCCGAACCAAAGTGCAATCATAGATTTCGATGCCTTGTGACCCTTCTTTGCATCACTCCATAGTACAAAAAGATGGTCCGACAACTTGAAGCTATTAGTGACCTTAAGATAGAGCAACAACACCCACTTTACATCCGAAATTTGCAACTCTCTCATGTGAGGTGCTGTAGCGTCCAAATTTGGAAAGGCTGGGAGCTCGACAGATTGGCTTAAATGAAATGACACCACCTTCAGGAGGAAGGAAGGAATCGTCCTAAACGAGACTCCCGAATCCATATTCTGCGAAAACTGGTCTCTACAGGACAAGACCTGAAGTTCCAAAATCCTTCTCACAGAGAAAATTGCCACAAAAAAACCACCTTCAAAGTGAGATCTTTCATAGTAGCCCTTCTAAGAGGCTTGATTGGCGCCGCACACATACCTTTAAAGACCATGTTAAGGTTCCGAGAGGGATACAAATTTCGAACCGGAGGACACAAATGCTTTGCGTCCCAGAGAAAATGTATCACATCGAGATGTACAGCTAGGGCAACCCCCTGCACCTTGCCTCGAAGACAGCCCAAGGCTGCCACCTGAACTCTGAGGAAATTAAAGACCAAACCTTTCACCAACCCTCTCTGTAAGAATGACAGAATATTTGCTACGGATGCCCAAGTAGGTTCAATCCCCTGCTCCGTCCACCAAGTCTCAAAAACTCTCCAGACTCTCACATACGCCAAGGGAGGTGGAAGTTTTTCTAGCTTGCAAGAGAGTAGAAATGGCATCCTCAGAATATCCTCTCTCCCTTAAGCGTTTCCTCTCAAAAGACAAGCTGCGAAACAGAAGCAAGCTACCCGATTGGAAAACATGGGGCCTTGATGCAGAAGCTTTGGCAGATAAGTGAGCCTCAACGGACCATCCATCGCTAGGTTGATCAGATCGAAAACCAAGACCGCCTTGGCCACTCTGGCGCTATTAGAATCACTTCTCCTGGATAGATTGCTATACGCTGTAAGATTTTGCCTACCAGTGGCTACGGCAGAAACACGTACAGAAGAATGTCCCTCGGCCAAGGTAGAACTAAGGCATCGACCCCTTCTGCTCCTTGTTCCCTTCGACTGAAGCAGCACAGGGCCTTGGCATTTTGGTGAGTTGCCATTAAATCCATGTGGGGCCTGCCCCATCTGCGACTGATGAGGCGCATTGCTTTCTCAGACAACTCCCACTCTCTGGGATCCAGCTGTTGCAGACTGAGAAAATCTGCTTGTACATTGTCCATGCCAGTGATGTGAGAAGCCGTTAATAGCGCCAGATACTGCTCTGCCCAGTGGATTAATTCGTGGATTAATTCCTGGGCTTCCTGAGCCACCACATGACTCTTGGTGCCACCCTGTCGTTTGATGTAAGCCACCATCGTCGCATTGACTGACTAGATCCTCACTGGTTTCCCCCACAACAGAAGTAGGAATGCCCGCAGCGCCAACCGCACCACTCGTCTCTAAGCGACTGATAGACCACAATGCTTCCTTTGCCAACCACTGGCCCTGCGTGGACTGGTCCTGGCATACCGCTCCCCACCCAAAGAGACTGGCATCGGTGGTAACAATCATCCAATCCGGAACCTCCAAGACCACACCATGCCACATTGGGCGGGAACCTGAAAGACCCGAACACAGAACACTCTCAAAGAATGCCTCTTCCTGCGCCCTCACATTCGATCGGTAATGTCTGGTGAAAGCATACAGCGAGGACTACACTGCAGCCCTACAAATCTCCTGAGGCGACAGAAACTGACATTCCACCCAGGAGGTCACCAGCGATTTTGTGGAATGCACCTTCAGCCCCACTGGAATCCGATGGCCTTTACTAATATAGGCCGTGCAAATGGCCTCTTTCAGCCAACAGGAAATGGTAGCCTCAGAGGCTTTATCTCCTTTCTTCATGCACCCAAAGAGGTGATCCAACCGCTGGAAACTATTTTTCACCTCCAGATAATGCAAAATAGTTCTCCTCACATCCAAAAGATGCAGCTCCCTGTCCAGAGGGGAGTACTTAGACCATTCCAAATTAAGACTCCATTGTGGGCATAATTTTCTGGCCTGAGGTCACAAATGCTTGACCCCCCTTTAAGAACTGAACCACATCTGGATGAAAGGCCAAAGACCTTCTTTGCCATTTTCCCTGAGCGCCCAAAACTGACACCTGCACATGTAGGGAAGTATAGGCTAGACCCTTAGACAAGTCCTATTGCAAAAATTCCAAGATGTGAGACACATCCATCAACAGGGGACCTACTTGCCTCTGAAGGCACCATGACTCAAACACCTTCCAGACTAACATATGGCAAGGAAGTGGCAGGTCGACGAGCCTGGAGAAGCATGGAAATAACCTACTCTGAATAACCTTTCAAGTGCAGCCGCCCCCTCTCAAAAGCCAAGCTGCGAGACAAAAGTGATCCTCCCAATCCGAAAATATGAGACCTTGATGCAGCAAGCTCAGCAGGTAAGGCAGCCAAAGGGGTCCCTCCACCGTCAAATGAACCAGATCTGCAAACCAGGGATGCCGAGGCCAATCTGGTGCTACTAGCACCACTAACCCGGGATGCGCCTCCTTGTATCTCAGAACCGGACAGACCATAGGCCAGGGAAGAAACACATACAGCAGGATCCCTATCGGCCACGGGCACACCAAAGCATCCAGGCCCACCAAGCTGACCTCTTTTGCAACTGAAGAACCTCTCCGTCTTTGCGCTGACCCGTGGCACACATGTGATTACAAGCTTTGTGGGACAACTCCTATTCCCCCAGGTTCAGTTGCTGCCTGCTGAGAAAATCTGCCTACATGTTTTCCGCACTCGCTTCCAAAGCTATCGCTCGACTTCTCGTTCCACCTTGGCAGTTGATGTATGCCACCGTTGTCACTTTGTCGGAAATCACCCGAACCATCTGCCCCTTGACCAAGGGAAGGAAGACCTGCAGGGCTCGACAAACCGCCCTTGTCTCGAAGCAAACGATGGACCAGACTTTCTCCCCTGGTAACCAAAGGCCCTGAGTCATCCAACCAAAGCATAACACCCTCAACCCATAAGACTGGCGTCCGTGGTAACCACCACCCAGTCCAGGGGCTCGTTCCATTCCCTTATCCAGACTGCACCTAGACAGCCAAGAGAGACTGGACCTGGATTCTCGCAGAAGGGGCAAAGGCAGATGATACTGTTCAGACAATGGATCCCATCTGGACAACAGTGTGCGCTGCAGAGGTCTAATGTGTGTAAACGTCCATTGAACCGAGCACTTGCAAGTAATCCCAGGCTGTTGGCAATGGAAAACAAAGCAGGCACATCATCTGTGCCTGCAACTTCACTTCCTTCGACAAGAACACCCTGCCCTTCTGAGTATCGAAGAGGGTCCCCAGATAATCCAAGAATTGGGACGGCACCAGAGGCTCTTTGCCATATTTATGACCCAACCCAGTGACTGCAAGATGTTCATAACTCGCTGGAGCGACCTCACGCACTCCTCCTCCAACTTCGCCCGAATGAGCCAATCGTCCACGGACGGGTGAACCAGAACTCCTTCCTTGTGCAGGGCCACCGCTACCACCTTGATGAAATTTCATGGTGCCGTCGCCAATCTGAAAGGGAGAGCTCAAAACTGAAAATGCTGACTCAGCACCATGAACCGAAGAAACTGATAGTTCACCCGAATCGGGATATGAGGATATGCCAACGTCAAGTCAAGGGACACCAGAAACTCTCCTTTGCGGATCACCGCTACCACTGTGCGTAGCGTCTCCATTCGAAACCACGGCACCGGAAGGGCCCTGTTCACCTTCTGCAAATCGAGAATGGGACAAAAGATGCCCTCTTTCTTGAGAACCACAAAGTAAATGGACTACCTGCCCTGCCCATGCTCCTCCCATGGCACGGGCACCATGGCACATAAATCCAGCAACCATTGCAAACTCCTCCACACAACCTCTTGCTTGCAGTGAGAGACCTTGCGAGACTTCAGAAAGTCCTCCCTGACTGGGCACAAAAGCTCTAGAGCAAAGCCGTCTCTTACTACTTCTAGCACCCAGTGGTCCGAGGTAATCTTGGCCCAATCTTTAAAAAAAAATATGGACCATCTGCCCCCTACTGCTTTTATGCAGGAGTGGGTGACTGGCTTCATTGCGCAGACTTTCCATCACCAGTCCCTTGACCGGCACTATCTCTGGAGCCTCTACGGACTCCACAAAAAGACTGCCAGTGGCCGCCAGCCGGCTTCGCCGACTCTTTCGGGGTGGCCCTGCCTGCCTGAAGCCTACGCAAATCCATAAACTGCATTCAAGTCAGGAAGACCTTCTTACTGGCCCGCTTATCCACAGGCAGCCTGTTCCCCTTTGATTCCAACTTCTTCATCAGCTGATCCAAATCATCCCTGAAAAGAAGCTTCTCTTTGAAAGAGAGGTTGCACAGCTGGGCCTTAGACCACATATCTGCTGACCAATTGCGCAACCACAGAAGTCTACAGGCTGCCACCACTGAGCAAATTCTACTGGCCGAAGTACGAACCAAATTATGCAGAGCATCAGCTACATAAGCCACCCCAGCCTCTAAACGAGTCAACTGCAAGGCGCTATCCCCTGTGGAAGTCTGATCCTGTGCCTTCTGTACCCAATACAGATAAGCTCTTTGCATCAAGCTGGCACAAAACAGTGGCCCAGAGATTCAGTGTTTCAGGTGAATCTTCAACTTAAGAACATAAGAAATTGCCATACTGCGTCAGTCCAAGGGTCCATCAAGCCCAGTATCCTGTTTCCAACAGTGGCCAATTCAGGCTACAAATACCTGGCAAGGACCTAACATTAAGTAGATTCCATGCTACTGATGCCAGTAATAGTAGTGGCTATTCTCTAAGATAACTTGATTAATAGCAGTTAATGGACTTCTCCATGAACTTATCCAAACCTTTTTTAAACCCAGCTACACTAACTGCACTAACCACATCTTCTGGCAACAAATTGCAGAGGATAATTGTGCATTGAGTGAAAAAGAATTTTCTCCAATTAGTTTTAAAATGTGCTACTTGCTAACTTCATGGAGGGCCCCTAGTCCTTCTATTATCCAAAAGAATAAATAACAGATTCACATTTACCTGTTCTAGACTTCTCATGATTTTATAGATCTCTATCATATCCCCCCTCAGCCGTCTCTTGTCCAAGCTGAAAAGTCCTAACCTCTTTAGCCTTTCCTCACAGGGGAGCTGTTCCATTCCCTTTATCATTTTGGTTGCCCTTCTCTGTACCTTCATCGCAACTATATCTTTTTTGAGATGCGGCGACCAGAATTGTACACAGTCCTCAAGGTGTGGTGTCACCATGGAGCGATAGAGGCATTATGACATTTTTCGTTTTAGTCACCATTCCCTTCCTAATAATTCCTAACATTGTTTGCTTTTTTTTTTGACTGCTGCAGCACACTGAGCTAACAATTTCAATGTATTATCCACTATGACGCCTAGATCTTTTTCCTGGGTTGTAGCTCCTAACATGGAACCTAACATCATGTAACTACAGCATGGATTATTTTTCCCTATACGCATCACCTTGCACTTGTCCATATTAAATTTCATCTGCCATTTGGATGTCTAGCCTTCCAGTCTTGCAAGGTCCTCCTGTAATTTATCACAATCCATTTGTGTTTTAACTACTCTGAATAATTTTGTATCATCTGCAAATTTGATTACCTCACTCGTCATATTCCCGGTCCAAGTGCAGATCCCTGAGGCACTCCACCATTTACCCTTTTCCACTGAGAAAATTGACCAGTTAATCCTACTCTGTTTCCTCTCTTTCATCCAGTATGTAATCTGAGAAAGGACATCACCTCCTATCCCATGATAGGAGGCAGATCCTGCTGCCGGGATCGTCGTCTTCTTCGTGACCGCCAAAACTGCAGCATCCACCCTTCAGAACCCGCAGGAGCTCCAAAGTCTCCTCCATCAGGGGATATAGCTTTGCCATAGATCTGCCCACTTTGAGGCCCACCTCCAGGAAATCCCACTCCTGGTTCACCAACTTCCTGATCTTCTTAGATAAGGGAAAAGCACTTGGAGGGCCCAGCAGCCCATCCAGGACTAGATTCACACCCTTGAGTCACCTTAACCCCCAATTCCTCCAACACCTGGGGAATAAGAGGGTGTAGTTCCTCCTTCTTAAATAAAACAGACCACTCGAGAATCATCCCCCTCCGGTACCAGAAAGTCATCCGGATCTGGGTCGTCTTTAGCTACATCCAGGTTTGCCCTGCTGCCACAGTCATGTCAGCATCCGGGTCCACCCCTTGCTAGTCCAAAAGGTTATCTTGTGGATCATCCAAATCCCCCTTGTCCCTGGGGTCCACTTCAGACTCCGCATGACGCAATCCCAGACGATGCAGTAGGTCGCTGTGCCTCCTGCAGCCCTCCTAGACTTCTTCGGCACGGAGGAAAGGCCCTTCTCTCACCCACATCCCCTTCACCTCCTTCCTTGCCAGAAATGCTTTATGCAACAGAAGCACAGATTCCGGTGAAAAGTTTTCTGGGCCATCAGTCCCCTGGAGAAAGAGGGGAAGGGTAGTATCTGAGCTCCCTTGAGGTGATGGACTGCAGCCCGTGGCCCCCTGCGGTTCCAGCCGCATCATGGGATCCCCTCAAACCCTCGGCTGTCGTCACCGACACCACCCCAGAGGCCGGAAGCTCATTTCCCCCATTTTGCACCCACTGAGGAGCCCTCCTCTCCAGAAGCACAACCGGCACAGAGAAAGCAGGGATTTAAGCGTGCAGACCACAGCCCACACGCGCGGGGCACACCTCCATGCACAGTTTCAGTGCCATTCCACGTGCTCCTGCACCAATGAACGCCACACTGTCTCCAAAGCCAGCCAGCCTTAAACGACGAACCAGGCCCATGCCCCCTAATCACGCCATGCCGGAAAGAAGCCGGCTGCCAATGCGGGGAAAAAAAAATGTCGTTTGCCGGTCAGGCAGCATGTAGGAAGCTAACACAGCCATGTCGACTGCCGCCGTACTTCAGTCTACCTCAGGACCAGCTGTTATTATCCCTCCCCCCGGGGCCCCCAGGGTATCATTGAGACCAGCACAATATCTCCCCTTTGTCCATTGAGGCTGGCAGTTCACACTGCCAAACAGCTCCTGCCCAGCTCCAGGCCATACCTTCTGCCCCCAGCTTCCTCTCCTTTATTTTAAAATTTTTTTTTTTTAAACTTTACAGGTAAGAAAATCACAGCAAAACACAGCCAGGGGTACTTCCATTAATCCAGAGCCTTGCAGACAGGGGCCTCGGAGGGTGCCAGTCCCCTGGCTATCAGGACATCCAGCACGATGCGGGTGAGCAACAGTCAGGAGTTCTCAACCCCCCGGAAGCCTGGCTCAACCTGAGAGATGGTCCACCATGGAACCTAACACCTCAGGGAGCGTCTTCCGAATCCTCTTCTAAATTTCTACTTAAATTTATTTTTTTTTTAATCTCAGACTGCAGGGTTGCACCTCTAACATCTGCTGGAGTCAGAGAAATACTGAAGAGGCTGTGGGTGGCACTCTCTGTTATGGAGCAGTGCCTCAAAGTATTGTTCTCTGACTCCATCTGCCAGTAGAGATGCAAAATCTACTTGTCTGGACTGATCTGGGTATGTTCAGGAACCAGAAAGATACTTGGCTACATAGGGAGAGGAATGGTAGGCAGAAAAAAGGAGGTAATATTGCCTTTGTGCAAGTCCCTGGAGACCACACCTTCAAAAGGATATAAATAGGATAGTGGTGGTCCAGAAAGTGGCTTCTAAAATGGTCACTGGTCTTCGTTCTGAAGCATATGGGGACCAACTTAAAGATCTAGACATATATCCCCTTGAGGAAATACAGGATATGTGCAATATGACAGATCTTTCAATACCTCTAAGATTTCCATGCACAGGTGACGGGCCTCTTTCTAAGAAAAGGAAACTCTAGAACAAGGGTTCATGGGATGGGGTGAAACGAGATTGACTCAGGAATTATCTAAGGAAATGTTTCTTTACAGACAGGGCAGTGGAAGCATGGAAGTCTCCCCTGAAGGTGACTGAGTCAAGGACAGGATCTGAATTCAAGAAAGCATAACTAAGTACAAAGGATCTATGAGGGAGTGATAGGGATTGTAGAGCTGAGCAGTTGGTGTGGATGGGCAAACTAGATAAGTCATATGGTCTTTTTCTGCCATCACATTTCTATGTTACTCCTAAGTCTCTCTCCCTACAATCTCATATATAACTTGTTAACAAGTGATCTGATAGAAGTTGATGTGAGCCCATGACAACCTAATCATAAGCTCACAGCTTGAGCTACTACACTATAGCCTAACACAACATATTTTATCCCACTGTTATTTATCGACAGCTGTTCAGATACTGTTGGCATTTCTTTTAACTTTTTTTTAACTTGTTTAAATAAAACTGAAAAGTGTAATTGCATTAAATGCCAAAATACAAGAATTTACATTTGCTTAAAACCATGGTGTATCCTCAAGTCAGACTCACATCCATACAAGAAATGTTTAAAAAGTATATGAATGAGGTTTTGAAAGTTCCATTAGAAGCTACTCCTCCTCTTACAAAGGTGTACTACATTTCATCAAATAAGATCAATTAAGAGCAAACATCTCCTCTAAATGTAATGGAGCTCCTTGAGTCATCTGCTGATCAGAAGGTGGAAAAATGTGGAACTGTATTAGTAAAATTCGTTTTTCCCTCGGATAGGGACACAGTTCTTAGGTTATTCCTACAAAATAGAAATGTTAAATTCTGTAATTATCAAATTTGGATATACCCTGATATTGTTAGAGCAACACAGCGTAGAAGGAAAGAATTTTTGGCAATGAGACAATTAGCTGTACAAATAGGAGCCCAAATGATAATTCGTTACATAGAAACATAGAAACATAGAAATGACGGCAGAAGAAGACCAACCGGTCCATCCAGTCTGCCCAGCAAGCTTCACACATTTGTTCTCATACTTAACTGTTTCTCTTGGCTCTTAGTAACCTTATGTTCTAATTCCCTTTTCACCCCCACCATTAATGTAGAGAGCAGTGCTGGAGCTGCTTCCAAGTGAAATATTAAGTTTGATTAGTTACCCAAGAAAATGCTTGTTAAGATTAAACGATGTAAAATATGTATATTTTGATCCGGCAGATTTAAAAACATTCTTAGAAGCTAAGATCTTAGTCGGGGGTAATGCTGGATAAGAAAGTTGCCACAATGTAGAAAATGGGATGTTATACTTTCTTTTTCCTAGATATAATACTTTAAGATGGCTCGATTTACAAAGATTGTTTACTGCTAAATTTCATAGTAAATAGGATATCTATTGATTAATTTATAATAGAAGATATTATTGAATTGCTAATTCCTTTTTTTTCTCTTTTTGTTTCTTTCTTCTAATTTTCCCATTTATGGGTAACTTTATTTATGTTAAATTATCCAATATTATTTACTTGAGCATTGTAAGAAAATAGATATCCGCATTCTATTTTGACATGTTATGTCATGATATTTAAAAATTTATTAAAGAGTAAATTAAACCATGGTGTAGCAGCTGAAATACAATAAACATGCTTAAGATCTGGCTCCACGAGGAGCTTGAAAGCAGTCTCTGCGGATGCTTCCTGCATTTGTAGAGTTACAAGAAGGCTTAAGTGAAGTGCTGCTGTCCCAGAAGATGGTGATGCATTATTTCTTAGGGCAGTAGAGTAAACTAATGTACACTAAAGTGGCTTAGAGAAGAAGAGTAGTACGATTTGGCTGTGCAGTCATCTGACCATATATAAATTTAAAAACTTAAATACATGGAGGAGGGTTAAATGTACATATATCCAACTGGTATACTTAGATTTCATGCTTTTTAATTTCACACATCTGAGTCACCCTCATACCAGCAGAATAATCCAAGCCGTTCATTGCAGTTGAAAGGCCACTAGAAATTTAATAATGTGTGAGGGGGTGCATGTGCGCAAGAGAGAGGTAGCCTGTGTAACAGGGGGTTTGCATGCAAGAGAGAGAGCCTGTGTGCAGGGGTTTATGTGAGAGAGAGAGAGAAAGAGAGTCTGTGAGAGGGAGGGAGAGTGCACATGAGACAGAGAGGAAGCCTATGCGCGAGAGTATGTGCATGTGTGTATGAGAGGGATATGAGAGTGGGGTCAAACTCTGGAAAAAGATGGCTGGGGTGGAGACAGTAGAAGAAGTTGAGCCTGAAGTGGAAGGGAAGCAATAGTGGAGTGCAGAGGAGTTGGGGCCTTAGAGGGCAGAGTGAAAGGGGTCTGGCCAGGGGAGTAGGGAGAGAGGGAAACACAGTGTACTTTTAGGGGAATTCTGCTCAAAATATTTAAAAAACTCTGCCTCTAAGTAACAGCTTTTCTCTATTACATTTTAAATTAATTATTCAGACTGTGATCTGTTATTTTGATCAGTATAAAGTATGCAGAATTTTAAAATTTTGTGCACAGAACTTCCCCAGGAGTAAGTATGTTACATATACTACCCCAGGACAAATAAGAGGCCTTCACATCTATCTCAAATATTGTTTTTAAGCTTTTGAATTCAGATGACCCCTTCTCCCTTGCTGATATATTGAGAAGGTATATTCCAAGGAGAACTTTGAGAACACAGTCAGATAATTTGTTAATAGTACCACTAATGCATGGGTACAGATTACAAATTACTCATCTTAGAGCCTTTTCTCATGCAGCCCCCACTTTGTGGAATGCTCTCCCTCTTGAATTGTGTCTTCAAAAGGACTTGAAATCCTTTCGGAAAAAAGTTGAAAACTTTTTATTTTGAAGAAGAATTTAATTTAAATTTTTGTTTTGATTTGATTTTGTATGTCATGTGAATGATAATTTTATGTTTATTATGCCTGTTTTGTTTTAAACCACAGTGAACCACCTAGTGGAAATCTAGTAGTATATAAATATTTAAATAAATGAAATAATGAAGTTACAGGAGATAGAGACAGCACAATACCACCTGATTCAATGAACATTGATTGGGTCAAGATGATTATTCACAGATTGCTGCTTGTAGCAAAGTAAAAGCTGTATTCACTACCTACCTGTTGCAAGGTCTTCTCACAGTGGAGACAGGCAGTTGAGACTTGCGACAGCAGGATAGTCATGTCTTCTTGTTGTTGCCTAAGCCAAATCAATCTCTCCCTCACATGCGCATCAACAACACTAAGCGCCATTTCTTCCTGACGACAAAGGGTCTCATGTAAATCAGAAAAATATGCACGTACACATGATCGGGCATTCTCTGCAGTACCTGGAACCTATAATATTCGTTAAAACAGACAGGAATAAAAGTTACTTTCTGAAAAGCAGTTACAAAAGTATAACCCCATATGGAAAGGTCTGAATGGTGCAATAAGCGTTAAAACAATACTTTACCTACCATTGCAACACCAAGGGTTGTGTATTAAGGTATCTATACAGTGTTGAAATATCCAGGTAAATAGCATGGCCTAGGCTCCTTTAAAGCAACAAGCACTAGAACATTCACCTATTAGTTTTGCACACATCTTAGATCACCACTAAAGGCTAATACAAATATTTAAAAAATATATATAATTTCTGGGCCATACAGAGGACCTGGGTTTGAATTCCAGGCCGTCTTCCATGTCCCAAGCTGGCCAGGGCAAGGGATGCCACACATGCAACACTCACAAGCCCTGAGGGAATGGAGTCTCAGCCATTGCCCAATGGCGACAGCTAGTGGCTAGGCTTAGGGTTTAAGTTAACCAGGTTCTGGAAGAAGCCGTGATTAGCAGCTCCTGACCAAAGAGCTGTCATTGAAATGGTTTAGCCAAGTTGGGAGGGGGATATAAAAACACAGCAAAAACCCCCAGGTAGTTGTGAATGAAAGCTCATGGTGCCAATATGCAAGAGGCTGGTTCTGACTGAGCAGGAAGCCCAGAGAGGAAATTGCCAGAAAAAAAAATAGGATCTGCTTCAGAAAATATTACAGTAGGTGACAATGTCCCCAGCATTCTGATGATGTAAAGCCACCTTAATATCATATTTCACTAGGATATGAAATTTGTTTCTTACATGTTCAGTGTGAGCTATTCCAATTCCATCTTCAACAATCTGTTCTCCTCCTTCAATGTGTTGAACAATGCTAACCAATTTCCTGGAGTACTCTGAGATTTCCTCTGTGAAGGTCCTTATACAGTGGGCCATGTCCAAAATGGAGGTGCGAATCTGGTTTGCTTCTGCTTCCAAGACAGCATGCTAAAAGCAAAACCAAAGAACAACAACTTAAAACCAAATCTAATACTAAATGTTCAATGATGTTTTCACAGTAGTTTTCACAGGAAATGAGCACAGAAAGAGACCAAACTGGCCCATCTAGACTATCCAGTTGAGTTTATTTCACTTGGGGTAGACAAGCATAGAAAATCCCATATTCAACCCAACATCAACCCTCTTCTATCCACCTCCATGCCAATATCTTGTCTTTTACTTGACCTTTCAACCCTTTTCCTAACACTACCTGGTACATCTGCCCCAAGCACAGCTAGAATCCACCAAAGCTCTTGTTCATATTTTATCCCATTCTGAAGCATTCCAAAGAGGTAGAGGCACAAACCTATTAGAGAGCTTGGAGCTAATTTAGAGATTACATAAAAACTGGAAGCAAGTAATTTCACAGAATTGAGTGCAATTCTTTAATAAAGGTCCTGGAGCAATAAAAAAAATGAGATAGGTAACTTCATGGTTTGATTTATAATCTAAACACACACTGCTGTGCAGTTAAATCATTAAACAAAAGAAGAAATGGTGGTTACAGCCTTCAAAAGAGTTAGGTCACCTTAACCATCTAAACATGTTGGTAAAACTAATGGTACTGTAAGCCATTCAACTTTAACTTAGCATGTGCTCAAGCCCTTGGATACTACATGTATAAAGTATGTGTCATTTACGATTTATTTATTTATTTAAATCTTTTCTATACCGTCGTTAAGAAGGATCCGTCACAACGGTTTACAATAGGGCAAATAAAATAAGGATGCTGAGATATATTAATTTACACAGGTGCCGTAATGATTCGGTACATAGTTTTCTAAATGATATAATTGGTTTGTGATACAATACTGTCCAGGAATTATCAGTTTAAAAACAATTCTAACTTTATAAGTGTCAGGATTAACCCGACCTACCTCAGCTTGATTCAACTGCTGATAAGAAAATTATTCCTTACCTGCTAATTTTCGTTCCTGTAGTACCAAGGATCAGTCCAGACGGTGGGTTATGTCCCCCATCCAGCAGATGGAGTCAGACTAAAAACTTCTGAGGGTGTAGGACCAGCATTAGATAAAATGCAGAGAAGACTACTGCAGTGGCAGACCCTCCCCCTCTATCTCTAACAGGTAGAATCCACTTACTTAAGATGGTGGAAGTACCCAAATGGTTATACCTATTGCAAATGCTCCTGGTCTGGTTAACTAACATCGACATAAAAGCCATCAATAAGCAATCCGCAATTTTATTTGGAGGGGTCGTAAAGCGAGACTGGCCTTTAGCCATCTCACCCGGGCAAAAGAGGAGGGTGGCTTGGCATGCCCAGACCTTAGACGGTACAACCTTTTGTGTATGATGCGTCATATACGAGACTGGGTCTTAGGTACAGAATATTTTTCTCTTACATCCTTTTTACAAGCTAGCTTCCAGGGTTTCTCCCCGGCAGTATTGATACAATTAGAATCCGCACATTTACCAGCGGACTGTAAGCAGCTTTTCTTGGTGCACATGGACAGACAAGCTTGGTCACACTTATGTAAACGTTTAGGAACCTCGTCCACCCACACTGCTTTTCTGCCCATCTGCCACAACTTCCATTTCATCCCTGGGAGGGAGCACACAGTCTTTCAGCAATGGGCTTCTAAGGGACTTTCAGCAATGGGTGTCTAATAGTAACACATACTATTCAAATATTGCAGCCTAACTCCAATTATGTGCATAGTTTTCAAGAACTCCAAACACTTTATGATCTCCCACAGAGGGATTTTTTTGCTTTCCTGCAACTTCGCCATTATGTTTTAACTTCTGGCCTACATAGGTTTTCTCCCAGTATCAGGTCTCAGCTGGGCAGCCTACTGGGCTTCCATTTAAAGATGAAAATATCTTGCACTTTATTCTCAAAGGTAGTGAAACAACTGCTAGACACCAATGCATTTGCGGAGATCAGTGACAGATGGCAGGGAGTTGAGGATCTGCAGATCTCGCCAGACATTATTAAAGCGTACTTGGGAAACATCAGGATCCTCACGGAGAATGCTAACTTAAGAGAACAGCAATTTAAATTTATATGGCAAATATATATCTCTACTGAGCAAGCATATAAATTTGGAATTAGTGACTCTCCAAAATGCTTGAAGTGTGGGGATAGTATTGGCGACTACATGCATAGTTTCTGGTCGTGTACTAAGCTTAAGGAGTATTGGGCTCAAATCACGGACTTCTGCAATGTAGTATGGGGCAGTAATATTCCCCTACACCCCCAGATACGGCTGATAGGTAGCGATCTAATGCCCCACATTTGGCTTCCTATAATTCTTACCTTATTTGTGAATAAAGCAGGGATGTTAGCTAAACAAGTGATTTTGGCAAATTGGGTCTCAGGGGACAGCCCACAATTTAAACATTGGTTGAATAAGATGATTAAGCTGGTGGCATTTGAACAGATGACAACAAATTCACAAACCCAAAAGAAGAAAACAGAATACTCAGATTTGGGGGCCTTTTAACAATTATGCACACTCCGAAGTGTGAGTGCGACGCTGGAGTATATCGGCACTGACTACCTGAGTTTAGAGTGAGGGGGTGTCATCCTTCCCTTTGCTGTCTCTTTCCATTTATTTTAATGCACGCTCTGGGTTTATAATATAACTGTCTCAACCATTGAAGAAAATGACCCCCGAATCCCATCTTCTCCAAAGTTTTTTTTTTTTTTTAGAATATACAAGCATTTAAATACTCGATTAAGAAAAATATTGGTAAAGACACAACAAAATATCACCAATTGAAACAATAACTATTACATGTAATTCTTCAATAAGTGTCTATGATACCTTATTCTAAGTCCTCTATAATGGGGAAAAGAAGACATGGAAATATAACAAGGCATTGTTTTCATAATTAAGACAAGGAAATATTCGACGAACAACAAGGTTCCTAATTTTTAAACAATTGTTAGATTTTACTGAGGAGTTACACTTATACTGTTCAAGAGAACTTCCTTTTGTTTATCTATCAAAAGCTTTTTTAACTGTGAGGGTTGATAGAAACAATATCTAACTTTTTGATGTTCAATACAACATTTACAAGGAAACTTCAGTTTATATGAAGCTCCTAGTTTCATTACTTCAGCTCTTAAGCTGAGGAATTCTTTCCTCCTCTTTTGGGTTTCCTTTGTTACATCCTGATACATTCTTACAGATAATGAATACAACTTTTCTCCTATATTCCTAAATAAAAGTTTTTGAACCCATTCCTTATCAGTATTTAAAAGAAAGGAGATTATTAAAGTGGCAGATTGAGCTAACTCCAAATTTGTAGATTCTAATATATCAGTGATATTTAAAGGAGTAGTAGATGGTGGTTCCACCTCTTTATCATTTTTATTTTTCCACTGGGGAATATAATATATCTGGGTTAATGGGGGTAAGGCTTGCTGAGGAATTTTCAATACCTCTGTAGCATATTTATTCCACAACTCTCTAGCTGAGAGATGTGGAATTTTAGGAAAATTTACCAACCTTAAATTCCTATTTCTTTGTTGGTTTTCCAACCCCTCCATTCTCCTAGAAAAATATTGATTCTCTTTTATAATTGATTCATTCAGATTTTTTAATGTCTTTAATTCACCCGTGTTTTTTCCTATCAATTGATCTCTTTTATTATCATCTGTTGATATTTTATTAATTTTAAGTTCCATATTCTCAATCTTGCTCACTATTGGGTTCAATTGGAGTGTTACATTTTTATTCATTATAACCAGGGCTTCCCAGATGGTTTCTAAGGAAAAAACTTCAGGTCTCTCTATAGATATTGTTTCTATTTTCACTCCTCTTTGCTCTTGAGCTTGAAGAGATAAGGAACCCTCAGGTATAGTCCCATCTGGTATACTAGTAAAACTAGTATGTTCTGCTATCGATACTGAAGATGTTCCCAGTCCATTACCCAGCTCACCTGCATCAACCGCAGGTTGTGGTTTGTCTGTGTTCAGATCAGATCTTATAGATGCAGGATTCACAGGAGGGAATCTAACTTCCGGCGATAGAGAGATCTCAAGTTCACGAAATTTTGCCGTGCCTTCCTGCAGAACTTCAAGTGATTAATCACCCGGTCGTAAGGAAACCTTTCTAATGTGGGCATTCATAGGGCCCAACACTGGACTAGTCAAGTTATCAATAACCGGCCTTTCCCTTGCCCTTCTTTTTCGGGCCGAGTGAGGCATTTTTTCAAACAGTAAAGGTATAATAGAAATACTGATACTTATCTTGACTGGGTTGATCGTCTATAGCCTGTTTTCCCCAATTGGAGACCAACGGTAGCGATTTCATGTGCAATAGTAATCCAAAGTCTATCCTAAATCCATCTGAATCCAGGCGAAGCCAGGCAAAGCCTTTTTAGCGCGCGCGACTTTGGCAGCGTGCCGGCATCGACTGCGCGCCGCTAGTGGCCTGGTTTTGTAAGACCACTTCCTGGGTCCCGCCCTCCACATCGAGGGACGCACTGGAGTCTCCGTCCGGGCAAGTGGCAGTCCTTACCCCGGATGATAGCAGGTAATGGCAAACAGGAATCGCTCCCTCTTGGTCTCAGCACGGTTTCAGAAGGGCCCGGCTTTGTAGGACCACTTCCTGGGTCCCGCCCTCCACGTCGATGGACGCACTGGAGTCTCCGTCCGGGCAAGAGGCAGTCCTTACCCTGGATGATAGCAGGTAATGGCAAACAGGAATCGCTCCCTCTCGGTCTCTTCTCCAAAGTTTTAAACAAATATGGCCAGTGCACCATATCAAAAGCCTTTTTGGCATTGACCAACAAGGCTACCATTGGGATATTATGTTTTTTTACGAACCATATATTATCTAGTATTTTATGGACGTTGCCCGCAGCAGTCCTCCCCGGGATGAACCCCCGCTTGATCCGGATGAACCAATTGCACAATAAAGCAGTTTAATCTGTTTGCTAAGATTTTGGCTAGCAGTTTTACTTCAATATTTAAGAGCGATATTGGTCGGTATGACCCACATACCGCCGGGTCCCACCCTGGCTTTGCTAATATGGTAATTCCACCGAGTAGAGGTGCCAACTGCGCAGCATAACATTTATAAAGCCAAGGAATACATCCGTCGAGTCCTGGAGATTTACCAGGCCGGAGTGACTTAATGGCTTCTTGAATTTCCCCAAGTGTAATTTCTTTATCTAAGAATTGCCTTTGAGAGGATGTCATCTCCGGCAAAGGAATATCATTTAGATATTGCTCTATCGCACTACCTGTAATTCACTTATCCGCACTGTAGAGAAGGGAATAACATTAATGAAAGCTGTTTCGAATGGAGGTATTATCAGTCAGCAAAGTGCCCTCTGTAGATCTAATCTTTAAGATGGTGGATTTGGCTTGCCTTCATTTTAGGGTATGTGCTAGGTATTTCCCAGCTTTGTTTCCCTCCCTCAAAAAAAACCTGTGTTGCGCTAGTTCAATCTGATGAGTAATTGCAGCGAAATCCAACTCAGCCAATTGGGTGCGGATATCCCGTATCTTTTGGCCAACCTGTTTTCGTGAACTATCCTGATGCTGTACTTCCATTAAATGTTTTAGTTGGCTTAGTAGGTTATTACGTTCCCTCTCCTGTTGTTTCTTAATATAAGAGCCTCTGGCAATAGATGTCCTGCGCAGCACTGCCTTTAAACATTCCCAAACTGTCCCTAGGTCAATTTCCCCTGTGTCAGTTTTAATGTAATCCTGGAAGTCCTTTGCAATCTGTGTCTTAAATTCCCCATTTTCCAACAGGGAGTCATTGAGCCTCCAGAACCTCTGGCCTCCCTCATAGTTCTGCAGCCTCAATATAAACCATATTGGTGCATTGTCTGACCACATGATAGTAGACATGGTGGAAACAGAACCTGAGTGCATCAGTATCGTATCAAGCATGAACATGTCTAATCGAGAATATCTGTCATGAGGGTGCAAATAGCAGGTATAGCTTCTCGAAGAAGGGTACCCGAACCTCCATATTTCAACCCCTGACACGAGTTCCATTCATTTTTTTTGAGAGCTTGCCTGGATTGCTTAGAATCCGCACTCTGAGCTGTAGACGTATCTAGGGTTGGATTAATTGTAGTACTGAAATCGCCCCCCATAATGACACTCCCCTCCATTTTAGTAGCTACCACATCGTATAGAGCAGTGAAAAATTCCTCCTTCTGCGTGGTAGGACCATACACGTTCAGTAGAGTCACTCTCTCCCCCCCTATTTTTAGCATGAGCAGCATATAAATCGACTCTTAGGGTCATAATGGGTGCTAAGAACCTCATGATGGAGATCTTTATGTATTAGTATGCTGACCCCCGTAAATTTTTCTGCAGCTGTTGCTGCTGCCCAATACTGGTGAGAATATCTATCGGACCGCATCAACCCCTCCATACTGTTTCCGCAGGTGTGTTTCCTGGAGATGTGTCACATCAGCTTGCAAACGATCCAACTCTTTAAATAATAACCTTTTTTTTACGCCCAGAGTTTAGCCCTTTGACACTGAGTGAAACAAATGTAAACGTGGTCATGACGACAATCCAAAATCCCCCCAACTCTTTTGCCTAGAAAAGTAACAGAACAGTCTCCCCTGTGTGTCAGCAAGCTCTTCCCAGTCCAAATACCTAAGCTCAAGACAGCAGCGCTCCACTTATCGTAACCATTCCCTTTATTGGTTTTCCTGGTATTGGCTTTTGTCTTGAACATATAGGATAGACCCCTCCTCTCTACCAACCCCTCTAAGTACCTGGGGAACTACTTTCCGTTCCCGGTTCCGAATGGAGGAAGTAGCCATGCTGGGAAGCGGGTCAACCCCACCCCGGGGCTTTCCCTGCAACTAATCAGTAAGTTAAACCTCAAAACTTCAGGAACCCATTATAGACCAAAATGCTGAGTTTCCATGTAACAAGGGTGAATAGCTGCTAATGAAAAGCTCTCAACTGATGGCAAAAACTGTGTACTATCTCTCAGTCCTTTGAAAAGACTGTCAAGGGCTATTCGTCTTTGCCCTCCGTGTTCTTCTGAAGTCTGCGGCCCCCCTTGGTAACTCGCTGCCAATGAGGCGTTTCCCCTCTGTTCCCTGAGAGTTTCTTAAAAGGTAGTAGAAGGTAGATCCACCGCTATTCCTGCTGCTTTTAATATGTCAGCCGCCTCTGACACTGTGCGAACAGGGTGCGAAGTATCTCCCAGCTGGAACCACAATCCAAACGGGAAAAGCCATCGATATCGGGTCATTGCCGCCACCAGCGCCGTAGTCACTGGTTTAAAGTCCAGTCTCTTCCTAAGGGTTGATGCTGCCAAGTCTGCGTAGATCGCCACAGAATTGCCTTCCCAGTTCCACTCTCTTTGTTTTCTAGCAGCTGTTGCAATTTGCTCCTTATATGCATAGGAATGAAAACAAACGATTATGTCCCGTAGCTTACTGCCCACTTTAGGCATCAAGGACTGTGTGCTCTCTCTATATTGGGACTTGGTCGCACAACTTCACTTTGGGCCTCTGTCACCTCCAAGAGTAGTGTACAGATCTTATTACCTGAGAGTAGTCAGTGTATTCGGCAGTCTCTGGTATTCCTTTAAAGTGCAAATTACAGCGCCAAGACCTATTTTCAAGGTCTTCCATTTTATCAGCCAAATCCGTGCTGCTGGACTGAAGCTCACTTGCGCTAAGCTGTAGATTTCGCCACTCCTCATGGGCATCCAAGCGCGTATCTACCTCATCCACTCTGCGGCCCAGATCAGAAAATTCCTCTCGGAGCCCCTGCATCACTTAGTAACTTCCAATTTATAATTTTTTATGTCCTGCCGCAGCTCTCCGAACCAGGAACGCATCTCCGCTCGGTGGGGGGGAAGGGGGGGAAGCTCAGCATCCAAGAGCTGCATGTCACCTCCGGCTTCCCCCAGGCCCTCGACTCAGTCTTCCGCCGCCATTTTGTTGCAGTCCTGGTCTGTTTCTTCTCCACTCCTGATATGAGTATTTTTTAAAGTCCACTACTTTTTTTTTTTTGCTGCCATGCACCCCACCATATCTGCTCCCTCCTTATATTTGTAGTTGTCAGTTCCGCTTATTTTTTCACTTTTTTCCCCCGAACCAGCCCTGCGGCACGGAGAGCTTCGCTTCAGGCATCAAGCATGGGAAGTGACGTCACTTCCTCCTCCTCCTGCAGTTCCTTGTTCTTGTTGAGAAACCCCTTCATGTTTGCTCCTTGAGAGTAGGGATGTGCATTCGTTTCATTCGTTTCATACCTTCCCCATTATATGCCAATTAGACATGCATTCATTTCATGTGTTTCATATTACATGCTTGTATACGAAACGTATGAAACGAATGCACATCCCAACTTGAGAGTCCTTCATGGGATGGGAGAGGTTCCTCCATTAGAAGGGCTAGAGGAATCCAACAGGGCACCCTCACTGGCTTCTTCAGCACTGCTGACAGGCCACCTGTCTGCTCAACTGACATGGAAGGTGGGGAGGCCTGTGGCTCTTGTGGGTCCCTGCACAGTCTACCGGTTGCATACTGGACATAGGGAGCCTGCCACCATTGGTACCTTCTTGATGCCACAAGCCACACAATTGTGGTCTCTCATCATGGCCTCAGGGGTGTGGCCTAATGAGGCAAAAAACACACAATGCGAAATTCAGAGTTTTGTTCAATGAGGGCTTGTACCTTCATTGTCAGGAGGCGGTCCAGTTGTGGGGCTAGGCCATTTCTCAAGGGATGGTTCTCAGAGATACTTACCTGTCTAGAGTGGAGAACGTGAATTGGTTGGTGCAGTGCAGTCCCTAGTGAATTGGTTGGTGCAGTCCCTAGTACTAGAGTACTAGGGAACTCTAGTAGTGGATCTATTTGTCTCCCAACAGGAGCATCCCTCTATTCTGTTCCAGACAGAGGCACACAGCAAACTAAACTTAGATGCTTTTGCCCAGCATTGGGGCAGAGGTCTTCTATACGCATATCCTCTAATTCTGCTAGTGGTGAAGCTCTTGTTGAAGCTCAAAGAAGACAAGGGGACTTTGATTCTCATAGCCCCCATTTGGCTGAGATATATCTGGTTCCTGCTCCTACAGGAAATGCCCTTCTGGAAATCGATCAGGCTGATAGGACCCCAGATATCACTTAGTATCAAGGAAGTTGTACCATCCCTACCTAACGTCCCTATTGTTTTCCACTTAGATGTTGAGAGGTTCATTCTGCAATCCCCTTAATGTTTTGAAGGATGTCTTATGTTTTTTTGGCTTCAAGAAAAGCTTTCACTAGGAAGTCCTGTGGACTGAAGTGGATGAGGTGTGCTCTAGATTTTCTCCTGCTCCACACAAACACTGTTTATCTTCCACAGTTATTTGATGCTTGTCTCAAGGGCAACTCAGTAAGAGTCCAGCTTAGTGTGATTGGCACATACCATCACCATGTAGAAGGTAAGACCACCATAGTCAGGCATTTTGTAAATACATGTGGAGCAGATGTCTGCCCAAATGGTAGAAAGCAATACTGGAGGTGGAGGTTTCCTACTCTGAATCTGAGATATCCCGTGACCAGGAAAAACCTCCATATGAACATAAGCATCTTTTAGACTGTAACTGCAGAGTTAGTTCCCTTTTTGAAGGAAGGAATTAAGTTGCCCAGGAAAACCATCTTGAATGCTTCTCCTTTGATCAATTTGTTCAAGGATCTTAGGTCTAGGATGGGACGAAGTCCCCTTGTTTTCTTTAGAATTGTAGAAGCAATGCCCTAAAGCCTTATAACCATGTACTCAGGAAAAATGGAGGTCTCTGGTCAAATACAAAATGGACGTTTGACCTATTTTTCTCTGCAAAACTATGCAGACAAACTGGACTTTTCTGTCAAGGCAGCCAAGAGTCTGGCATGATTGTTCTACATAAACAAACATATTTGCAGAGCTGCCTTGGAACAATAGAGGGCTATGCTTTGAAGACAGGCGCCTGGCCTAGGTGCTTAGAAGACTGGGTTTTACTATCCACCAACCAGCACTGATGGGTTCATCAGCAAGATGTTTGTCCTGTACTCCTGCCCAATGCCTCTCTGCCCCAGAGTAGAATGAAGAGATAAAGAAAAAAAAACCCCACATTGAAAAGATGGACCATTTGGCCCAATCACACTGCTAATTATGGACTTATTTTGCAACAAGTCACTGAAAAAGTGTGTTTATAATGTGAAGAACAAAAAAAAAAAAAAGACAGGGGGGACAGGAATAACTGAAGCCAATCGACATCCTTCTGCCATAATCAGCCACGGAAAAAATGATTACCGTTTTACTCCAGGCACAGGGTCTATCCCCAGTCAGGCTGATTATAGTTCATGCAGACAGCAAGGCCAGTGTGTTTCATCAGCCAGTAGCTGAAGCCGATCCTGTAACAGCTGGCCTGCTCGAGATTCTCAGCACAGATTACCTGGGTGATGTTTTGGGCATTTCTTTACAAACTCTTACCAGTGGAAGCCAGATAATATCAATTAACTACTGAAGTGCAAGTTGCAGTTACTTTGATATGCAAGGGTTTTGCTGTTTACTTAATATAAAATATAACCTAAGAACAGAATAATTTCCTATTCTAAAGTTTTGCTAGCTTGTAATCCTTCCTCTGACAAATCAATAAGAAGTTGTACTGAATTCCTAACACTATCCCTAATAAAAATTCCATATCTAAGGTAAACTGTCTCAAAATATTATTTGAAAGATTCAGATCAAAATAAAGAGGTATAGTTGGTGTATAAGATTTATATGCAAATTATAGCCTACAGAGTCAGGAAATACTTGAAGTATCATTGCTGCCCTCTTTGCCTTAAGGACATAAGAAATTACCAAACTGGGTCAGACTACAGGTCCATCAAGCCAGCATCCTGTTTCCAACAGAGGCCAAACCAGACTACAAGTACCCATACATTAAGTAGATCCCATGCTACTGATGCCAGTAATAGCAGAGGCTATTCCCTAAGTCACCTTGATTAATAGCAGTTAATGGACTTCTCCCCACAAAAACGTATCCAAACCTTTTTTTAAACCAAGCTACACTAACTGCACTAACCACATGGACCCTTGGTCTGACCCAGTATGACATGTTCACATCCTCTGGCAACAAATTCCAGAGCTTAATTGTGCATTGAGTGAAAAAGAATTTTCGCCAATTAGTTTTAAATGTGCTACTTGCTAACTTCATGGAGTCCTTTGGCTATTAGGAGTGTGGCGTGGTCCATTTGAAGCACTTCTAAGATAGGTCTAGGGGGCCAATTTGGTAAGAGACCAATAGGTTCAATTTGTAACCTCTTGACAACGTGGAGGACACACATGTCCAAGGTTATACTAGGCCTATGGCTTACATAAAACCACAGCCTGTCCCTGACTGGTAAGGATACTGGGATCTACCTATGCTCTCTGCGGTCCAGACAAAACCCCATCCCAGGTACTGACTGGGATGCAGTCTGACTTAGGTGCCCCCCCTGCTGCCTTGGATGGGCACGAAGGGCCTGTTGCGACTGGGACCAAGGGGGCAGAGGGCAATGCCTCCTCAGGTGGAAGTGTCTCCTCTACCCTGACCTCAGGTACCTCCTGAAGAAGCAGCAGTCTGGAATAGCTATGGAGAGATTTGGAGTGCTGCACAATGATTTCAGATCTGTTACCTCATCATTGACTCTATGTCCAAAGAGAATCTCTCCACTGCAGAGCATGTCAGCAAGTCTTCCTCGAATTTCTAGACAGAAATCTGAAGCCCACAGGCAGGGGAGTGTATGCCCCTAACCCCACAGTAAAACACACTCGATATTTCAACAACATCATATTTTCTGCACCCCCAACCTTTTGTTCACCTGCTTCAGGATATTCCGCCTGTACTGGCTATGCGGGAAATTAGCAAAGCTTCCTGAAAACCTCTCCTTCCAGGTGTTGTGCATCAATGGGGACTGATGCAGATGCTTCCTCAGCTTCCCTCGATGCTATCTTCAAATGGGAGGAGTCAGATGTTGATCTGTCTCCGGGTTACCTAGCAGCCACAGACATTGAGGGAACTGCCCCTAGCCCCCCTCCCCCCCATTGGTGCAGCTCCAAGATCCTTCGATGTCTATGCAGATTCCGATTGATCAATCTTCCAGGACCTGCATAAAACATTCCATAAGCTGCAACCAGTACTTTCATCCTTTTGGATGAAGTTCTCCACACCTGCAGTATCCCTAGACATCATGCAATGCCCGCAAGCATAGGACACATTTATCATGGAGGTTCATGACAGACATGGTCCTGCTGCATAGAGGGTACTGCTGGAATCTGCTAGACATGTTGGAGCAAACTATAAGGGTATCAATGGCTGGCAGGCACAGACAGCCCCACCATCCTGGGGGAACAGCAGCGAACAGAAACTTAGAAAAACGCTGAAAACCTTTACCCAAGGAACCACAAGGAAAGAGACTACAGGACCTCATGATGGACAGAACAAAGCTAAAAGGAAAATGCATGAAAAACCCGTACAAAATTTCAGAAAAGAGGCAGCTCAAATGCAATCCACTGCTCCATGGAAAAAGAGAATGAAGGGACACTGTGTGAACATGTGGCATAATAGCATGCTGTGAGTATGGCCCAGTGAGGCTCAAAGTTCTAGTAACTGATATAATTTTTCTGTGCTGGGCTCCTTCAACTGACATCACCCATATGTGAGGACTACCATTCTGCTTGCCCTCAGAGAATATATGAATAAAACAAAAAATCATATCCAAATACTCAGAATTACATCTTAAAATAGCCCAAACATGCAGTACAGATCATCATAAGAACAACCTACTTCTTAACGAGGATATGAATAATATAATCATAGACCTGATGATAGTGATTCATAAAATTAAAAGTTTTATTGTATTTGCACAATAAAATCCAACTTATTGGTGAAAAAAAATTCACCTGCTGTATCATCTGGTGTTTAACTCCATATGATGCAGAAGTAGCATCCACTTCTGTTCACTTAGACATTCACCGAAATATACAATTTGACTATTTACAAAAGAAACATGTTACTATTCAAATGTCAAATGAACTCTCTGGACAATAACACAAGCATTGTTTCTTCTACAAGGATTAAGCTCTAGAGCAGAATAACTGAAAAGATATGAACATGTCTAGAGACTTTATTTGCAGGCTGGTTAGTGTGAGCGTTTCCAATAAAGTGTCAGCATACAGCTACATGAAAGGACTAAATGGAGAAATTATTTACCTGATAATTTTGTTTTCCTCAGTGTAAACAGATGGACTCAGGACCAATGGGTTATGTTCCCTTGCAGCAGATGGAGACAAGAGTTAGATTTCAAAGATGTCGTCACCCTATATACACACCCCTGCAGTGACTTCAGCCCTTCAGTATTCTCTTCAAAAGCCACTGAGGACACACTAATGAAAAAACTTGATTAAAAATGATTAAAAACAGATAACCGTAACTGTACGCAACCAATCATAAATACTGAACTCCAGTAAGAATACAGATGCCCTGTTATAGAGACTGGATGACGGCTTACCCGTAATCTCTTGGAATCGATATCCACCTCATAGGCAAATCCTTGGCACTGTTCTTGGGCAGCTGTGGGCGGGATGCTGAGTCCATCTGTCTACACTAAAGAAAACAAAATTATCAGGTAAATAATTTCTCCATTTCCTAGCGTGTAGCCAGATGGGCTCAGGACCAATGGAATGTACAAAAGCTACTCCCGATCGGGATGGGAGGCTGCCCGCGCGCCGGTTAACACCCCCCTTGCAAAGGCTGCATCCTCTTAGGCCTGTACATCCAGGTGACAACACCTGAAGAAGGTGTGTAAGGAGGACCACGTCTTCACTCGGCAGTCTAGCTTCTGCCCATGAGACTGCCTGAGTCCTAGTGGTTCCCATGAGCACCTCCTTAAGCCAGCGAGCTGTAGTAGCCCGTGAAGCTGGTTCACCCTGCTTCCTTCCAGCATGAAGGACAAACAGGCGGTCCATCTTTCAGATAGGTTCTGAAACTTCCAGATACCACATCAAACGTCTACTGACATTCAAATAACAGAGGCGGTGGTATTCTTCTGCATCCTTGTTCTTATCTAGGGATGGCAACGAAATGGACTGATTCAAATGAAACTCCGAGACCGTGGGCAAGAAGGATGGAACGGAACAAAGCTGGAACACTCTTGGAGTCATCCGGAGGAACGGTTCCTGACACAACAATGCCTGCAGTGCAGAGATGTGATGTGCTGAGCATATAGCCACCAGGAACATTGTTTTCAAGATTAATAAAAGCAAGGAAAGACTGTGCAGCAGCAGAAAGGAGGGCCCTGTCAAAAATTCCAATACTAGATTAAGATTCCAAGGAATCCGTATCCTCTTCGTCCGTGCCGTCTGGGTCCCTGCCAAGGATACCCTCAGTGAGGCGTGGGATGCCTCGAGGTCTGCCGATAGGACTGGGTGAGGGAGGTCTTACCAGCTGAGGCTCTGTCCAGACAGGGGCAAGTGAGGTAGCAAGTCTGCTGTATGAAGGCTTGAAGGCCCTGGAAAAATTCCACCCAAGAGAAGGCAGCCAGGTCTATGCCTAGCCCAGGAGGTACTGGGGTAGGCGCCTCTGAATTTCCCTCTCCCATGGATGACCCAGTCACATGGGTACTCAGATCCAGGGTACTTCCACTTAAGGCTGTGGCTGACCCATCCTCTGAATGGGAGGCGGCGAGCTTAGCAAAGTCTGGGGAGGACAACTCTCCCTGGGCTCCCTCACAGTGCTGACATAAGCTGGGATCCAGGTCAGACTGTGAAGGCGTAATATAACAAGCAGCACAGAAAGAAAGATGCTTATGTTTCTTGGCTGCCGGAGCCACTGGTGGCAGGAACTGTGCATTCTGTCTACTCGCACTTAAAATTTTATGCACACAAATTTCAGGCGCCTAGGCGGTCACGGCAAGGTGTGTGCACAGCCGTGTGCACGGCTTTACCTGTATTCTGCGCTTAGGTTATGTGTGTATGTACGCGCCCAGCATTGTGCATGCAGCGCATGCGCAGAGCCGATGCACTGCGCGTACCTACATTCTATGGAGGGAAATATGGCATGCACAAAGGCGCACGCAAGATGGAGCCACTGTGGCCTACCAAGCCTAAAGTGGGGCCTAGTTCAGCCGGAGGCTGCTCAACCCGCACAGAAGCCCATTTCCCCTTTCCAATGGGATCAGGAAAGATATTGGTACGGCGCACCAAGCAAGGAGATGGGAGGACATCTTACTGAAAACCCCTCCAAACATCTCTGAATCAAGAGGTAACTCTTGTCTTTTAAAAAAACAAATCAAAACAAAAAAAAAAACCCACTTACCTGGGGGCTCAGCGCTTACTGGCAGAGTATAGAAACGGTCTCTGACATTCTCCATGAACCAGTTAAGATCAATGCGCCACAGGCACTTCTCAATTTGGAGAGTGATGGGGAAAAATCTATACATGTGAGATTTATAAAATTTAGTATTGTTGCTACTAGGTGTACCATAGCACAACTGTGGAAGTCGACGGAAACCCCACTATCCAGCTCATTCAAGCCAGGGTACACACCCTATACACCCTGGGGAAAATCACAGCACATAAACATAAACGCCTAAAACAATTTCACCAGATATGGGCCCCTTATGAACCCTGGTTAACCACTCAGCTCTAACTGGGATGACTTTATAGATGCTGTAATTGATGACTTTGATTTTATTGTTTTTCTTTTGGTACTTTATGTGAGAAGTATTATCAGGAGACCACCTTGGAGATTCACTTTCAATATAATCAGATGACTGGGGGGGGGGGGGGGGGGGGGGGGGATGGAAACTAAACAACTACAAAACTAAAAATTTCCATACATATTAGACAACACTACACGGTTACAAATCAGTAGTTTATTAGAACAAAGCAGGTCATTATAGTTCCATGATTAATGTACATATTGTTTACAGCTTTTACAGTGTAGTAATGATAACTATGTATACAAAACTAGATTCCAATTATTAATGTATGGACGGTTGGAGAGCATAGCTTTGTTATATATCATAGAGATTAATGCTTTGAATGTTATTTGTTCAATGTAGCACTGGAAATTTTGCACTTTTCTAATAAACGTTTAAAAAAAACCAAAAAAAAACCAGTCTCTGACTGCGGGGGGAGTGCTTTGCTTCCTGCACCCGCTGCCTTTCAGCTGCTTAAGCAGCAAAGCCCACACCGGGAACTGGCTACTGGACCAAGACAAACCTCAGAGATCTTGGAAATCGCCTCAGGAATTGACAACTGGGGGAGGAACCTTTAGGTATCACTGCAGGAGAGCGGGGCTGAATTTTTTCTCCAATTTAAATGTAGAATTTCTTCTTCCAAAAAGTACAGCAATCTCCATAGAGGGGTATATCCACCATCTACTGGAGACGGAGAAATACTGAAGGGCTGAAGTCACTGCAGGGGTGTATCTAGGGCGGTCAGCTTTTAAATCTGACTCCATCTCCATCTGCTGGCAGGGGAGCATATCCCATTGGTCCCAAGTCTATCTGGCTACTCACTAGGAAAATCAGGCCTTATGTGAATGTAAATAGTTCTAAAAATTCCTAAAAAAAAAAAAAAAACCCCACACCCCACAAATGTTATTTACAAGGAAAGCAATATTCTATAATTGACCATAAATTTTTTTTTTGTAAACATTTCAATACTGAAACACTTATCTAGTCTAGCTATAATTAGGTGAGGTTTTCATAGTGGCACAAGATACAGTATGTGATGGCATTATTTGATATTTCAGCAGCGTGTCCTGATCTACAGGTTAATGGACATTGGGATATCTGGATCAGTTTTATCATGGTTCACCTGTTCTTTGAGTAATCACACAAAGCAGATAAGGTCCACTTCTGGGATTTCCTCATGGTATTCCATCTCTACAGGTGTTCCCCAGGTTTAGGTCTTACCTGCTATGTTATTCAACATCTGCTTGCCCCCCCCCCTCCCCCTCAGTAAGTTACTTGCAAGCTAGGGATAAACTATAAGATACATGCTGATATCCAATTCTTCACCCCAGCTATGTCTTCTTGGTCTCCCTCTGAATTTGAGAGAGACTTCCACCCAGCTCCTGCCAAGTGTGGTTGAAGCCTAAGTTTACTAAAACTTTTTCCACCCTCATTTTTGCATATTATACAGAAACTGATTTTCAAAATGTGATTCTAGCCAGCAAACTCAGCCAATATTGGCAGACAGTTAATGATCATACACACATTTAATTTTATTCAAGAGAGGTTTCTCTCCAGAGGACATCTTTAAAACCACTTATTTGAATGGAGCGAATAATTAAATGACAAATAGGAAATACCTTGTGACCTTGATGTTTTCCATATTCTTTGCAGACGCAGCACATAAGCGGACTACCTTGACAACCTTCTTCTAAACAAACAAATTCAATGGCATGTACTTGATGCTGGCAACACATGGTCTTCTCATGAGGTTTATCAGCTAGGGGCACGCGCCGGTGCTTTGCTAGCGTCTTTGTAGAATGTGTGAGCTGGGAACAGTCTGCACACAGATGAGAAGCACAAACCGTGCAGTACATGGATGCAACATGAGCTTCATCTTCATCACATCGAATGATGCTCTGTCAACAGTAACACAACCCACCACAAACATATCAATACCTGATGCCCAAACACATTCTGCACTTAACATTTCTTCTCATCTTCCTCTTCCAACTCATCTATCCTCCAACAGCTCTCTGCAATCTTGTCAAACGTTTACAGTAATCAAGAGGGGCTACCATTGCACAAGTTCTGTGGCCACCATTTGGTCAATTTACTGTAGGTGCAGAGGTCTATATGATAACAATACCATAGAAAATGTTACAATTTATACATTTTATGTTAGAAAAGGAGGTTCCCAAACCTGTTCTCAGGAAACCCCATCCAGTCAGCTTTTTCAGGATATTCACAAGATATATTTGCCTAGCGTGCATGAAATACAACTCATGCATATTCAATCCTGATAAATCAAATGGCTGAGGGTCCCTGAGGAAAGACTTGGGTAGCCACTGTGTTAATACACAGGGAGAAATCAACAGACCTTACAAATTTACCACAGTTTAGTACATTGGCCCCTTAACAATCTTTCCTTTTCTAAAATATAAATACTCCAGAAGAGAGGAAGAGTTCAGGAGATATGAACAAGACACGCAAATACCTCAAAATTATAAATAATCCACACAATGTGAACATTTCAGTGGAAAGGAAGTTCTAGATTAGAAAATTGGGTTATGATATGAAACTATGATATACATAAAAACATCTCAGTGGAAGTGACATGGATAAAAAAAACCAATGAAGGAATTCAAGGAAGCATAGGAGCAGCACAGAGGATCCTTAGTTCTGAGAAAATGAGAGTCAAACCAAAGGGTCTGTGGTATACTTTATGAAGGGAGAAAGTCCAGGAAAGCACACGAGCAAGGCCAGCACTCAGAATATATATATATCTATATATAGATATAGATATAGATATATATATATATAGATATATACCGCCAAGAATAGTACTGGAAAGGGTTCACATAGTCCAGAGATCCAAAAGTTTTAATCAAAACTTTTTTATTTTTACATCTGGCAACTCCACTGTAAATATTATTGTATTCCAAAGGGGTTCCCCCGACATGGACCCGTGTTTCGCTGAGGCTGCGTCGGGAGGGACACACAGGTAGTATCAACAGTTCTATAAGCAAAGCGTCAAAAAGGACTATGTTAAAAATGGGAACAGTGCCGAACAGAAATCAAATTACAAATATGTACTTACAACAATGAATCATACCTTCGTCAGATTTTAAAGGTGATATGGCAGGGAGCGCGTCTTTTACTGTAATGCAGGTATTCTTAAACGCTATCAAAAAAGGCGTCAAAAAGTCACGGGCCAATCAGCTATCAGACAGATCCACCAATCAGGGCAAGGGACGGGTTAACCAATGAGAATCAGGTGAAATAAAACCACTCTATCTCCTTGTTTAAGCCAGCGGGGGTAACAGTGTTCAGCAGATGTATCCATTTCTGCTCACGTCGGATCAAATGCTCAAAGTTACCACCTCTAGTGGGTGTAACAACTACCTCCAGAACAAAGAAAAATAAATCGGACTGTGTGTGATGACAGAGGTTCATCGCCAACTCAATGACACCACTTTTTATTTACCCTTGGCTGGGAATCCCACAGAATCTTTAAAGCTTGAAATTTCCACACGGATTCAAGACGCTGTAAAGGAAAATTAGTTTCTTACCTGAATTTTCGTTCCTGTAGTACCTACGATCAGTCCAGACTGCTGGGTTATGCTTCCCCTCCAGCAGATGGAGTCAGAGAAAAGCTGAAAAGCACCCCTTAGATATACCGGTGTGCCACCGGCGATCCCTCAGTATAAGAATATCAAAAGTAGAATGAAATATATAGTCTCCCACTCATGCTGAACAGCAAAACTTTTTTTTTTTTAATAACCAATGACTAGACCAAATAGTATTTTAACTTCCTATATGAGAACTGAAAACATCGCATAACTTGCCGAAACATACACAGCAATGTGCATGACCATACTCTGCAGCATCAGGAACTGTAAAGAAATAAAGGAACAGAAAGAATACGAGCGGACTCTCCTATGATTAAAAAGACTTGGGCGGGCGTCTGGACTGATCCTAGGTACTACAGGAACGAAAATTATCTGGTAAGAAACTAATTTTCCTTTCCCTTGTACGTACCAGGATCAGTCCAGACTGTTGAGATGTACCCGAGCCGCCTTAAATGGGGTGGGACCCGGAGAGTCCCGCTCGAAGCACACTGCTGCCAAAAGAATCTGCTGGATCCCTGACATCCAACCGATAATGTCTAGCAAACGTGTGTAATGACTTCTAAGTGGCCGCCCTGCAAATTTCCTGGGGCGACACAAACTGACTTTCAGCCCATGATGCCGCCTGAGCCCTGAGAGAGTGAGCCTTAAGACCATCAGGTACAGGACGACCGTCACAGATGTATGCAGAAGCAATTGTGCCCTTCAACCAACGGGCGATAGTAGTCTTAGAAGCCTGAAGTCCCTTCTTGGGACCATTCCACAAAACGAATAGATGATCCGATCGTCGAAAATCGTTAGTCATCTCCAAATACCTCAAAAGTGTCCTACGGACATCTAAGCGTCTCAGGTCTCGAGAAGAGTGGAGATCCTCCTCTGATAAGGTAGGCAATTCCACCGCCTGATTTACGTGAAAGGCCGAAACCACTTTTGGCAAAAAGGATGGAACCATCCATAAAGACACTCCGGACTCAAAGATACGCAAGAACGGCTCTCTGCACGACAATGCTTGGAGTTCCGAAATACGATGTGCCGAAGCAATAGCCACCAGAAAAACTGTTTTGAGAGTTAAGTCCTTCAAAGTAGCCCGTTTGATAGGTTCAAATGGTGAAGCGCAGAGACCACGAAGAACCAAATTCAAGCTCCAGGATAGACAAGGTGCTCTTACCGGAGGATGCAAATTCCGGACCCCGCGTAAAAATTGAGCAACATCCGGGTGACAGGCAACAGATGATCCATCAATTTTGCCTCGTAGACAGCCCAGGGTCACTACCTGCACACGAAGCGAACTGTAAGCTAGGCCCTTCTGTAAGCCGCCTTGTAAAAACGCGAGGATATGCCCTATGGAGGCCCTCCATGGGGACAACCTCAACCCACTGCACCAGGAATCAAAAACCTTCCAAACCCTAGAATAGGCGAGGAACGTCGAAGTCTTACGCGATCTAAGAAGAGTGGAAATCACAGCTTCCGGATAACCTTTCTTTCTTAGTTATCTCCTCTCATAAGCCAAGCTGCTAGACAAAAGCGATCCGCTAGATCGAAAAATACTGGACCCTGACGCAGAAGATTCAGGAGATGCCTGAGACGTAAAGGACCGTCTATCGCTAGGTTGACGAGATCCGCGAACCATGGCCTTCTTGGCCACTCCAGGGCCACTAGAATAACCAGACCCCGGTGGGACTCTATATGTGCCTTAGAATCTTTCCCACCAGAGGCCACGGGGGAAACACATAAATAAGTATGTGCAGAGGCCACGGAAGCACCAGAGCAACTACCCCTTCTGAACCGTGTTCTCTCCTTCGACTGAAGAAACGAGCCGCTTTGACGTTCAACCGAGTCGCCATTAAATCCAAGCGCAGGGTCCCCCAGCAGTGAGCTATGAGTTGCATCGCCTCGGAGGACAGTTCCCACTCTCCTAGATCCAGGTGCTGTTGACTGAGGAAATCCGCCTGGACACTGTCCATGCCTGCGATGTGAGAGGCCACGATGTGGGTCAAGAAGCGTTCCGCCCAGGCCATCAATAGCCTTGCTTCTGCGGCGACCGGACGACTTCTTGTGCCCCCTTGCCTGTTTATATACGCTACGGTTGTCGCATTGTCTGATAGAATCTGCACGGCCTTGCGGTGCACCAATGGGAGAAATCGACGTAAGGCTAGACGTACCACCCTGGTCTCTAACCGATTGATCGACAATGTGGTCTGTCGATGAGACCATCGACCCTGTACTGCTCTGGATTGACATACTGCCCCCCAGCCTGTCAAACTGGCATCTGTCGTAACAATGACCCAAGGTGGAGGTTCCAAGTCCACCCCTTGAAGAAGGTGGCCCGGGAGTAACCACCAACTGAGACTGGACCGTGCCGGCTCCAGCAATGGCACGAGCAGTTGATAGTCCTCCGACTTGGGATCCCAGCGGGAAAGCAGCGCTCCCTGCAAGGGGCGCATATGAGCAAAGGCCCAAGGAACCATTTCCAGAGTAGAAGCCATATGTCCAAGCACCTGTAAATAATCCCAGGCTGTAGGTAAGGGTAGCTCCAACAGGCTCCGCACTTGAGTCATTAAATTGACCATCCGCTGTCAGGGTAGAAAGACTTTGCCCGCCGAGGTATCGAATCGGGCTCCCAGAAATTCCAATTGCTGATTTGGGACTAGCTGACTCTTCGCAAAGTTGATTACCCAACCGAGCGTTTATAGCTGATCCAACACTGATTGAACCGCTAACTTGCAAAGAGCCTCCGACTTCGCCCATATGAGCCAATCGTCCAAATAGGGATGCAGTAGAATTCCGTGGCGGCGAAGGGATGCCGCAACGACCACCAACACCTTGGTGAATATTCTGGGGGCCGTTGCCAATCCAAACGGCAGGGCGCAAAACTGATAATGCTCCCCTAGAACCTCAGAAATCTCTGATGATACTCCTGAATTCCTATATGGAGATACGCCTCGGTTAGATCTAAAGAAGCCAAATACTCTCCCTTGTGGACGGCCGCAATAACCGACCTCAGCGTCTCCATCCGAAAACGCAGAACGCGCAGGGCTCTGTTGACCTGTTTCAGATCCAGGAATGGTTGGAACGTTCCTTCCTTCTTTGAGACCATGAAGTAAATTGAATATCGACCGGTACGACGTTCGGCAGGAGGAACTAGGACCACCGCCCCCAGTGCCCTCAACAGAGACAACGTCTGCGCGATCACCTGCTGCTTCGCAGGAAGACCGCAGGGTGATATAAGGAACAGATCGCGGAGCGGACGAGCAAAATCCAAAACGTAACCATGACTTATAACGTCGAGGACCCACTGGTCTGATGTTATCTTGACCCATTCCTCCTGAAAGAGGGACAGCCAACCCCCGATTTGCGGAACGGAGGAATGGGTCAGCGCTTCTTCATTGCGCAGTCTTGTTGGGGATAAAAACATGCGATGCCCCCAAACATTGAGGCCGTCTGCCATGAAAGGAATGCGTCCAAGCTTGTGACCGAGACGCCTGCTGTCTGAGTAAAGGAAACACCTCTCCCCACACGGAAATGACGTTGGCCCCGAAACTGACCTCTGGAAGTGCCGAAGGGGCGAGACTGTCTGGGTTTGTCTTCGGACAACTTATAGACCTTATTGTCCCCCAAGTCCTTAATGAGCTGCTCCAGGTCGTCCCCAAACAACCATTTCCCCTTAAAGGGAAAGGAACCTAAACGGGACTTGGAGGAAGCATCCGCCACCCAGTGATGAAGCCAGAGCAGTCGTCTTGCGGATACTGCCGATGACATAGTGCGTGCAGAAGTCCGAAGAAGATCATATAAGGCGTCCGCTGTGTAGGCAACCGCAGCCTCCCCTCTTCCGGCGGGAGGTCCTGGGCCATAAGCAATTGTTGAACCCAGCGAAGAGTGGCTCTCTGCATGAGGCTGCTACAGACCGCTGCCCGGACGCCTAGAGCAGAAACTTCAAAAATACGCTTCTCTCCAGCTTCCGATCCTAGAGATCCTTAAGCGCTGTTCCCCCCCGTCACAGGAATGGTAGTATGCTTTATCATGGCTGTGACCGCTGAGTCCACTTTGGGAAGCTTGAGAAGATTTAAGGACTCAGTTGGCAGGGGGTACAACTTATCCATAGCCCTGCCGACCCGTAACGAAGCCTCTGGAAATTCCCATTCCTTGGAGACAATCTGAAACAATTTAGGATGAAATGGGAAGGTTTGTGGGGGCCCTCGAAGTCCCGCCAAAACAGAATTCCCCAGGGAATTATCCACCTCCAGTTGGGGTGCTGGAATTTCCAGCTCCTTCAACACTTGCGGGATTAAGTGATCCAGCTCGTCCTTACTAAATAAGCAGAGGATCTGGGGATCATCCCCTTCCACTGACACATGTCCGTCTAAATCCCCTCCCCCATCTTGAACCAAAGGGTCCTGGGAGGGGTCCGAAGGCACTGAAAACTCAGGGCCTACAGGTGGACGGGGACAACGAGCCCCTGCTCTCCCCTGGTCCGAGACAGATTTTGAAATCTTAGGGGGAAGAGGGACATGAATCCTCCCAGCCAGCTTCAGCCTCTAAGAAGGCCTTATGCATCAAAAGAACAAAACGCGATGAAAACGGGGCTGGCCTCTTGAAAGTCTCCCCCGCGGGTCGGGGGGGGGGGAACAAGGCGCCATGAAATCGCGATTGTGCTGCGGGCTTAGGGCCAGAGGAGAGGGAGGAGGGAAGTCCCCTTCCTCCGACACTGTTTCCTCTAAGTTCGGCGTGGCCAAGATGGCCGCCGCTCCCTCCTCGATTGGGGCAGGGCCAGCCTCTGCCCCCGAATCGCTGTTACTCTCCATGGCCGCGAGGAAGAAGACCCGCGGGCAGCGCTCGGCCTCCGAGAGGGTCCCTCGCCCCCAGGAAGTCATCGGGAGCAGAGACCCTCTCGGGAGAGTCGCGCCCCCGCCTCCCCGCAGGCCGAAGACCGTGGCATTCAGGCGCGGGATCTGCAGAAGGAAAAAAGCGTGCCAAAATCCGAAAGTGCTGCCAAGAAGGCAGCATCACGCCGGGTGACAAAGCCACCCCCTCCGGAGTCCCGGGACCCTAGAGCGGCAGGCCGGGGCTGAGGAAAACTTTAGCAACAGCCTGTCACCAACAGGACTTACTGTCACTTTCTGTTGTGATTTTTTTTTTTTTTGCAGCGCTCACAAGAAGCAAGTAGCCTCCCTGCTTTCTTCTATGGATGAGCCTCCTTCAGAGGTAAGGCGGCCTCTGGTACCTGCAGACTGGGGGAGAGAGTGACCGGCCTACCAGTGAATACTCCCCCTGGTCACCTAGGGAATAACTAGCTCCGGGTATGAGGCTTTAGGGCACTGCCCTGCCAAGCCTGCCTTTAATCAGACCCCCGCACAGTGCGTGAGACAAGAAAGGAAAAACAAAAGGCAAACTTTTTTTTTTTTTTTTTAATATATAAATACTGTCTAACTGAACTAAATTGATCTAGTCAAGGGTCACCATACAATCAAACCTGCACAACCAATGTAGAATTTTTGAAAGGATCAGGACCGCAGGTTATGCCTCTCAATCTGCTGGAGTCAGAGAAGATACTGAGGGATCGCAGGTGGCATACCGGTATATCTAGGGGGTGCTTTTCAACTTTTCTCTGACTCCATCTGCTGGAAGGGAGGCATAACCCAGCAGTCTGGACTGATCCTGGTACGTACAGGGAACACACCGATATAGTACTAATCGTGAGGCTAGTTTTTTGTCCGACAAATTTCCAATCACACCAGTATTTTATGTTGTACCAAAAATTTACAAGACTTTACACAATCCTCCGGGACGTCCTATTGTGTCGGGGATTGGGTCTGTTTTAGAACCCCTTTCACAATTTGTGGACATGTTTTTGAGACCTTTTGTCCCTGATATAAAATCTCATGTTCGCGACTCTTCGCATTTGATTTCTTTGCTGAAGGAGTTAGACATTACTTCATCTCCTTGCCTTTTGATTACCTTAGACATAATCTCGTTATACTCTAATATCCCTCAGCATGAGGCATTGGAAGTGGTGGAGAAGACACTGAATCGACACCCTGCACCTATACGGGTTCCGACCCCCTTTCTAATGCCACTGACCTCACTAGCACTGACAAGGAATTTTTTTCGTTTTGAAGAGACTTTTTACCAGCAAATTAAGGGCACGGCTATGGAGGCAACAATGGCCCCCAGCCTGGCATGCCTGTATGAGTCTTCAAATTTTGCCACGTACATTTACCCCTCTTGTTGGTCTAGTCTTATACATTCTTGGCTTAGATACATCGATGATATTTTTTTGATCTGGCTGGGTACAGATGTCCAATTCTATATGTTTTTTGATTGGATAAACCAGTGTAATCCCCACTTACAGTTCAGTATGCACCGCTCTCAGATATCGTTTTTGGACATGTTGATAACCTTTGAAAATTTCTCTCTCTCTACAACAATTTTCCGTAAAGACACAGACCGCAACACTATCCTTAAATTCTTATGATAGTTGTCATATTAGGGTATTGAAGAAAAACATACCCACTGGACAGTTTCTGCGTCTACGTAGACTGTGCTCATCGAAGGCTGACTTCATTATTAAAGCTAAGGAGATGTCCTCTCGGTTTAGGCTGAGAAGGTACCCTCCTAAAATCAGCTTTTAAATGAGCTTTGTATGTGAACAGAGATTTGTTATTTCTCCCATCACAAAAAAATACGGATAAAATTTTGAACTGTATCTTAACTTTTTCACCACTGAGTAACCCCATCTCTCAAATTATACGCAGACATTGGCACGCTTTGTCCTTTCAGAATTTATTTCAGGGTGCCCTAAGGTTTACTTACCGCAGAGGTAAAAATCTGCGGGATTTATTAATACATTCTGACTCGACGTTGAGACAGCCCATTAGAAACTCTGTTGGTACACATAAACCATGTGGAAACTGTTCTGTCTGCAAACATACCACTACAATGTCTCAATTTATTCACCCTGCTTCGGGTAAATGTTTTACATTACATGATAATTCTGACTGTAGTTCAGAAGGGGTTGTTTATGTTATACGATGTCCTTGTGACAAGCTGTACGTGGGAAAGACTAGGAGACAGGTCAGAACTAGAAACATTGAGCACAGATCAAATATAAAACATTCCCGGGATTTGGCACCATTAGTGGATCACTGGATTACATCATCACACACCGAGGCCGATTTATTTTTCTTTGTTCTGGAGGTAGTTGTTACACCCACTAGAGGCGGTAACTTTGATGAGCATTTGATCCGACGTGAGCAGAAATAGATACATCTGCTGAACACTGTTACCCCCACTGGCTTAAACAAGGAAATAGAGTGTTTTTATTTCACCTGATTCTCATTGGTTAACCCGCCCCTTGCCCTGATTGGTGGATCTGTCTGATAGCTGATTGGCTCGTGACCTTTTGGCGCCTTTTTTGATAGCGTTTAAGAATACCTGCATTACAGTAAATACCTGCATTACAGTAAAAGACTGCCATATCACCTTTAAAATCTGACGAAGGTATGATTCATTGTTGTAAGTACATATCTGTAATTTGATTTCTGTTCGGCACTGTTCCCATTTTTAACATAGTCCTTTTTGACGCTTTGCTTGTAGAACTGATGATACTACCTGTGTGTCCCTCCCAACGCAGCCTCGGCAAAACACGGGTCCATGTCGGGGGAACCCCTTTGGAATACAATAATATTTACAGTGGCGTTGCCAGATGTAAAAATAAAAGTTTTGATTAAAACTTTTGGATCTCTGGACTATGTGAACCCTTATCCAGTACTATTCTTGGCAGTCTATATATATATATATATATATATATATATATATATATATATACACACACACACTTTATGAAGGGAAAATGGACAGATCAGCAGGATCAGGCAATTTTTATGTGCCATCCTATGGCTATGTTTTTTTTTTATGTCTAGGAAGCACTATGGCTAGTGGATAAATTAAACCAAGTTAAGTACCCTACCCAGGTTTTCAACCATCTTTTCACTGTATGCAAGTACTAATAAGAACTGTTCTTGGAACTTATGCCTACTTTCCAGCTCATGAGCCCGAGGCACACCAATTCAAAAAGGAGCACAATAATCTATTGTTTGACAGAATATGAATCTCTGCATGATCATGTTCCAAAAGGAAAAAAAAAAAGCTTCAGCACAGACAGAGAACGTCTCAACATCAGCACACTACTGCCATCTAAGCAAGAAACTCTGACCTAGTTAGATGCAAAGACTTATAAGGATATGACTGTTCCCCCTTAAAGGAAAAACAAAAACAAAAAAAAACTGAGAGCTCCCTAAAAGTGAAGGAGAAATAGGGCCAGCCAATTGGCTCAGAGACAGTGCTGTTTCCTGCCATGCAGGAGATCCAGCTTGGTTTCTGAGCCTAGTTTCTGGTCCTCAATGCCAGCCAAGTTGGTAATCCCAACTATTCACTACTATTCCCCAGATTCAAAGGGTATGCATTCGAGGTTCCAGATGGAGTCAGTTTGTGGCCCCTGGTTTAGAATTATCATTGCAAAAGACTTTAACCAAATGAAAGGAGGTTAAAAGTTGAGAGAAAAACTCAAGATAGTTGTGCAAAAAGACTCATTGTGCCATAAACCCAGTGGGGGGGCCACTTCCAATAAGCTAGAAACCCGTAAGGAATAGATGGAAATTGCCAGACTAAAAGAAAAAGAAAAGCAAGTTTGCTCACCATAAACAGTGTTTTTCCGTAGACAGCAGGATGAATTATCCATGCTTCATGGGTGACATCATCAAGCAGCACTAGGTGGAGCTGTCTCTCAAAGCTTTAGAGATTTTGCCCTACTGGGCACGCGTGGCAGTTCCCACGCAAACTATCATTCCAGAAGGCTCCTCTGATTTTATCCAAGCAGAAAATAGGCATCCAGATGCATACAGAAAGCTGTCCACAGAGAAGGGTGGGAATGCATGGCTAATTCATCTTGCTATCTATGGAAGCAGGGTTGTTAAATAAATTACAGGCTGTTTGCGAAGCCAGTCCTTTTTCTTTTATTTTACAACTTGGCCTTCTCTATGGACTGCATTTATCTTAATGAAAGTTGGTTTGGTATAGCTCTTTCCACTGAATCATCCTCAGTTGCCAATTTATCTAGGCAGTAATGAGAAGTGAAGTTGTGACGAGAAGACCAAATGGCTGCTTTATAAATTTAATCTATTGATACATTGTACACAAGTGCACTAATGAAGTTGCTGTTTCATGTACTTGGTATACTCATATGGGATGTTGCAATGGAATGGACTGGGACTTGTAGCAACACTATATGCATAAGGTTATCTAATTAGAGTTTGCTTTGCAACTGGAGTTTCCAATTTATTGGGCTCATATGATACAAAAGCTGATAAGATGGTCTTTGATCTTGCATCCTGGGTTTGGAATAGGCTAATGCCCACTTGCAGTCTAAGGTGTGAAGTTGTCAGTCCTAAGGTGAAGCTTAGAGAAGAAAGTGGGGGAGCATGAAAGATTGATTTAAGTGGAACACTGATACTACCTTTGGCAAAAACTTCGGATGGGTCCATAGGACTACTTTGTCATGAAAGGATTGCAGGTATGAAAGGAAGTGTGCAAACACTTGCAATTTGCTCACTCTTTTGGTGGAAGTGATTGCCACTAGGAAGATCATTTTCCCAGTTAGACATTTGAGTTTGGCTGACTCTAGAGGCTCGAAGGGCGGTTTCATTAACATGGTGAGAACTACTTTCAAGTCCCATGGTATTGGGGGGTTTTGGATAGGAGGATGAAGTTGAACCAAGACAAAAAGGAGTGCATTGATATCCCACTCCCATTCTATTGGTGATAAGCTGCTATTGTGCTTAGTTGCATTCAGATGGATGAGGAGGCCAGACCTCTTGTGGGGAGAAGATGTAGGTATTCTAATAACTGACTAGGTTGACAAGTGAAAGGGTCGACAGAACAACCTTTGCACCAAGTGGAATAATAAAACCACTTGAGGCATAGTTACAGCGTTTGGAAGATGTGCTTGCCGACACTAAGATGACTGATGTTTGTGCATAAATGCAAATGTGCTATCGAGCATTCAAAATCCATGCTGTCAGACTGAGTGAAAGCTGAAGAGGATGAAGAAGTGATCCCTCCTCATTAAGAAAGGTGGAAAGAAGGCAAAACGATTACCGGCATGGTTAAAAGGGGAGGTGAAAGAAGCTATTTTAGCCAAAAGATCTTCATTCAAAAATTGGAAGAAGGATCCAACAGAAGAAAATAGGATAAAGCATAAACGTTGGCAAGTTAAATGTAAGACATTGATAAGACAGACTAAGAGAGAATTTGAAAAGAAGTTGGCTGTAGAGGCAAAAACTCACAGTAAAAACTTTTTAAAATATATCCGAAGCAGAAAGCCTGTGAGGGAGTCAGTTGGACCGTTAGATGATCGAGGGGTTAAAGGGGCACTTAGAGAAGATAAGGCCATCATGGAAAGATTAAATGATTTCTTTGCTTCGGTGTTTACTGAAGAAGATGTTGGGGAGATACCCGTACTGGAGAAGGTTTTCATGGGCAATGATTCAGATGGACTTAATCAAATCACGGTGAACCTAGAAGATTTGGTAGACCTGATTGACAAACTGAAGAGTAGTAAATCACCTGGACCAGATGGTATACACCCCAGAGTTCTGAAGGAACTAAAAAATGAAATTTCAGACCTATTAGTAAAAATTTGTAACCTATCATTAAAATCTTCCATTATACCTGAAGACTGGAGGATAGCTAATGTAACCCCAATATTTAAAAAGGGCTCCAGGGGTGATCCAGGAAACTACAGACCGGTTAGCCTGACTTCAGTGCCAGGAAAAATAGTGGAAAGTGTTCTAAACATCAAAATCACAGAACATATAGAAAGACATGGTTTAATGGAACAAAGTCAGCATGGCTTTACCCAAGGCAAGTCTTGCCTCACAAATCTGCTTCACTTTTTTGAAGGAGTTAATAAACATGTGGATAAAGGTGAACCTGTAGATGTAGTATACTTGGATTTTCAGAAGGCGTTTGACAAAGTTCCTCATGAGAGGCTTCTAGGAAAAGTAAAAAGTCATGGGATAGGTGGTGATGTCCTTTCGTGGATTACAAACTGGCTAAAAGAAAGGAAACAGAGAGTAGGATTAAATGGACAATTTTCTCAGTGGATGAGAGGGGGCAGTGGAGTGCCTCAGGGATCTGTATTAGGACCCTTACTTTTCAATATATTTATAAATAAGAACATAAGAACATAAGAAATTGCCATGCTGGGTCAGACCAAGGGTCCATCAAGCCCAGCATCCTGTTTCCAACAGAGGCCAAAACCAGGCCACAAGAACCTGGCAATTACCCAAACACTGAGAAGATCCCATGCTACTGTTGCAATTAATAGCAGTGGCTATTCCCTAAGTAAAATTGATTAATAACCATTAATGGACTTCTCCTCCAAGAACTTATCCAAACCTTTTTTGAACCCAGCTACATTAACTGCACTAACCACATCCTCTGGCAACAAATTCCAGAGCTTTATTGTGCGCTGAGTGAAAAAGAACTTTCTCCGATTAGTCTTAAATGTGCTACTTGCTAACTTCATGGAATGCCCCCTAGTCCTTCTATTATTCGAAAGTGAAAATAACCGAGTCACATCTACTTGTTCAAGACCTCTCATGATCTTAAAGATCTCTATCATATCCCCCCTCAGCCGTCTCTTCTCCATGCTGAACAGCCCTAACCTCTTCAGCCTTTCCTCATAGGGAAGCTGTTCCATCCCCTTTATCATTTTGGTTGCCCTTCTCTGTACCTTCTCCATCGCAACTATATCTTTTTTGAGATGCGGCGACCAGAATTGTACACAGTATTCAAGGTGTGGTCTCACCATGGAGCAATATAGAGGCATTATGACATTTTCCGTTCTATCAACCATTCCCTTCCTAATAATTCCTAACATTCTATTGGCTTTTTTGACTGCTGCAGCACACTGAGCCGACGATTTTAAAGTATTATCCACTATGATGCCTAGATCTTTTTCCTGGGTGGTAGCTCCTAATATGGAACCTAACATCGTGTAACTACATCGTGTAACTACTACAACTGGAAAGAAATACGAGTGAGATAATCAAATTTGCAGATGATACAAAATTGTTCAGAGTAGTTAAATCACAAGCAGATTGTGATAAATTGCAGGAAGACCTTGTAAGACTGGAAAATTGTGCATCAAAATGGCAGATGAAATTTAATGTGCAAGGTGATGCATATAGGGAAAAATAACCCATGCTATAGTTACACAATATTAGGCTCCATATTAGGTGCTACAACCCAAGAAAGAGATCTAAGCGTCATAGTGGATAACACATTGAAATCGTCGGTTCAGTGTGCTGCGACAGTCAAAAAAGCAAATAGAATGTTGGGAATTATTAGAAAGGGAATGGTGAATAAAACGGAAAATTTCATAATGCCTCTGTATCGCTCCATGGTGAGACCGCACCTTGAATACTGTGTACAATTCTGGTCGCCGCATCTCAGAAAAGATATAATTGCAATGGAGAAGGTACAGAGAAGGGCTACCAAAATGATAAGGGGAATGGAACAGCTCCCCTATGAGGAAAGAGGTTAGGACTTTTCAGCTTGGAGAAGAGACGGCTGAGGGGGGATATGATAGAGGTGTTTAAAATCATGAGAGGTCTAGAACGGGTAGATGTGAATCAGTTATTTACTCTTTCAGATAACAGAAAGACTAGGGGGCACTCCATGAAGTTAGCATGTGACACATTTAAAACTAATCAGAGAAAGTTCTTTTTTACTCAACGCACAATTAAACTCTGGAATTTGTTGCCAGAGGATGTGGTTAGTGCAGTTAGTATAGCTGTGTTTAAAAAAGGATTGGATAAGTTCTTGGAGGAGAAGTCAATTACCTGCTATTAAGTTGACTTAGAAAATAGCCACTGCTATTACTAGCAACAGTAACATGGAATAGACTTAGTTTTTGGGTACTTGCCAGATTCTTATGGCCTGGATTGGTCACTGTTGGAAACAGGATGCTGGGCTTGATGGACCCTTGGTCTGACCCAGTATGGTATGTTGTTATGTTTATTTATTTTTCTATACCGACATTCGATATGGTATATCACATCGGTTTACATAACACAGAATGTCTAAGACTGGCCTTAATGACAAGATACAATATAACAGATTAATTGAGAACCTAGCTAACTATATACAGCAGGTTAACTGATAGTATAATAAAATAACATGCTTGTTAACTTGACTTATTACAGAATATATTCAGGTTTAGGTTAATTATGTACAAAGGCTGGACTGGGAACAGGAGGGGGTAAGGGGGATTGTTGGGGGGGGGGGTGTTTATGTCAGTAAAGTTGGGCAGTTTCCCAGTTTTTGTGTGGGGCATTCTGACAGTTGTACAAGATATGCACACAACAGTTGACTCAGCCACATTGGGGCTAATAATATCAGCCTAGCATGAATTTTTTTATTAGTTTTTCACTATTAGTGGAATCAGAGGGAAGGTATAAAGGAGACTGGAGCTTTCCTATATAGGCTAGGATGAATGGAGCAAAAGAGTGGTCACTTTCTTGTTCCCCTCCGTAGCGAAGAGGTCTCTCCAAGGTCATCCCCAATGTTTGAAAAGGCGGTTTGCTATATCTTGTGACAGAGCCTATTCATGTAGTTGGAAAATCCTGCTGGATCTGTCTGCTTCTGTATTTGCGATTCCTGGCAGGTAGACTAACTGTAGAGTCGCTCAGTTGGCTTTGGCCCAATCCCAGATATTTAGTCTCCTGGCAGAAGGTCCAGGAACCTTCTCCTCCATGTTTGTTTTTGTAAAACATTGCCACTTGGTTATCAATGTGAATCATTATACCCTTTTCTTTTTTTGGGAGAATGTGCTCATGTCGAATTGCTCTGAGCTCTAGTAGATTTATTTGACATAAAGATCTTGAGAGGGACCAGAGTCCTTGCGATTTGAAGTGAAGGAGGTATCTTCCCAGCCCCAAGTGGATGTATTTGTGGCAAATATGATCTGATGAGGTTGTGGTTGGAGCAGGACTCCCACTTCCAGCACTCCTTGAGCAAGCCACTGCTTTCCAGCACTCCTTGAGCAAGCCACCACTTGACATCTTATTTTATGAAGTTGGTAATTGCTAGTATGGATAATAGGGGTTGCAGGAATGTATTCCATTGTGTTTGTAAACCCCATTGTAGACATCACATATGTAGTCTGGTTAAAGATATTACATGTATAGCCATCGCTATGTGTCCTAAAAGCATCAATATATGACATGCCGACATAAGTGTATTGTAGAATGTAATTTTGCTAAGATTCTGGAAGGAAAGCTCTGGACAGCAGGGAGTCTATTAGGGCTCCTATGAATTGATTTGATTGGGATGGAAGCAAAACTGATATAGCCTAGAGCTTCTAGGCAAAGTATAGTGGACTCTGTGTGGGACCACAGAGTTGCTTCTGAAGGGGTCATTATGAGCCAGTCGTCGAGGTATGGAAAAATTCTTATCCCAGAACGGTGTAAATGGGCTACCACCATAGCTAGGCATTTCGTGAAGACTCTCGGGGCTGACAAGAGGCCAAAAAAGAGTACCTTATACCGATAGTGTTTCTCTCCCACTGTGGGTTAAGCCAAGAGGACGTGTGGACAGGGATGCGTGCGAATGCATCATTGAGGTCCAAGGAACACATCCAGTCTTGTGGTTGGATGAATGGCAAGATGGTTCCCAGAGATATCATTTTGAATTTCTCCTGGTGTAGGTGTTTGTTCAGAGATCTGAGATCAAGAATGGGTTGTACACCTCCTGATTTCTTGCTGATGAGGAACTACTTGGAGTAATAGCCCTGGTTGTATTGTGAGTGGATTAACTCTTAGATGGTGTTCTGTTGTAAAAGTGATTGCACTTCCAGCTGCACAAGGGGGATTTTCAGAATAGTCTGGGGGAAGTGATGCCAGAAGAGGTGTCTGAAGCTGGCTGTTGAAGTTCAAGTGATAACCCTTTTGTACTATAGCCAGAACCCACTTGTCTTATTGTGGACCAGTGGTTTTTGAAGTGCTAGATTATTCCTCCAACTAGAGTGCATTGCTGTGGCGGTAATGGTTTAAAATAAAACTCTGTTGAGACTTTGAATCTAGTTGCAGGAACTGTTTTTGCTGGTGTCTATATCTCTTTGCCGTCTATGGGATTGCATGGTTGATTGTTGAGGGCATGGGGACTGCTATGGGGTTTGTCAGTAGCCCTGGTACAGCAGGTATGACATCTTAGGGAAGAATGGTTTCTTGTATTATGAACAGAAACGTCATGCCCTGGTTGAATGGTTACTGCCTGAGGAGAGGGATTCCACAGCGACATTCTGTTCTTTCAGCAGAGTTACTGTTTCTCTCAGAGAAAAAGCTGAAGAGATTGTCGCCTAAATAGGGAAGATCTGATAGCTTGTTGTGAACATCCTCTCTGATGTTGCTCATACACCGTGCAGCAATGAAGGACGTGGAGATTTTTGCTGCCGAGTACAAGCCTTCATACACCAATCTTAGAAGGTGTCTAGACATTCCTCCATGTCATGCAGAGGTTGGCTGGTCATCCTCTAATCTTATATATGGCTTCAAGGATTGCAAAGTTTTGTACAAATATTGAACAATATAAAATTGGTGGTGTTGTATGTGCGTGGTGAGTACGGAACTTTGGAATAACTTCTTACCAAAGTCACCCAACAATTTGTGGTCTTTTCCCAGGGCTCAGAGCAGAGTTGTAATTTTTTTTTTTTTTTTTTTTTGCCTTTCATGGCAGATTCTACAACAACTGAACTATGGGGAAGCTGTACAATCCCATAACTTGGTGTTTCTTGTAATCTGAAATTAAGATCCAGTTTACAGGCAATGTCAGCTCCAAAAGGGAGAGATTCCCATGCTTTCATTAGTGCTTTTTATAGTACTGGGTGGGATAGGACAGCAATGGGTTCTGAAGGGAGTTCTAGAATCTTTAGAGTTCCCATGACTTCTAATTGAGGATCTGGTTCTTTCCTTAAAAGTAGACATAAGGAAGTGCCTACTTTTTCAACAAAATGCAAGTAGGTTAGATCCACTGGAGGAGTGCTCTGCAGGTTTCTCTGGAGGGTCTGAGGGTAGGTCCATGGAGCTGGCTAGGGTCTCTCCTGGAGATGGTCTTGCTGCACTTTTGGCCTTGGGGAATGTGTTTGAGAAGGTTCCTAGAAGGGATGAGAGGAGGAGAGAGTTCTAACGATTCTGATATAGCAAGCGGAGGCAGTCCTGGCATAACCGGTTCAGGAGCTATTGGACGGATGGGATATACCAGTTGAAAGTTTGGTGGTTGAACTTGTTGGAGATTGAAGAGGTTCTCCACAGACTATTACCTTTTCTTGCTGCATTGCCATAATAGGTGGCATGGCTAAGATGGAGCATACTGGCTAAAGCATCTGGAGTTATAGACCCTGCGGCCATAGGCTAGATGGTAGAAAAGGGGAGGGTCTCATTGATGATACCTGAATTGCTGTTTCATATGGGGAATATATATTCCTTGGTAACCTTGGGGGAGGGATTGCCACGGCTCGTATATCATGTGGCGTTTGGCATCCTGGATCACTCCTAAGGGATGTTAGGTCTAGGAACTCTGGATTGTCACCATCATTTGAAGATCAGAAAGTATGTGGAGAAAAGTCTTCAAATGCTGGTCCTTCATGAAATGATACAGGTTGTTTATCCTTTTTAGCAAATATGAGGGCCTTGGAAGATGTATATGTTGTTTCTTCCTTGTCATGCTGTTTTCTCCTTTTAGGTGGAAAATAACCTTTGTCTCGCTTATATGCCTTCTTTCTAAGCATCTGTGTTGTCGATGTCGTGGGAAGTGCAGTTTTTGGCGCAGATTACATCAAAAGCGTTGGTTTCGATTTTGATCCCAGAGTCGCTGTTTTGGAGTGCTTGTGCACCCTCTTTGACCACTGCTGCGTCATTTTCGACATATGAGCCGCCTTCTGCACCATCCTCTGTGCCTCATACACCATTTTCAGCTCATGGTGTTTAGTCTTCGATACATGAAGTAAAGGCTTGTGGGTGAGATGCACAGACTTTAATGAATGTTGTGCTGTTTTCGGTCGCGGATGCACCGGAGGTACGGGCTTTGCAGCGGGAGTTGTGTGCTCCGTGAGGGACTTTCACCTTGTGAGTTGACGACTCTTTTAGCACCAGATTGCCTCAGTTTCATTCTGGCCTCTCCAGCAGAGGCTGACCTGAGCTCCTGAGAGTGGGAGTGCTAGAACTGACCTGGGGAAGATTTAGTTGATCTGCATCTGTCTTTCCAGTTACCTGTTGAGCATTCTGATGTTGAGTCGATCTGTTCTCAGCCTTGCCATTTTTTCAGCTCTCTGCTGCTGAGCCCTTGGTGACATCTGTCCACAGTCATAGTAGTTGGCCCGATCATTGTCCGGGCCCAGGCCGAAGTAACAGTAGTTGTGGCAATCTGTGATAGTCATGATATGGCCAAAACTACCATATTTGAACCCAGAAGGTTTCTTTTGAACCATGATGAGTACTGAGAAGTGCTGTTTTGGATTCGCATAAACGAGTTTTTTCTTTTTTTTCTGAAGAGAGGAATCTATAAGAATGATTCCACCGTCTATGCTCTGCGTGGATGAAAAATAACTGAGAAGCTTAGAAGAAAGATAGTTCGTGTGAGAACCACTGTGCATGGCCAGTAGGGCAAAAGTTCTAAGATTCTGAGACACAGCTCCAGGGGTGATCCAGGAAACTAGAGAACAGTGAGCCTAACTTTAGTGCCAGGGAAAATAGTGGAAACTATTTTAAAGATCAAAATCACAGAGCATGTAGAAAGACAGTCAGGATGCATTTACCCAAGGGAAGTCTTGCCTCACAAACCTACTTCATTTTTTTGAAGGGGTGAATAAACATGTGGATAAAGGTGAACCAGTAGATATACTGTATTTCGATTTTCAGAAGGCGTTTGACAAAAGCTCTCATGAGAGGCTTCTAAGAAAACTAAAAAGTCATGGGATAGGAGGCGATGTCCTTTCGTGGATTATAAACTGGTTAAAAGACAGGAAACAGAGAGTAGGATTAAATGGTCAATTTTCTCTGTGGAAAAAGGTAAACAGTGGAGTGCCTCAGGGATCTGTACTTGGACCAGTACTTTTCGATATATTTATAAATGATCTAGAAAGGAATACAAGTGAGGTAATCAAATTTGCAGATGATACAAAATTATTCAGAGTAGTTAAATCACAAGCAGACTGTGATAAATGCAAGAGGACCTTATGAAACTGGAAGACTGGGCATCCAAATGGCCGATGAAATTTAATGTGGATAAGTGCAAGGTGATGCATATAGGGAAAAATAACCCATGCTGTAGTTACACAATGTTAGGTTCCATATTAGGAGCTACCACCCAGGAAAAGGATCTAGGTATCATAGTGGCTAATACATTGAAACTGTTTCTCAGCGTGCTGCAGCAGTCAAAAAGCAAACAGAATATTAGGAATTATTAGGAAGGGAATGGTGAATAAAATGGAAAATGTTGTAATGCCTCTGTATCGCTGCATGGTGAGATGCACCTTGAGTAATGTGTACAATTCTGGTCACATCTAAAAAAAGATATAGTTGCAGTGGAGTGCAGTTGTACCAGAGAAGGGCACCCAAAATGATAAAGGGGATGAACAGCTCCCCTATGAGGAAAGGCTGAAGAGGTCTGGGCTGTTCAGCTTGGAGAAGAGATGATTGAGGGGGGATATGATAGAGGTCTAGAATAGGTAAATGTGAATCGGTTTATTTAATCTTTTGGATAATAGAAGGACTAGGGGGGCACGCCATGAAGTTAGTACATAGTACTTTTATAGCTCAGAGAAAATTCTTTCACTCAACGCACAATTAAGCTCTGGAATTTGCTGCCAGAGGATGTGGTTAGTGCAATTAACTGCTATTAATCAAGTTGACTTAGGGCAATTACTGGCATCAATAGCATGGAATCTATTTGGTTTTGGGTACTTGCCAGCTACTTGTTGATTGGCTTGGCCACTGTTGGAAATAGGATGTCGGGCTTTATGGACCCGTGGTCTGACCCTGTATGGCAATGCCTTATATTCTTATGTAGTGCCGTTGTTTGATGTCACCTGCTTTATTGACGGAAAAAAAAATCAGATCCTCCACCCTCTCACTCCCCACCAGATATGTACCTCTCCAGAGACACCAACAGCTTCTTCGGATGCCCCACACTGACCAGGTGCACCATTCTGTAGTCGCTCCAGAAGTTCCAACAAAGCAAAGTTTTTTTTCAAACCCCAGACACCTGAATCACCTGGTTTTAAAAAAAGCCAAATTACATTAATGCATCTGTTCTAAAAATGAAAAAGAACGACATGTGTCAACTGAAGAAACGTACACGTTAGATATACCTGCATGCATGGTATAAGAAATCTGCATTCAGAATTCTGAAAGTCATTGTCTAAAATCTATTTTAATTAGCAAATGCCATGTTTCAAAAACAAAGTATAAACATATCTCAGCAATGTTCATCCATAGTTTAAGAAAATTCTCCATTAGAAAAAGCAAATTTTCCTGAAATAAAAGCCAGGTGATTACTCTTCAGCACTTATGTATTCATATTATGAACATATCACACCTATTTGCTAATGCATCTCTTTAGTGTCAGCCCAGAACAGTGACAGTGGATATCAGACTCTTAAAAAACTTGTTTTACCTCAAATCATAGATGGGTTTTTTTATTCCTAAATGTTTATTATTTATTTATTTTTACAGCTCCTGGGTGAATTTCAAAGTAAGTGCAAATAATGTGCTTTCAATTTTTTTTTTCTGAGAAAAGGTTATGCCTCATGAAGGACTTTCTGTGTTAAGTGTGCAGGCTTATTTACCAGAACACATTGCCCTCTTGCTACTTATCTGCAGTCTGTCACCAATCCTCATACCTTTTAAACATGTCTGTTTCCACCTCCCCAGCCAGCTCTTCCAATTCTTGGCCCATTTGAGCTTTATTATCCATGTGATTTCTTCAGGAAGTTGGATTGTTTTGGATTGGATTTTTAGATTTAAAATTAGCCGCCTTTTCCAAACCTGACCTCAAGGCATGTTACAATTCAGGTACTGTTGTTACTTCCCTGCCCTCAGAAAGGTAAAAACAAGGGAGAATGGGGAAAGAGAAGGGGGTGGAACCAAGGTGGCTGCGGACCAAGAGGTCGGAGAAAGACATCTTAGCGTTATATGCTTATTACCTGTTCTTTGGAGTCCTATACTTTGACTGAATGCCTCATACGAAGTGCAAAGCCAGGCTTCGTGAAAGCCTGGCGGTTTCTGATGCTTTGGACTCCAGTCAACCAACTATACAGACTTTCTTTGCATCAACTCCGAAATTGCCAAGAGCAAGGGCCGCAGAGGTAGGAGATATTGAGCAAGCGTCCCCCCTAATGGCCGATGAGATCTCGCTGAACCCAGGTGTGCCGGAACTCTGTCCCCACCCCAGCAACTGAAAACAACGGGCAAGGCCGTAGGTCTGGCCCATGTGGTCGACCCGAAGGAACCGGGAGCTCAAGAGGAGAGCGGTTTCAGTTTAATAATGGACGTGGAACAAAGGAATCTCCCAGAATGGGTGAATCTAGGACCTCAGATTGGAATGTATGTGCCCTCTATTGCTGAAGATATTGGAGCCGCATATTCAGAGCTGGAAATTTCGTGGGACTCTGACACTGTTGCCATGAAGCAGGGTGAGCCACAACCAGTTTTAAAAACTTTTCTTGTTAAACTGGCTGTGATAACAACTGAATCGATTTGGGAAACGTTAGCTGCTATTGAGGCAGCAATTGTTAACACGTCTAGGTCTTTGGTGTAAATGAATAAACATTCCCTGAATAATGAAGAGCGGATCATAATTCAGGAAAAAAAAAAAAAAAAAAAGATGCAAGCTGTAGAAGTAAAGATTTCTGAGACTGAAAAATTCCAGCAGAGCTCAATACAATTAGAAAAAATTCAAAGTAAAAAAATTGAAAACTCATTACGAAGTTTAAATGTAAGAGTTTTAAATTTCCCTATTGTTCGGCAAATTTCTGCTAAGGACATGTTCAATAAATACTTAAAAGAGACTTTAAAAATACCATCTGAAGCCACCCCTTTAATTACTAAAATCTATTATCTTCCGCAGAAGACTAGGGGAGAAAATCAAGGAAATATAGAAGACTTATCAAGAACTAAAATTACAGATTTACTGGAGTTATCCCAGGACACAGAGCTCACCAGAAGAGGTGTAGTACTTCTTGTTACGTTTGCATTCATAACAGAGAAAAATAATATATTTAGGATGTTCTTTCGTAATAAAGAGGAGTTATTCTATGGTCAGAAAGTATGGATGTACCCGGATATCACCAGGGTCACTCAAGAAAGGAGGAAAAAATTCCTAAATATGAGAACTGAAGCATTGGCAATTTGTTCAAAATATACTTTGCGTTACCCATGTAAATGCTTTGGTAAATTTCAAGATGCTACATGTGTGTTCTTTGAACCATCGCAGCTGCGATTCTTTCTAGATAGTCACCCTAAGTGACATAATCAGTGCAGATAGGCGTTAAGTAGAATTTCTCAGTTCTTTTCCTTTTATATTTTTCTCTGTGTATCGCTCTTAGAATCATTATATACACCCCCCTCAGATTTCTTATAATGAAGGGGTATGGAAGAGGATATTTCTATAGAATTGATATGTTCTTTCTACTACCTTTTTTTTCTCACAGTGTGTATAAATGTAAAATTCAATATAAATAAAATTTAAAAAAAACAAACAAACAAGGGAGAATGAGAACAGACAGTGTTTAAAATGTAAGAGGAATCACAGAGGCAAACAGAAGAGTAAATCTGGAAAGGCAGAAAACACAGGGCAGAGAATTTAGGATAAAGAGGTACATTAACAAAAGAAGTGCAGGGATGTAACTTCGACACAAAGGGGAAGGGAAGAAGGACTAAGTAAAGCAGAGATGCTTACTTCCGAGGACAGCAGGATGTTAGTCCTCACAAGTGGGTAACATCAGAAGATGGAGTCTGGCACTTATCTTAAAGCTTTTAGAACGTTGCGCACGCCATAACACTGTGTACCCATGTGGGGACCCCTTCAGTCTAATTCCTTTGCTCAGGGGTGAGCATACTTTGATCCATGTACCCCTCCCTTTCCATCCATGCAATTTGCTGTCCCCACCCCCAAAGCTGTACACATATACATATACCTATGTCTACATCTACACACAGATAGATCTATATATATAAGTGTAGATGTAGACATAGGTGTGTATGCATGTATAGAGATAGAGATAGTGAGAGAGAGAGAATGAATTTCAGTAACTTACTACACTTGAAACAAGCAACTTACATGGTTCAGAAATTTATCCAAAGAGGCTAACCAACTAGAGTGTTTAAAATCACATACAAACATACCTTATGTGTTAATAGGGACCTCTTATTTCACCCCAGAGTACTCCTTCATATGATTTTCATGCTCTCATTTATTGCCATGACTTTATTAAAATGTGTTAATCACTTTCACAACCAGGTTCTAAGCAATATTCAAATCATAACCTACATAATGCCAAATTAAACGCTAATAAGAAATATATATCAAAATTCGAGAATACAACAGATGTGTTAAGTAGACATGCTCACAACTCTTGGCCTACAAACTGGACTGCTTGAACGGAGTCTTCAATAGTGATTTAAATGTCTTTAGTTACACTGACTGATACACGGTTTCTGGAAATGAATTCCAGAGCATAGGAGCTGCAACAGAAGAGACACGTTCCTGAGTTATTGCAAGGCAAGATTGTTCCTGTGGAGGGAACATTCAAGCAGTCCTCTCTAGACGGATCTCAGAGATCGTGTAGCCTGGAATATCCGTAAAATGGCATTGGACCATGGACACTCACTGGAATTAATTAGTTTGAAAACTATACCAATTTTATAGTGTATACACTCTTGGACTGTCAACCAGTGCAGGACTATAAGCACTGGTGTAATGTGGTCTCTATGATTTGTGCTTGTTGCAAGTCAGGCAGCTGAATTTACCAGTAGTTGCAACTGCCACGAGTCCAAGATAGATAGTAATACAATAAACAATCGAAGTAAAATAGACACCTGCACCACTACCCGAAAGTCAGACACCTTGAGCAAGTGTTTCATCCCACAAAGAATACGTGGTTTATAAAAGCCTGCTTGTATGACAAATTTGATGAAAGGACAGGTTCACGTCTATCCATTTCCTGAGGCTTTTACCTCAAGAACGAACTAGGGTTGAGATGTCAATGGAAATATGGAACACTGCTTCAGATGTAGTCTTTTAATCAAAATGAAGTCAGTTTGGTCATGTTTAGTGCCAGCTTATTGTAGCATAACTTTTTTTTTTTACACTATAAACAAATAAGAAAATTATTCCTTACCTGCTAATTTTCATTCCTGTAGTACCATGGATCATTCCAGACTGTGGGTTATGTTCCCTGTCCAGCAGATGGAGTTAGAACCAAAAATTCCCAGGGGAGGACCTATATAGCCCACGCCTCCCTCGCCTCAATCCTAGCAAAGCCAAGACGAGAAGAGACAGAACCAGAGGAATCAATTAATCTCAAAAATATAGAGAAAAAATAACAGCTGTAAGTGACAGCAACTAACTTGTACTCAAAAAACTGTAACTGAGAACTTGCAAACAGCACTGTGTTCAAAGACACAGCTCGCAATAACTAGAGATACAGAGTGAAAATATTGTGAAGACAGGAAAGCAGGGATGGCCCACAAAGAACCCCCAAAACCAGGGAGGGGTCTGGAATGATCCATGGTACTACAGGAACGAAAATTAGCAGGTAAGGAATAATTTTCTTTTCCCTGTACGTACCAGGATCATTCCAGACTGTGGGATGTACCAAAGCTTCCCCATCATGGGTGGGTCGCGGACAGCCCTGCCCGTATGACCCTGTCTCCAAGCTGACCGTGAGACGATAATGTCTTGCAAAAGTGTGGAGAGACTTCCATGTGGCCGCCCTACAGATTTCCTGAGAAGAAACTGCAGAACTTTTCGCCCACGATGTCGCTTGAGCACGGAGAGAATGCGCCTTAACAGCTAAAGGTGGAGACTTACCCACTCCGATGTATGCGGCTATAATCGCTTTCAGCCAGCGAGCGATTGATTGTTTGGATGCCATGCAACCCTTCCTGGGTCCCGACCAAAGGACAAACAAATGATCAGAGAGTCGAAATTCATTAGTGACCTCCAAATAATGTATCAAAGAACATCGGACATCCAACCGACGCAGGTCAGAAGAATCAGAGGATAAAAATGAGGCGAGGGATGCGTGGCTATATAGGTCCTCCCCTGGGAAGTTTTGGTTCTAACTCCATCTGCTGGACAGGGAACATAACCCACAGTCTGGAATGATCCTGGTACGTACAGGGAACCCGAGAAGTTTTTCAGTAGTAACCCATGCAGGCTGAACGAAAAACAATGTCATCAGTATAAATTTTATAACCTTTACATAGGCTGACAAGGATCTTGTATGTAAGGGCCAAACAGATATTAAAAAGTAAAGACGATAGTGCTGATCCTTGTGGAACACCCATATTCAAGTCCATGAATGTAATTGTTTCCAATCCTGATCTGAGTTAAGCGTTCAGATAGGTAAGACTCAAAACCAGGCCAGTACCGTTCCCATAACATCAAGCTCCTTCAATCAATACAATAAGATATTATGGTCAACTATGTTGAATGCTGCAGAGATGTCTAAGAAAACGAGGATATAGCTGTGGCGTGTGATTTTGTACCACTGGAATGTTCACAGTGTATGATGTATTCAAACAGACTGATTTTTGCACACACTCGTGGCTGCATTTAAAGAGAACAGCTGATGTTTCCATCATATTGTAGCCTAGATTTTAATGACTTTGTACAATTGGGATACTATAAATGCATTAAATGCTCTGTATGTTTTAATTGCTTGGAGATTCATAATTGAGCACCTGTCTCAACCTATTCGTTATTCACTACAGGAGAGATTTAATTGCAATACTAGCCAAGTAATTTATGTTGTAGTTTGCCCCTGTTGGAAGCTGTATATCTGACACTAAAGGTCCTGTAAAAAAAAAAAAAAAAGAAAGTATCATTCACTGTAAAAGCTGTATACGGAGGCATCTACTGCAAAACATTGGCTAGAGGCTAACCACATTGATCAGTTGAGATTTTTTATACTGTAACAACTGATCCCATATCAAGATGGCAAGATTCTTTATCATTACATTGACAACAGCAACAGTTTTTTTGTTGTTTTTTTTTATGGCATACTATTTCTCCACATGGCTTGAATCATTTCATTGAATGGGAAGCTTTTTTTTTTTTTTAACAATTATTAAAATGTTTATGCAAATGTTTCTACATCACGTACCACAATTTTGTTTATGAGCATGTACCACTGATGTGACTGTATTTTCAATAAAAGTATTTTGTCAATATGTACTAACCTGTAAATTATGTTTGCCACACATTAACTACATTGTATCTTCTCTGTGTGTGTGCTGCTTACTCCGCCCTCCCTGTGTCATTTGAATAAGTTACATTTTCTGAGCCAAAAGCACTGTTTTATGTTGATCAAGTCTGAATTAAGATCCTTAATGGGCAGCTGACAGAAATAATTGCTTGAAAGATTGTGGAGCGACAGAAGAGGCCCTGGAGAAGCTGAACAGCAAGCAAGAGCACAAGAACTCAATGGCATGATAGAAATAGAAACATATAAACAAAGAAATGACAGTAGAAGACCAAAGGGCCCATCCAGTCTGCCCAGCAAGCTGTCGCACTTTTTTTTTCTCTTACTTATCTGTTACTCTTCACCCTTAGTAACCTTTTGGTTCTATTTCCCTTCCACCCCCACCATTAATGTAGAGAGCAGTGTTGGAACTGTATCTAAGTGAAATAGCTTAATTAGTTAGGGGTATTAACCGCCGCAATAAGCAAGCTACACCCATGATTATAATTATTTGTTTACCCAGACTATGTAATTGTCCTTGGTTGTTGTCTGTATAGATCCCCTTATCTTCATCCCTGCCTGCCGCTGAAGCAGAGAGCTATGCTTGATATGCATTGAAAGTGAAGGATCAGGCTTATTTGGTTTGGTGTAGTAACCTCCGTAAAGCAAGCTACTCCCCGCTTTTTTGTGAATGTAAATCCTTTTTTCCACATTGCCTCTTGCCTTTGAAGCTTAGAGCAATGTTGGAGTCGCATTAACCGTGTGTATGTTTATTGAATAAGGGTATCAATCTCCAGGTAGTAGCCATTATTTCCGCGAGCCACCCACTCTTCATTCACACCCTCTAGACTTTATGGATCCACAGTATTTATCCCCACGCCTCTGTGAAGTCCTTCACAGTTCTGGTCTTCACCACTACCTCCAGAAGGGCCGTGAAGAAATACTTCCTGACATTGGTTCTGAGTCTTCCTCCCTGGAATTTTAAATCGTGACCCCTGGCTCTGCTGATTTTTTTCCAACGGAAAAGGTCGTTATCTTTGGATCATTAAAACCTTTCAAGTATCTGAAAGTCTGTTATCATATCACCTCTGCTCCTCCTTTTCTCCAGCGTGTACATATTTAGATTCTTCAATCTCTCCTCATAAGTCCGATGAAGACCATCCACCTTTTTGGTCGCCCTTCTCTGGACCGCCTCCATCCTCTCTCTGTCCCTTCGGAGATACGGTCTCCAGAACTGCGTACAGTACTCCAGGTGAGGCCTCACCAAGGACCTGTACAAGGGGATAATCACTTCCCTTTTCTTACTCTATATTCCTCTCTCTACACAGCCCAGCATTCTTCTGGCTTTAGCTATCGCCTTGTCACATTGTTTCACCGACTTCAGATCGTTAGACACTATCACCCCAAAGTCTCTCTCCTGCTCCGTGCACATCAGCCCTTCACCCCCATCGAATACAGTTCTTTCGGATTCCACACCCCATATGCATGACTCTACACTTCCAGCATTGAATCTCAGCTGCCATATCTTCGATCACTCTTCCAGCTTCCTTAAATCCCGTCTCATTGTCGCCACTCCTTCTGGCGTGTTCACTCTAAGATCTTCAACAGTGTCCGCAAACAGACAAACCTTACCTTCTAACTCGTCGGCTATGTCGCTCACATAGATATTGAACAGGACCGGTCCCAACACCGATGCTTGAGGCACTCTGCTTAACACTGCTCTCTCTTCAGAGAAAGTTCCATTTATCATCACACATTGTCGTCTGTCCATCAACCAGTTTGCAATCCAGGCCACCACCTTGGCACTCACTCCTAAGCTTCTCATTTTATTCACCAGTCTCCTGTGCGGAACCGTATCAAAAGCCTTGCTGAAATCCAAGTAGATGACATCGAGCGCTCTTCTTTGATCCAATTCCCTAGTCACCCTATTGAAAAAGTCAGTTTTGTCTGACAGGATCTTCCCCTGGTGAATCCATGCTGCCTCTGGTCCAACAATTCTCCCGACTGTAGATAGTTCACTATTCTTTCTTTCAGCAGCGACTCCATCACTTTTCCCACCACCAAGGTGAGGCTAACCGGCCTGTAGTTACCAGCCTTCTCTCTGCTCCCACTCTTGTGAAGCGGGACCACTATCGCTCTTCTCCAATCACTCGGCACCACTCCCGTTTCTAGGGATCTATTGAACAGGTCACACAGCGGACCCGCCAGCACATCTCTGAACTCCCTCAGTATACTGGGATGAACCTCATCAGGCTCCATGGCTTTGTCCACTTTCAGTTTCCCCAGCTTTTCCCACACATTCTCCACTGTAAACGGAGTTACATCTACTCCCCTCCAGTTTCTTGTTAACTAGCAACGGTCCTTCTCCTGGGTCCTCTTTAGTGAACACCGAACTGAAATATTCGTTTAATATTTCTGCCATTTATTCATCTCTCTACACATTGATCCTTTTCAATATACCACTTTGAATTTTTCTCCTTTCTCTGATGTATCTGAAAAATGTTTTGTCACCTCTCTTTACCTCTTTGGCAATCCTTTCTTCCGCTTGACTTTTTGCCGTCTTGATTACTTTCTTCGTCTCCCTCAGTTGTACCTGATATTCTTTTTTGTGCTCCTCCCTTTGGGATCCTTTATATTTCTTGAATGCTGTTCTTTTAGCTTTTATTTTGTCAGCCACCTCCTTTGAGAACCAGATAGAAAAGTAAAGAAAAGCAAAAGAAAAATGAAACCTAACATAGATTAGTTGCCTTGATAATTGCTTCTTTTAGATTGGTCCACTGTTGATCCACATCTCTCGTTCTCCCAGCCTTTTAGTTCTTCCTCCAGGTAATAAGTAAGATATGTACGTGTTGGGCAGTTTTAATACAGGTTTTTGAGTTATTCAACAATTCTTTGTTTTTTAGATCATGGCATTTAGGAGTAAATAACTGAGCCATGTGCAAGATATGGTGGTGAAGTATTTCTTTCAAGCAAATTGGATGTTCAAGAATAGTACTGAACAAAACAAGATAAGTTTTTTTAATATTGATTAAAATGTTAAGATGCAGGCATATGTTCTTATATAATGAATGCAAGTTCGGTGTCTTTGTAGGATGTGCTACTGAAATATTAAATCTCTCCAATAAAAAGACCTTCACATGCTAATTCCAAATCCTTTACTTTTGACGGACACTGTATACCAATCACCCAGAAAGCTAAAAATCTTGGAATAATTAATTCTAATCTTGCAATACAACAGCACATATCTAGGATTGTAAAATCCTCCTTCTACAAACTACACTGTTAGCGTTTGAGATAGTTGTGGGTGGATCCTTGGGCCGGTGGCAGATGACTACGCCCCTGGGGGAAGATCCCGAGAGGGACCACCGGTCAGGCTCAGAGTTTGGAGACAGACACACACTAGTTCTTTTATTAAACAGTATATTGAACCACCAGAGGTGGCAGTAGTGAGCTGGAAGCGCCCAGCTGGGCTGTAGTCCCTCAGATACTGGAACAGCGATCCTGGATAACTGAGCTGTAGAGAAAATGAATATAGTGAGTAGGCAGGGTATGCAGAGTTCAGGAACAGAACCTTGATGGTAACACTCACACAATAGTCTCTTAGAAGCAGCCCAGGAGCTAGAAATGAATTAGGCCCTCGAGGAGCGAGTACCTGGTTCCAGGGAACGCTCAGAGAGAGATGGTAACTCACTGGTGTTGTAGGCAGCAAAGACTTCCTGGCAGAAGTGGTATTCAGTAGCAAGTCCGGGAACGTAGGCCCTCGAGGAGCGAGTACCGGTTCCAGACTGTGACCTGAAAAACAAGAGAGAGCGAGGCCCCCCGAGGAGCGGGAACCTCTGGTAAAGTCCGAGGAGGCAGAGAAGCAAGGTATGCGGAGAGAGAATCCCATCCGCAGCGATACCTGGAGGAAGCTAAGAATCCTTTCCATTGCTAACTCGATTAGTTAGCAAATTCAGAGACCTTAAGTATCCGGTGAGGATGACGTCATCTCAGGGGGACGCCCCTGAGGTTCGCGCCACTGCTGGTACTTGAGTCGGGGCCGCGCGCGCACCCTTAGGCTTCTGGGAAACATGGCGGATAGCAGTGTCTAGCCGGTCCGCGGACGCCGCAGGAGGTCAGCAGAATGACGCCATGGCGGCCAAACTTCCATCAAGCAAAGAGGGAGTCGCCAAAGAGGTAAGGTGGACGTAGTGGAGACGTTGGGCAGCGTTCGCAACATACACTTACTGAAAAGATTAAAACCTCTCCTTGAAAGTCAAGACTTCTGCTTAGTATTGCAATCCCTGATTTTTAACAATATTAGTTATTGAAACTCATTTTATATTGGTGTACCCGCTTCCCACCTCTGACCGCTACAAGTCATCCAGAACCCAGCAGCCAGGAAACTTACTTGCACACAACAAGAACATATTTCTCCTATATTACATACCCTTCATTGGCTTCCAATAAGCTACAGATCAAATATAAAGTCATTTTACTAATCTACAAAATCTTGCAGAATGAATCATCAATATGTCTAAATGCATCCCTTCATTTATACAAGCTAATAAGACAATTACGCTCATCTAATAAGAACCTTCTCAAGATTCCAAACTTGCAATTAGCAAGACTGAACATCACAAGAAATTGTGCCTTTTCTCTGGTTGGGCCTTCCCTTTGGAATGATATTCCAGACAAACTAAGAGATATATCATCCTTGAAGGAATTTAAGAACCCTAAAGACATACCTTTTCACTCTAGCCTTTTCTTGAAACTGGTTTTGTCATTTTTTACCTTAGAATTTTGTTTTTAAATTTGCTTGTTTTTAAATTATTGGTTTTATGAATGTCTTTGTTAGCTGCCTTGAGCTATTGTAGAATATGGGATACAAATGTTTTAAAATAAAATAAATAATACCTTTAAAAGGACTAACAAAAAAAAAAGACATTATACCACAAACTTAAGAACACAGTTCCATTCCTTTTTTTATTCGGTAACAGTGTCAAATGTCTATTCAACCAAGACAGTCTGCAAATTTTCCATTCAAGGCACAGAATATTTATACATGGAAAGGCCTCATAAGTAACATAGAAAGCAAAAATACCACACTAACATTTCTTTCAAGCTTTGCATTACCTAATTCGGTGACCTGGCGATCGAAAGGACAACGAATTGCTTTGCCATGGAGAGGAAGACGTGTGAGACAGTCATGGCAGACAGTATGGCCACACAAAAGCAAGCGGGGAACTTTGTCACCTTGTAAGGAAAATACATCTTCACAAACTCCACACTCAAGAACCTACAATTTAAAATATAAAAACATGTTAAAGTGTCTATAACATAACAACAAAAGCATCACTGAGTTAGTTGTATTCCTGCAGAAAGCTATCTTCTGTACTTCCACTAAGCACAAAATATGAACCAACATCTTTGGAAGCAAAATCCACACAACTAGGGCCAAAATTCAAAAACCTGCAAAACTCAGATTCATGAAGTAGTAACTTAAAAGAACAATTAAGAGGAGGCCAGACTCTCTCAAAATCTGTCTTTTATACTGTGAATATCACACAGTTAAATGGCTCCAAGTAAGCTTAAGTCTGGAACTGCAGTCCTCCTCCTCCCCATTCTTCTTCAGTCTAGCTCTGTATACAGCTCCTGCAATACCTTAGAAAACCTAATGCAAACACCAAGTAATATGTGATTATAGCAAAACATAATTCTACCTTTTAAAACCAAGAGCTCAGAATTACTAATCCCCCCCCCCCCCCCCAGACAAAGAAGGGGAAAAAAGCCTTAACAAATCAAGCCCAAAGTTTTGAAAGGGGCAACTGTAGTTCCAAAACATATGGAGCTTACCGAAATAGGTCGGACGTGATACCAAAACACTCTGTGGCTGATACAATACCGTGCGCAGCGGCTAGCACATGGCTTAACATTATTTATTTATTTCAGATTTTTGTATACCGGCATTCGAGACAGCAGTCACATCATGCTGGTTCACATAAAACAGGGGTGCATAGTGCATAGTAACATGCGATTGGATGCATGTCCATAACCCCCCCAATGTAATACAGGGATTAGCGCATCCAAAATTCGTGTCACTAACAGTGCTCATCACTTATAAATTCCATGTAGATGAGGATATTATCTAATCCCCAGGATGCAAGACGTTTCCAGCACAGCCAATGCACCCATTGCAACATGGCAAATTTTACGCCAGCCCAATATGCCAGACTCAGGTGCATTAAAAAAAATAAATCCTGTGATTCCTCCTAATATTATCGTAGTGATACTAAGTAGGAGGAACCAAATAAAGCAGATTTAGTTTAAAAAAATAAATAAATAAATTTTTTGAAAAAAAAAATTCTGAATGCCCAATATGCACATGGTCCAGGCAGTGTATCTTGTGCATTCTATGCCAGTAGTAGGAGAAAACAGACACTTGTAGATTGAGCATCCATTTTCCCAGACAGCTGTCCTATGCGCCCAATGCCAAGGAGGTGCTAGCTACTAGGGATGTGAATCGGGCTTCGGACGATTGAAAATATTGTCGATATTTTCAAAATCGGCTGAAATCAGGGGCTCCCCCGAAACGATAGGAAAACTCGACGATATTGTTTGTGGGGGTTCTCTTATCGTTTTGGGGGAGGGCAGGAAAAACGGCACACAAAAATAACCCTAAACCCACCCCGACCCTTTAAAATTAATCCCTTTGCTTCCCCCATCCTCCTGACCTCCCCAAAAACATTTTACAGGTACCTGGTGGTCCAGTGGGAGTCCCGGGAGCGATCTCCCGCTCCCGGGCCGTCGGCTGCCACTAATCAAAATGGCGCCGATGGCCCTTTGCCCTTACCATGTGACAGGGTATCCGTGCCATTGGCCGGCCCCTGTCACATGGTGGGAGCAATGGATGGCCCGCGCCATTTTTAAAGATGGCGCCGGCCATCCAGTGCTCCCTCCATGTGACAGGGGCCATCGGCGCCATTTTTATTAGTGGCAGCCGACGGCCCGAGAGCGGGAGATCGCTCGGGACCCCCACTGGACCACCAGGTACCTGTAAAATGTTTTTTGGGGGGGGTCGGGAGGGTGGGGGAAGCAAAGGGATTAGTTTTAAAGTTTGGGATGGGTTTTTTATCGGCTCGGGCGCAGCCGATAATCAAAACCGCGATCGGGCCCGATGAAAAAACCCCCACATGTGAATTGGAACCGGAATCCGAACCGATTCCAGTTCACATCTCTACTAGCTACACACAATTTTCCCTATCCCCTCCTTTTTAGCGTGATCCCTAATTTAAAAATATTGTATCATGCCCATTTTCTGCACAAAAATACTGCATCAGCCTCTACTTTTAGAGAATGGTCCTATATTATCTAGGTCATCATACGTCAACTAGAATGAAAAACATGCATTCCAAATGAGGTTTAGAGAACATGCCAGGGAAAGCAAACGCTGGTTTCTATTATGCATAAACAGTGTTAACATCCCCTTTAAAAAGCGGTCTAGCCTAGCTACTATACACATTACTAGCAGGGAGACACTAATTGTAGATTTAGATAACTTTATTGACATGACAATTTCCCATGTATTGCTAAAGTAATATACAGATTAAAATAAAAGGGTTGCCTTATAGCCCTGTCTGAGAACTTCGCTCCAGATTATGTACAGCGCTATGTACACTAGAGACAACAGAGACTCATAAGATAACGTCAGCACATAACAAGCTCCGGGTCCAGCCGGTCTGCCCATTTATAACTCATCTGCAATTAAGTGCACGTGTGAAAGCTCATCAAACCCTCTCCGCTCTTTACAACCACATACGCGACTACTCTCACAGCCAGTCCGGAGACGAGTGTCCCGGCTGCGACCCGCGGCCTGCATGGACAGCTCGTCCAGAGCTCCTCCTCACCTTCACAGCACCGCCCCCCGCCGCCGCTGACCCCCGGCTCTGCCGTCCCCAGCCGCCGCTGCCTCCGTCCAGCCCCGCTGCAGCGCCGGGTTTGTTTACAGCTGCAGCAGCCATTCTGCCACAGCAGCAGCAGCACTACCACCAAGCGAGGCCAGGGGAGGGCCAAGCGTGTGCATCCCCCCGCCCCTCCTCGCCAGCACGCGCGCGCGCAGGAGGAGCTCAGCGAAAGCTCAGCTCGGGAACACCGCGCGCACGACCCCCTCCAGCCGCAGCGCCGTCGTTCATCTCCCCAGGCCTGGGTACCACAAATGGTACGTTCCAACAGCTCCTTTAGCCGGCCAGTGGCTGGCAGCTCCAGGCACCTGCGCACTGGCCGCGCTGTCAGTGTGCCCCGCCCTGTCCCTTTTGTGGTGTTGCTGAAGCTGTTACACAGGGCGGTGAGGTCAAGGGGGGGGGAGGTGAAGCTAGCTTGTTGGCTGCGCCTGTGTTTCCAGGATATAAAGTTGGTAAGGGAAAGGCAGATTTGAGCGACCAATGATCGCTTGTAGGCGTGTCTCTGAGCCTCTGGCTGTTTTCCATCGGCTTTCTGCGTTTGGCTTTAGGCAGTTGCTCTGTATTTTGTGACATAAAAAGAGATCCAAGTGAAAACAAAAACTAAATATCTGATTTTCCTGATTTGAAATGTATCCCTTTTTATATATTTTTTTACACCATATCAACTGCCTTTTTTAAGATATTCACTCAAGGAGGCGTACAACAAATTATACTGATCGAAGATACGTAGAGGTACAGGAGAGGTGGAGCCTACGGTCTTACATTTGGGTGCAGCACATAAATTCTTAACCTTGGATTGAGATTTAATAAACTGCAATTGAGAAAGAAGAAATGTATCAAGTTAAAGTCTCATTTGTAGAAGTTAAAAAATTTAAATTAAAAAAAAATACAACATATAGGAGATGCGTGATATCAACATGTAACTCTGATCCTGAAATCTTTACATTGGCTCTAAGTTGATTGGTATATTACATTTAAAATACTATAGTTTTTAAGGTACTGCACTGTGCAGTTTCCTCCTGCATCTGGCTCTGAAAATGTTTATCACTTTCTTTGCCATCTATACCTATGTGAAACGCGGAAATGGATATTTTCTGTTGCGGGCCCATTATTTTGGAATTCATTGCAGAACAGACTCCCCTCTGAAGGCTGCCTACAAACCTTAAAGGAATAGGTTAAGATTCGTATTTAAGCTGCGATTTAAGGACTGACATGTTCGAAATAATTATTGGATGAGTTGTGGAATTTGGCAGTATTTATTATTGTCTATTTAATTTGATTGTTCATTTTATTTTTGTTTTATATGGTTTATTGGTTGTGTTGAGCATCTCTCATAGACAGTTTTTATGCTGATTTCATATGTATGTTATGTTACCCGCTTATGATTTTTAATAGGTGGGATAAAATATTTTAAATGTAGAAATAAAATTATATATCTATATAAATAAAAATGTTAAATAGTTTGGACAAAATCGCTAATCTCAGAAACCACTGAACCGATTGCTTCCAAATTTGGACACAACCTTCATTTCGCATACAGGAAGGTTCTTCTGTACTTACATCTACCTTATAAATGGGCTCTGACCGACGGCCCACAAATGCGCAGTAGAGAGCAGCTCTACAGCGCATGCGTGGGCGAGCACGTCGGTCAGAGCCGAGCGTGCCCGAAAAAAAAGGCGCTGGGGCAGCAGGAGCGGTGGCGGCGGCGAGAAGCAGGAGTGGGAGGAGCATTAGCGGCGGCAGCGGCGACTAGCTGGAGCGGCGCCGCACATGCAGGAGGGACACCCCCCTCCCCCCCGGAGATCTTCCGTCTGCGGATGAGCTGAAAGGGGAGGGCATTGGGGGAGGGAGGAGAGAGTGAGGGGAGGGAGAATAGAGGGTGAGAGGGAGGGAGAATAGAGGGAGAGGGAGGGAGAATAAAGGGGGAGGGGGAAGGTGAGGGGGAGGGAGAATGGAGGGGGGAAGTGAGAGGGAGGGGGAAGGTGAGAGTGAGGGAGAATTGAGGAGGGAGGGGGGAAGGTGAGAGGGAGGGAGAATAGAGGGAGAGGGAGGGAGAATAGAGGGGGGAGGGAGAATGGGGGGAGGGAGGGAGAATGGGGGGGTGGGAGTGGGAAGGAAATGGACCGAAATTTTTTTTTTTAAATGTAGCCCGTTGTTATGGGCTTAACGGCTAGTTACAGATATGTCACACCTGTGACAGGTAAAATAGGTCTAAAATTTTTTTCCAGAAAACAGCAACATCTGCTGGACGTAAGCGCCATCTGTTACACCTTACACTAACACACGCTACACTAATCATTTCGCCAGTCCAGGTCCACGTTTCACTTCCATTTTAACACATTCGCGCACTTTTTCCTTTACAGATAAAACTATTTCCTTTACAGATAAAATACACCCCCCACCCTCCTCACACCCCCCCACACACATGCCAAATTGATTTACTTCCCACAGCCTCCCAATACACACAAAACCACCCTCCTCACACCCCCCCACACACATGCCAAATTTATTTACTTCCCAGGCCCTCACAACACACACAAAACCTGATAGAAGTCCGGGAGGCTCCAGCGGGGGGCCAGGACCGGTCCGGTACACATCTCCTGCACTACGGCTGTCGGCTACCAGCAATCAACATGGCGTCGACGGCCCTTTCCCTTACTATGCCACTCGGGGACACCAATGGAGGCAGTAGCCCATGTGACATAGTAAGGGCGAGGGCTCCTCGGCACCATTTTCAGGACTGGCAGCCGGCGGACCTTTGCTCTTACTATGTCAGAGGACCTACCACTGCCATTGCTCCACCCCACTGACATAGTAAGGGCAAAGGGCCGTCGGAACCCGTTTCAGTGCTCGCAGCCAACGGACCAACGCCAATACATCACTCCCGGACCGCTCCTGAACGCCCGCTCTACCAACTGACATTTTTATCAGGTCTCGGGGGGGGGGGGGGGGTCTGGAGGGTGGTAATGAATTTATTGCGAATATCTTGGGGAGGGGTCACGAGGGGGGGGGCAGGTTTCATTTATTCAGCAACTCTGGGGGGGCAGGGGGGTGGGCTACTGTTTTTTGCGGGGCTGGGGGAGGGGGGCAGGAGAGTGCGGGGTGGTTAGTTTAAGAGAACTTTTCTCATAGGGTTGGTTTTTTTGGGGGAAGGGGGAGGTTCACACACAAATACATACACTAAACTTGCACGATCTTGGGAACGCACCAAAATAGCTCTCCCCAGACCACAAAACAAATTTGGAAGTGCAAATTTGGTTAGGCACTCCCCTTTTTGGCTACATAACGCGCACAGACGCCCAGGGACAGACCACATGTAGCACCAACAATTTTAATTTCCCAGGTCTTGGGAGGGGGCAGGAGGGTGGGGGGTTATTATTTGATTTAAAGGGTTGGGATTGGGGGGGTTTTGGGGGTGGGAGGTTCCCAAAGAAATAGAAAGACAAAGGTTTTCTGATCTGAAGGGTAGGCAGTAGGCGGGGGGAGGTGACAGTGAGGGGAGGGAGAATGAGGGGGGAGGTGAGTGTCAGGGGAGGGAGAATGAGGGGAGAGGTGAGTGTGAGGGGAGAGAGTTGAAGTGGGGACAGGGGAGGGGAGGGAAGGGGGGGGGTGAGTGACCAAGGAGGAGGAGGATGAGTGACTGAGGTAAATGAGCAAGCGGAAGGGGGAAGGAGGGTAAAGAACTTGACTCTGCCACTGCAACGCGTGGCCGGGTACCGCTAGTAGATATATAAAATACATTAAGGGCATATATGTAAAGAAATAAATGTATATGGGGTGTGCAAACTACCTTGTCTCCTCTATGCATAGCACTGGCATAGTGAAAATAAGCCTTATGGGATAAGGAACTAGATTATGAAGCTGGACTGAGCAGAGCATAGTCAGTTTGTCTCTGTTTCTTCCCTCCTTGAATACTTGGCAGAGGAGCTAGACTTTCACCAATGTTCTGAAATGGAAGTAATTAATGTAAGTTTTCCCTGTATGTACCCGGATCAGTCCAGACTCCTGGGTTGTGCCTCCCTTCCAGCAGATGGAGACAGAGAAAGTTTTACTGACACTGCTACTTAACCGCTTGTGCTACCTGCAGTTCCTCAGTATTTCTCTGTCTCTAGCAGATGGGTAGATGGGTGCACACCTGCAGTTCTGTGACTGAGACAATTTTATATCTTTCTTTTTGAGCCTTCCTCCGGGGGGGGGGGGGGGGGGGGGGGGGGGTTTAATCCTAAGGGGGTCTCCCTGTCTGGTTAAGGCAGGCAGGCCGGGGGTTGGGTGATCCTTGTGTGTGCCCAACCAGTGCACCTGTGGGGTGTAAATCTGGTGGTCCAGATCCCTCCCCTTTACAAGGCTGCTTGGGCGGCTGCAGGCTCTAAGTACCTTTTTTTTATCTGAGGCAGCCTATTTGTTTTTTTTGTTTTCTTATGGGCTCTATCTCAGTACTGGTACTTTTCATTAAAGTTTAAAAAAAAAAGAGAAACAGCAGTTTTTGCTTCTGGCAGTTAGTGTTGGCATACTCTTCCTCCTTTTTTGTTTTGTTTTTTGTTTCTTTTTTGCATAGAAAAACATCAGGGAGAAGTGATCTTGGTGGCACCGTGGTAACCACGCCATCTGTGGTTCGCGGATTTGATCAATCTGGAGGTAGACAGACCGATTCGGTTGGGTCATCTGAAGGGCCTTCTCCACCAGGGACCCATATATTCCGATCAGGCTGTTCTCTTTTGTCTAGCAGCCTGGCTTTTGAGAGGCAAAGGTTAAGGTGCAGGGGTTAACCTGAGGCAGTTATTACTACATTGTTGCAAGCCAGGAGAAAGTCTACTAATGAAGTTTGTCCTCTCAGGTCGTCGGTCTCTGACATTTTGTCCTTTTTGCAGGATGGTTTCGCCAAAGACTTGTCTCTTAGCTCACTTAAAGTGCAAATAGCAGCCCTAGGTTGCCTTCGTGGTAAGATTGATGGTTCATCTATTTCTGCACATCCGGACGTCCTTCACTTTCTTTGAGGGGAGAAGAATTTGCGTCCTCCACTTTGACGAGTTTGTCAATCCTGGAATCTTAATCTTGTCCTCAGGGTGAGGCTCCTTTTGAACCGCTTCAGAGAGCGACTTTGAAGGACTTGACTCTGAAGGTGGTTTTTCTGGTGGCCATATATTCCGCTAGGAGCATTTCTGAGTTGCAGGCGCTGTCATGTAGTGATCCATTCCTTCAGGGTTCAAATTCGGGGGTCTCGTTGAGAACAGTACCTTCTTTTTTGCCGAAAGTGGTATCGGCGTTCCACATGAATCAGACTGAGGAACTTCCAGCCTTTCCCATGCTGGATGTGTCTACTCCTCCTGCGAAGGAACTCAGGTTGTTAGATGTCCTAAGAGCTTTTTTACCTCAAGGTAACAAATGACTTTAGGAAATCAGATTACCTCTTTGTTATGTGGAGCGACCCCAAAAGAGGTTTTCAGGCTTCTAAGGCTACCATTGCTCGTTGGCTTAAGGAGGCTATTGGTTCCACCTACATTCTAAGGGACCGGCCGGTCCTGGAGGGGTTACATGCTCATTCTACACGTTTGCAAGCGGCCTTGTGGGTGGAAGCTCAGCTAGTTTCACCCCAAGAAATTTGCAGCGCAGCGACTTGGAAATCACTACATCATTTTGCTAGACACTATTGTCTGAATGTGGGCAATACGGGCTCCCCATCCTTTGGCAAAAGTGTCCTGCGAGCGGGACTCTCCAGGTTCCACCCTGTCTAGGGAGCTTTGATACATCCCAGGAATCTGGACTGATCCAGTCTGTGCAGGGAAAGGAAAACTGGTTCTTATCTGCTAATTTTCGTTCCTGTAGTACCACAGATCAGTCTAGAACCCACCCAGTCTATTGAGGGAGAGAGTTGTCTGCTCATCCAGTTTTTAATGCAGAGTATTTTCAGATATTCATGTTTTTGTAGCTGTTTAAAAGTTGAGATGTTTTCCTTTTTACTGTTTTTGGCTTGGTTACAGATAAATACTGAGGAACTGCAGGTGGCATGTGTGGTTAAGTAGCGGTGTCAGTAAAACTTTCTCTATCTCCATCTGCTGGAAGGGAGGCACAACTCAGGAGTCTGGATTGATCCGTGGTACTACAGGAATGAAAATTAGCAGGGAAGAACCAATTTTTCTTTAAATTACAAATGTTAGCATTACACACACACACAAGAAAAATGTTTGTACCACTGATGATGTACCTTCAACATCCTAACCTCTCATTTTGTTTTTAACTTGGCATGAGCCATGATAAGGCTGTTGGTGAGATGAATGGAAGGCAACGTGACTCAGAATGCTGGTACATCAACTGAGAATCCAACCTTACAAACTATTTCCTGGCAAAATGATCTAAAATGAAGAATACTGAAGAATAAACTTGAGTAGTAAGAAGTTGAGAGGATGTTGGGGTGCACAAAGCAGCATGGGAATTATGATTCAGAAGACTGTTTCTATGAATTGAAATAAGTCTTTCATGGACCAAGGGTAGCGGAAAGGGAAGTAGGAGAGAGACACTGTACTCAAGAAGAAACTTGAAGAGGAAAGCTTTACCTGAAGGAAAGTGAGGAGGCAGGTCAAGGTTGGAAGGTTGAAAGAAAGAGTCACTTTTCCCCCTTTCCAACCATCAGCAAGATCGTTGCCTTCTCACCTCTCCATCCACCAAACTCTTTCCTTCCCCTTCTCTCACTGGGCTGCTACCAGACAGCTGTTTTTTCTACTCTTCTTCCATCCTCCTCTTGATGCTAAATATCTCTCTTTTTACTACTTCTCTTTGCCCCCCAGTAGCTGCATGCAGTGGGTGAAGGGTATGCAAGTGGCAGCCTCTGAGGAGGAAGCAGCAGGGATGTGACCCTGTAGGATATGAGAGGAGTGATGGAATGGAAGAAGGAAAGGGATGAGGTGCCACCTCTATCCCTGGAAGGAATATGCCCCCTTCCACATCACTACTTCCCCAGAACTCAGCTTTCAGACTGTGACTCTCCTATGCAGCCTGGACCTCAGCCACCAGATCTTGACTGTTCCTGTGCAGCTCCTCTTTCCCCTGCTCATCTAATTTCTCCCTCAGGTGGGCAGCTAGGAGAGAGCAGCACAATCAGGAATCAAGAAGTAATTGTGCACAGGGCCTATGCATGCAAGTCCCCACTGACTCGGCCCCATCTCACACAAGTATCATTTTCCAATTGGAAGCCTGTGTCAGAGGATGTGGCACATGCTGGGCTCACAAGCCCCATTTTCACTTACATTCTGATTCTAGTTGCTGCCAGCATCCTTAAGAAGAGCTCAGAAAGGGAAGGGAGAGTAGAATCAAGAGGTAAGGGAGTGTCTGTGGCTTGCGGGGGAAGATGTGGAGTTAAGGGAAGTGTCTTCTGCCTTAAGGGAGGCTGACTGCCAGAGGATTACCAGTGCATATAGTGCCAGATTTAAGGTTGTCGATGGTTTGCATAGTGAGTTTTGCTGGCCCTAAAATCACCCTTAGTTTAAAATACCCAAGCAAAAGATGTCCTTCAACTCAGAATGGTTGCTAGAACAATGTCATAGTAAAAAGCAGAAAGGGCAAATGCACCCTCTGGCATTGATATTGATATCAGCAGCCACGGAAAAGGAGCTCAACATCAGCAACTTTTGTTAAAAAAGCACAAACTGAGCACTTGATATGCAAGTATATCTTCTTTGACCTCTTTTCCAAACCCTGTGTTGCTTCAGGACTATAAATTAACTGCCACTGAACTTTGTGAAGTCTACCATGCTGTGAAGCTTCACCAATCTTACAGAAGTTTGGCTTTAGTGTAAAAATTGACAAAGAAATCCACAATGACACAACAAAAACAAAAGCATTGCGTGAGGACATTAGAGCACCATATTCCATTTTCAAGCTATTGGATTACTTCAAAGGGGAGGGAGGAAGGGAAAAGCAAACACAGGAAGAGGAGAGAGGGAAGGAAGAGTGGAGTTTAGAGATGTGCATTTATTTTAAACAAATTTGCAAAATGCGACAAATAAGGGGCAATTCATTTCATTTGGGGGGGGGGGGCTACAAAATTAATCTTATTCATTTAAAACTTTCAGTCAGGTCTAGACCCGAGGCCAAGGCCTCACCCAGGCCCAAAGCAGCGGCTGCCGGAACCTCAGCCTAGGCCTCACCTAGGGCACAGGCTGAGGCCCAAAGCAAGGGTCCAGATGATGGGCCTTGGCCTAGGCTGGGACCCGGTCCAGATGCAGGGTCTGGACACCTGAGCCTTAGCCCACACCCGATGCATGGGCCTAGGCCAGGGCTCCGACCCAATACTGGGACCTAGCCTGGAGGCTGGGACCCAATGCCTGGGCCTCAACTAGGGTCAGGCCTCCTAGTTCCTCCTCTTAGGTTTTCTTTTTGTCTTCTAATGATGCCTCCAAGCTGAGTCGCAGCATTGGGTATGGGCATGGGCATGGGCCCGGGCATCAGGACCCAGTTCCAGGCCTGAGTCCGGGCTCTGGCCAAGGTCGAGGTCCAAGCCTCCACATTGGGCCTGGGTCTGAGCCAAAGCCTAGGCATCGGGACTCAGTCTCTGGAGTGCGCCCCAATATCAGGCCTGGGCTTTGGCTTAGGCCAAGGCCCTGGCGTTCAGCTTACATCACAGCATTGGGACCAGGCCTCCAAGGTTCGGCCATGTGTTGATCTTAGGCCAAGGTTGCTGCGATCTACCGCAGCCTGGGCCTAGTCCTCACCAGTGGATCTCCACTGGATCAGATAAGTGAGTGCCAGGGGGAGATTCTGGCCCCAGCATTTTTCCGGGTGGGAGGGATGGGTGGTGGAGTTGGGAGGCCCCTCTTCATGTTTTTGTTCATTTTTGTTTTTTATGTTTGATTCATTTTTTTTTAAACAAAAGAAACTAATCAAACATTAAACAAATCGAAATTCGTGGGGGAAAACCTCCCAATAACAAACTGAGAAATGAAACTTTTTTACCCCTGCACATCCCTAGTGGATTTTGGTTAGAGGATAGGAGCAGAACAGGTTGTGGTGCAGGACATGTAGGTAGATGAGGGGGGAATTGGAGGCTAGCCCTTTCTGAGTGAAGATTCATCAGGTAATGTACACATTCGCTTCAATGAAAAGGGATTATGTGCAATTTTTTTTTTCTTTTAAATTTTCCCAGCAGTTTCTTCCTGCTCCTTTACGCTTCCAGCTCAATTGGAAACAAATCTCTACTGGGCTTCATTCACAATTACTCACTCTTTTTTTTCTTATTATTTTTATACCCCCTTTCCAACTCAGCCCTTCCATCACAGTGATTATCCTCAGCCAGGGACCACAAACTGCAGCTTTCTCTAGAACTCAGCACGGACCTTAAATTTGGCCTCTTAGGTGTCACTATTGAGCAATGACTGAGATGTCCTCCCCCAGGGACTGTGAATGCTGTCTCTGCAGTAACCCCAGCCCTGGCTCAGATCTCTTGCACAGAAGCACACAACACTTACTACTGGGTCAATGGGCCAACCAAAGGGGCTCAAGTATAACTAGGATTAGCAGACATTATTGATTTTAGGGGCCTCTGTTCTCAGTTTCCAATTAGTGTCCACAGCTGCCTATTGTCCCTTATTCCTGGGCTGTCTTTAGGCCAGCGTAACTACATCCTGCTGGCCTAAATGCAGCCCTAAAGAGCCATCTCCTCTATAGGACTGTTCACCGAGTTGTCTGTACAGTGCTGCATATGACTAGTAGCAGTAACAATAGAGTTCTCTCTCCCTAGCTCACAGTGCATTCCAGCTCCTATGTTTCCTTCTTGGCCCCCATTCCTAAAACACAGCTCCTCACCCCAGACTTCATTGCTGCCTTCCCTGCACCTCCCCCCCCCCCCCCTTTCATCAGACTTCAGCATTACTTCCCTCTTCTCCAGCCCAGCCACTACAGTCCTCAGCAATCCTTCCACTCCATCTACCCTGGTACTCAGCATTCCTTTCTCCTCCTGCCAGCAGACCCCAGTGCTCCCAGATGAGGAAGATGTTGCAGCTTGTCTTGGGCCTAACGATAGCATTTAGTTAATATATATTTATTGACCCGCCTCAACATGGTCAATCTTGATTTCCACACTGAAAGCAAGGCCAATGAACACTTATATATTTTTTTATTATATATTTTTGTAATTTTGAGCTTTTATAATTTGATAATCTTTATGTTCTTTTAAATTTAAATCTTTATTTACATTTGTTTTTTATTTAGTTATGTAAACATTTTTGATTAAACACTGTTTGTAAAGATGGTATACAAACACTTTTAAATAAATAAATAAATAAATAAATAAATAAATAACACATATTGGCTCGCTCCTATCCCTCACTGTCTAACATTTATTTTTATTCTATTTATTTATTTATTTGGCTTTTGATATACCGACATTCGTGGGGACATCATGTCGGTTTACAATGTAACAAAAGGAGGAAAATTACATAAAACCAGGGGAGGGGGAAGAGGGAGCAGATGGAAAGAAGAGGAGAGGAAAGGGAGGAATAGAAGGTAGAGAAAAGAAAGGAACAAGTGACTGAGAGGGAGCCACCGTTGAGTTACAATAACATGGTCAACTGTGCTTTGAGGGGAAGGCACTAAAAGGAATAAAAAAGCTCAACTTTATACATGGTAGACAATCAGATAGAAGAATTTTTATACATTGAGTGCTGAGTTCTATTACCTTATGCAAAATATTCTTAAACAATAGGTGGCATGCTCTTAAAATTCAGCAAGATGAATACACTATGTGAAGTTAGGGTCTATATGGAATAAAAGAACTAAACACTGTGTGAAATGATTCTTGTACATTGTGAGAGAATTCCTATACATTGAAAACATACTCTTATACATGGAGAAGGGTATATATTCTATGTACATTGTGAGGGATATTCTTATACACTGTGAACACACTCTTATGCATAAAGGAAGGTATACATTCTATGTGAAATAGGCAGAGATATACACCCTGTGGAAATAAGGGGAATAGAAAAGGAAGGGGCACAAATTACACTGAATGGCCTTGTCTTTGGGGTTGGATTGGAGGAGGGGGTGGGGGCTATGTAAAATCCAATTCTGGGTAGGCCATTTTGAAGAGCCATGTTTTGATCCCAGATTTAAATTTTCGAAAACAGGGTTCTAGCCGAAGTTCAACTGGCATCAAGTTCCAGAGGGAGGGGCCTGCAATAGAAAGGGCTCTCTCTCTAGTGGAGGAGAGGTGGGCACTTTTGAGGGGGGGGTGGTGGAGGGTGCCTGCGAGGGAGTTTCTTGTGGGACGACCGGAGGAGTGGAAGCGAAAGGGCTCCTCAAGCCCGGAGTGATTGTGGTTGTGCAACAGTTATGGATGATAGATAGGGTTTTGTATTTGATGCGGGACGAGATCGGCAGCCAGTGGAGCTCCTTCTACTTTTCAGCACTTCAAAGTGGATTACATTCAGGTACTGTAAGTATTTCCTTATCCCCAGAGAGCTTGCAAATACAGATATAATTAGAGACATTCAAATATCTTAAAGGTTTCCATGCACAGGAGATGAACTTCTTTCAACAGAAAGGAGGTCTCTAGAATGAGGCTGAAAGGGGGTAGACTTAGAAGTAATCTTAGAAAATATTTCTTTACAGAGAGGGTGGTGGATGAATTCAAGAAAGCATGGAATAAATACAGGGGATCTCTAAGGAAGCGATGGGAATTATAATGCTAAATTAATTGGACAGATGGGCCATTTGATCTTTTTCTGCCATCATGTTTCTATGAGGCAAGGATGGTATATATGGTGAATAAAGATCCATCATGGGGGGTGAGGAATTAAATGAGGAGGAGTAGTAAGGTCTACAAAGGACTAGGGAGAGGAAGCTGTGAGGTTCAGAAGGGTTATTGGGTGGGAAGAGGGAGATGGTTGTTCAGGAAATGATGGTGATGGGGATCCACTATGCAATCCAGGAATAGAGAGGGAGCCACACAACATCTGCAAAAGGGGGAGGGGGGGGGCAGTCCTTCTCTTTTGTACTGCCGTTCTCCTTCTAAATGACTACTCACTCTCTGTTGGTGCCTTGAGCAGCAAGTGGCCTAGATTTTCACTAACCAACCAAAACTAGTGAACCTTAAATCCCAATTTATCCTCCCTTGCCACATTATTCCTTTTTCACTCTTTTCCTCTCCCTGGCCCTGTACATAAGTTCTCTTATACAAAGGCGTTGCTTAAAACCTCTACATCTACCTAACCATACAAAAAAAGCTGTAAAGAGAGTGCCACAAGAAATTAAAGATGAAAGGTACATTACAGTCTATAAAAATATTTTTTCCATATTCAGAATCTGCTAATATTTCAATTATTTACACCAACTTAGTTGTAACTGAGAAAACATTTGAAGAAGGGACCTAAGCGGGATGGAAAATCAACATACAGCAACGTTTTTGCATTATTCTGACGCTAACTTATTAAAAGGTATTACACTGTAATTACGAGTAGGAGACCGTTACAGTATATGGAAATTTACAATCTGATCACCAGTCCTTCCCTCTACAAACCGCTAACCACCTTTACAGCTTCTCTTCTCTGAAACTCCATAACTAAGATGGCTGACGGGCCGTGACGTGCTCTGTGTGTCACGTGGCACCTTGTTTCTCCTCTTTCCCAAGCTAGGCGGCCGTTTCGCGCTTCAGCTAGTTTGGACTTCGCGGTGTCCGTAGTCAGAGATCGGGCTGGTGCAAGATGGACGTGAATCAGCCTAAGCAAGAGCACTTACTGGCATTAAAAGGTAACTCTCGGGTTCTGGCCTACGCTGGACTGCGTTCAGGCTTTCGTTGCATCAGAAATGTAGATTTGAAGTTGGCACATCTAAAAGTAGGATGCAATTTTATATTTGTTACTACCCGGTAATCCAAGTTAAGTCAGTAATAGAGATTTTTCTCAAATTTGTTTCGTATCTATTGTTTAAAGCTTCTTAAATTTCAGTGGCTCTTTTTAATCTGTGTATCTTGGGCACAATCAGGTTTATGTCCAATTATGCTGGTGTTGAGTGGACATGCAGAGAAGGGCCACAAAAAGGCTTACAGGGATGGATCTGTTCACTTATGAACAAAAGGCTAAAAGGTTTGGGCTTTTCAGCTTGGAGGAGAGATACTGAGAGGGGATGTGATAAAGGTTTATAAAAGAAGTATGTGTGGTGCGATACAAGTAAGTAGGGAATGGTTATTTATTATTTTAAATAGTATTAGGATTCGGAGGGGGGGGGGTCACACTATAAAACTAACTAGTAGCAGATTTAAAACAAATTTGTGAAAAAAACATTTTTTTAGTCAGCTACAATGAAGCTTTGGAATTTCTTACCAGAAAATGTGGTCAAGACTAGTACAGCTGATTTTAAAAAAGGTTTGGATAAGGTTCTGGAAGACAGCTCTATAAACAATTATCAGGCAGATAGACTTGGCTGGCTTCACTTCATGCTTCTAGGATACAGCAATATGGATACTGCAATAAAGATTGGACTTTATTTGGCATCTGCCAGGTACTTCCAAATGACATGGACTGCCCGCCGTTGGAGATATGATGCTAAATTCAATGGACTATTGATCTGACCCAAAATGAAACATAGAAATAGGACTGCAGAAAAAGACTGTATGGCCCATCTAGTCTGCCCACCTGCACAATTAATTTAGCTTTACAATCCCCATCACTTTCTTAGAGAACCCCTGTATTTATCCCATGCTTACTTGAATTCAGATACTGATTTTGTCTCCACCACCTTCACTGGGAGGCCATTCCATACATCCACCACCCTCTCTGAATATTTTCTAAGATTGCTTTGGAGTTTACCCCATTTTAACCTCAACATTTGATCACTCGTTTTAGAGCCTCCTTTCTGATGAGAAGCTCATCTCCTGTGCATGAACATGTTTGAGATAATATCTCACCTTTCCTCTAGGGTGTACATGTTTAGATGTTTGTGTATCCCCTGCCCCCCCCCCCCCCCCCCACACACACAATATTCTTTAGAATGCAGACCACTGACCATTTTAGTAGCCCCTTCTGGTCTGTTTATATCCTTTTGAAGGTGAGGTCTCCAGAATTGCACACAGTATTCCAAATGAAATCTTACCAGGGATTTAGACAGGGGCAAGATCACCTCTGTTTTTCTGCTGATCATTCTTCTCCCTATGTTGCCAAGCATCTTTCTGGGTTTTGCTGTTGCTTTATCTACCTATTTGGCCACCTTAAGATTCAGATACTATCATCTCCAGAATTTGCTCTTTTTCACTTAGAAGAATTTCACTGCTATTAATCAAGTTTACTTAGGGAATAGACACTGCTATTAATTGCATCAGTAGCATGGGATCTTCTTAGTGTTTGGGTAATTGCCAGGTTCTTGTGGCCTGGTTTGGCCTTTGTTGGAAACAGGATGCTGGGCTTGATGGACCCTTGGTCTGACCCAGCATGGCAATTTCTTATATCTCTCAGTTTAATGGATATTCAAGTATTTGTTTCTTAAAAATCCTAAGGTTTTTAAATTGATAACTAGGTGACTCTTGTTAGTTTGACTAATTTTAGTCTTGTTGCTAGTCATACAATTAACCTTGATTTTAGTGATTTTGAATGTTTTGCCAAATTAATTGAGGGCTATCTAACAGAGAAAGAACTTGGGTTGGGTGGGAGATGGTAAATGGGATGGGGATGGTTTATTGGCTCATTATTGTACTCACTGGGCTCCCTCCTCCTCCTCAATAACAGTGAAAAATGCCAGAAAACATTTTTTTTTCCTAGGCAGCATATCCTAAGGCAAGAAATGTGGCATCTCATGAAATGATTATAAACCCATTGTCAGGGCAGACTGTAGCTTGAAGTAGTTTGACAGATGAGAGTAGATAAGACCACCAGACCAGATGAAATACAGCCCAGGATACTGAAAGGGCTTTAAGAAGATCCTGACTGCATCTCTCAGAGCTCTGTTCATCTTGTCTTTGGATGGTAGGGGAGGTTTTGAATGACTGGAAGTGAGAAAATTGTCCTGCTTCACAAACATGGGGGTAAGGAGTCTGCAGGCTAACATCAGTAGTGGGCAAAGCTGTGGAAACATTACTAGAAGAAAGGGGTAGCCAATGTGATGCCAGTTTTTAAAAAGGGTTCTGGGGAGATCCAGGGAATGTAATTCTCTGCTGGGCAAAATGGTAGAAACTGTTCTTGAAAACAAAATTACTGACCACATAGACATGGTTCAGTGGAGGTGAGTCAACATGGTTTTTGCCTTATCAGCTTACTAGATATTTTTTTTTAAGATCTAAATAAACATTCAGATGAAGGTGAGCTTGTTGATATAGTGCATTGGACTTTTCAGAAGCCATTTGATAAGAACGTAAGAACATAAAGTCCCTCATAAGAGACTCTTCAGGAAATTGGGAGGTCATAGAATCAGAGGCAGCATCTCATTGTGAATTAGTAACTAAATAAGACACTAAATAGAGGATAGGGCTAAAAGGTCAGTTTTAGGAATGGAGAAGGGTCATTAGTGGAGTGCAACAGGGATCTATATTGGGACCTGTGCTATTTAGCATATTCATAAATAATCTGAAGAAAGGAACAATGAGTGAGGTAACCAAATTTTGCAGATGACCAGAGACTTTGGTTACCAGTTTTTATTGCATTTTACCCATAAATCTTATCAGTGTTTTATTGCAACAACAAAAACAGGGGACATCAGTGGAAATACAGGACTCCTTATTTTTCGAGGTAATTATTTTGAGTGGGGGAGACCAGGTAAATAGGAAACGGTTATTTATCCTTTCAAACAACACTAGGACTAGGGGATACTTCATGAAACTAGCCATCAGCAGATTTAAAACAAATCGTAGGAACTATTTTTTCACTCTGCTCACAGTCCTGCTATGGAATCTGTTGAGGATGATATTGTCAAGGTAAGTAACATAGTGGACTTCAAAAAGGAAAAGTCCATAAATGGTTATCAGCCCAGGTAGACTTGAGAAAACCAGTGCTTATCCTGGAAGTAAGATACTCAAAACAGATTAACTATTGGGGATCTGCTGGTTATTTGTGACCCAGACTGGCTACTGTCAGAGACAGGATGCTGGGCTCGACGGACCTTGATCTGACCCATCATGGTATTTATGTTCTTATGTAGAGCAGCACTTTGAAACCAGTGATTATAGGACCCTAGACAAAACAATTTCACAAAGGGAAGATGTCTGACAAACCTGATTACATTTCTTTAATGAGGTAGCAAAAGTGGTGGATCAAGGAGGTGGAGTGGATATTGATATTGCCAGCCTTGATTTCAGTAAGGCTTTTGATTCTGTTCTGCATAGAAGACTGGTAAGGAAACTGAGCAGTATTGGAGTAGGAGAGAAAACTGTTAACTGGATGAGGAACTGGTTGGGCAACAGAACTTACAGTGGTGCAACGGAGTCACTTCTGATTAAGGTAAAGGGTGTGGGGACCCCAGATGTTAGGGCTAGGATTAGTTCTTTTAGCATCTTTATTAATGATATTACATAGGAACTTGAGGGAAAAATATGCTCGTTTGTAAGTGACAAGTAGTGGTGGTCGTATATATAGAAAACAGACACCTGTGAAAGATTTTTTGGAGGCAGGAAAAATGTTTTCCTTTTTTTTTTTTGTGTGTTTTATCTCTTTTTAAATCTTTTTTTTTTTTTTACATTTTCCTTTGTTTTTATTTTTGCTTTTCTGAATTTTAGGCACCAAGATCCAAGGATTTTTCCAGTCCTGCTACAAAGAATCTTGATTTGTTTTTTTTGTAATATAATATAGTGTTTTACTTATTAATTGTATCATATCTTATTACACATATAGTGCTCTGCTATGTACGTCACCAATATTATTTGCTAGGATAGTGAACCCTGATTATAACTCTGTTTCTGCAGGTTTACCCTGTAGTATGAATGGCTTATTTAATGCTAGCAGCAACTAGCATCATATATAGGGTAATGTGGTAGAACTAGTTAGTGCATCTTATCCTTTGAAAACTTTTGCTCTAGGTCCTGTTTGCTTCTGATCAGTGCAGCACATGGAAAGAGAGGATTCATATGGACATGATGACATATGACACCGTAATTCTGTGGAGCCTGATCAAGACATCGATTTTATATATTTTTTTAAATTAAGAACTGGATTACTGCAATATGAGTGTGGAAGTTGTGTTGCATTATCGACCGAACCAAAATGACCCAAACACATTCCAGAAACTTGTAAAGGAATTACTTAAGGAATTTCCAACTCGGCATTTGCCAGAGTTTACACCCTGGTTTCCAAATGATCAATGCAAACTTCCCCTCACACCAAAAATATTGCCACCTATTATTTCAAGTGACGAAGTAGCAGATATTGAACATTCACCTGGTTTCAAACTTTCTTTGATGCCTCCAACTTATGACTGTACTGTTGGCCTTCTTGAATTTGAGCCAAGCTTGACGAAAAGGCCAGGTTTTCTTCGGGCACAGAGCATGCCCTTGGAAGGTACTTGTGGCCTTTTGGAAGAGCAGCCTGTGAGCAGAAAAGCAAAATTCCAAAGATCTTGGAGTGTTTCAGCTCCTCACTGCAGCATCAAGGATAGAATTATTCCTTTGACCAAAGAACTGCAGAAAAGTTTGGAAAGACGAAACCTGCATTCTTCCTACAGATCAAGGTGGACAATTGACTCCTCTAACTGCAACCAAAGTTTGGAGGATACCTGGATAAAACTGAACAGAATGATTAAACATCAAGAGCTTCCAACATGCAATGCTACAATGCAGCGAGACATCAGCCAGATCTGGGTCTTTTGTGATGTGCTATACTGTGAATATGTTGGTAACTTGCTCAAGGAAAGATTAACCCTTATTGGAAAAATTAACTTAATTGTACATAAGCATGGAGTTATATTTAGTATATAATACTAATTAAGGGAACCTGATGTAACATGAAATATGTTCACAATGTGATGGTACATTCTGCTTTTCTATACTGATGCATAATATATTTGGGTGTGTAGATGAAACGGTCTGAACATCATCTTTGACTTCTAACTAATGAATAATTCTACAGAATTGAAACGTTTTTTAGCTCTTATCTGTTTTTAAACAGTCATTATTTTCTCAGATACATGAACAGCACTAAATGTATGAGGTCTCGTATGCACAAGTATTTTGATTAAATAACACACATTGTGGTCCCCATATCAAAAGCAGGCTAAAGAAATATTTATAGTTGAGGCACAAACTGCTTGTCTTGATGGCTGTGCAAATGCATCTATGGCCCCAAAATATTTATCTGCAGCTTGCACGGGATCTGCCATTTTGAATATAAACCTCTGAATTAAAAACTTTTTTCCCTGAGGAGAATGCAACAGCTGCAAAACCTAATGGAGAAGTTAATGGCATCTCCCATGTTTTTGCGGAGAAAAAATACAGTATTGGAAATATTTTGAAACGTTCTTATTAACCTGTATTTTCTATAACCCATGTCTGCAATTTTGTAACTTGCAGACCATGAATACTTCTGTTAGTGAAATATTTAGTATTTGTCAATAACATTCATGAATTTTAGAAGCATGCTTCTTTAAATGTTAGCAGAACTGTTTTAAGGTCTATTGTACAGAAATACATTTTTAACTTTTTACTTGTACAACTGGAAAATTAAATTTTTTTTTAAAGAATAAACTGAAAAAGATTGTTAATGTGCACTGGATTTTACTGCTGGTGTCCTTTTGTATGTGAGACGTGAGTAATACAGGGATTACTAGCTCCTGCTGCTTGAGAGCAGTCAATAGGCCTGTGTTCTGAGATTTCCAATGAACATTAATCAACACTTTGCATACTGTAACAATTTCAAAATAGGATCTTTTGCCTGTGTTGTTTTTTCTGAATATCCGAGCTGTATGTAGCCCTCCAGGGCTGGAGTTTGAAACCCCTACACTAATGCACCAAGATGCTTTTGTCTATGATGGAATGTGATGTTTCTTATCCCTTTCCTACTTGTGGTCTAAGTGTTTTAAAATGGTTAAAAAAAATTCCCTCCAGAATATCCCTGTGACTGTGAAGCTGAGGAATATTACTGACCAAATTGTACTCGGATGTTAGAAAATCCGAATGTCAATGGCTGTCAACATGAAATAGAAGAAAATGTTGATTTGGATTATTCTCTTCTCCAAACTTGATTTTATATAGAACTTTTCTTCTATAGATTTTGTTAGCATAGTTTACAGTTAGCACTTCAGAAATATATATTCTCGCTATAAAATGGCACACAAAAGTGATTGTTTTCTTTGTCTCCTATGTTTATACAGTTCTATCGGTACACAGTACAGGTGGTGAATAACAAGATTAAAAGCTATTAAGTTCTAGGGTGTGTTTAGTTTGGTATTTGAATTGTGATTATATTTGGTATTTTAGTAATTTGAATATTGTATCTTGTGTTTTATAATGCTTATTCTCAAAACTAATTTAGTTTTGCTGCACTACACCTTGAGTGCCTCAGTGGGAAGGTGTGTTAAAAATTAAATTGGTACTGGTATTATCTTGTGCTGATTAGCCCATTGTATTTAAACATGTAAAATGTTTAACCTCTTGTATTTTGGCATCTCATATAATTAGATTCTGAGGTTCTGTTTTCCTGTTTCCTATCGACCATGGCAGTACTTCAGTTCACTGATTTGGCTACCCCCCTGTATCTCGGCATTGGCATATTGTACTTTTATAGAGGCTTCAGAAGATTATATCCCAGCTTGTACTTTTAAGATGTGTAGGTGACAAAGGTGAGCTCCAGGAAGTGAGCCAATTTGCATTCATCTCTCATAGATCCTTCGTTGAATGAATGGTCACGTACCAATAGCTTTTTAGAGCTTTACTGCATATGTTCTACCCCCATGGTGGTAAGTGAATGCAGTAATTGCAAGTGGGCATGGAAGAAGTAATAAAGAACCTGGTGTTTAGATGAGGACTATGCTGAGGGACTGCTGTTGTGAACCAGAATGATTTTAAGGCAGGCTTACCAATAGATAAAGATGGGAAGAATGAGACTACACTCAGATGTGCAATATATGATGTAACTTTTGTATTTTATTTAGTAAAGACAGTAACCATTACACGGGTATAACACTGGAAAAAATAAATCGCATTAGTAGGCAGTACCACCACACAAATGCTCAACTTGATGCTCGTAAAACAACAATACTCACGTTCCTTCAGCAAGTACATGTGCAAATTTACGTAGCACAGCCTGGTGTAATGGCTTGGTTTCTCATGAAATTCTCTGGCTGTTTCCCATAATATAATTATCCCCGAACAGCCTGACACCACGTGCTTCTCAGTTTATTGATAATTAAGATGAATCGTAAACAAATCTGAGCAGGTGCTAAGCACCTAACCACAGAAAGATCTGAAATAACCCTACCTACACCGATTGGTCTTGCTGTCTTTCATAATTCTGAGCGATGTCTTATACCGATTATGAGGTGCCAAGAAGTGGGGAGCCCCTATTGCAAAGCAAAGGCAATTGTGTGTGTTTTCCAGTTGTATATGTGCATTAGTGTATTATGTTGTGCATGTTTACAGGCTTGGGGCCTGTGATGGTTTAAGCTCTTACCTGCTAATTGGCTTTCCTGTAGCCCTGACAGTCCAGTCTGTACAAGTGGGATTATCCTCCGGCCAGCAGATGTAGGCAGAGACTAAAAGCTCATCATTGATTCCCCTTCTCCATATAAGCATCCGGTGCTGCCTCAGTACCCTGTGCCAAAGTTAAAAACATCCAAATACAATTGTTAGTTTTGGTTTCCAAAACCCCATCATAACCAAAAAATGTGATACCATCACTCTAGCTACTAGAACAGGAGCAATAATTGGCCAACAACTTTCTCTCCATTCATTTTCTGAGCATAAGGATCACCTGGAACTCAAAGAAAGATATTAGAAACAAACAATATTCCTTCACTCATTTTTCTGTGTATGTCAACTTATATACCTACATACATATATATACCTGCACACAGTTTTGTTTTTTTAATCCCCGTTGTCTTCCTGGGGTGTGGGGCTATAGACTGGTCTGCAGGACTACAGGAAAGCCAGTTAGCAAGTAAGAACCTAACTGATCTTCCTGCTAGACTAGTTTGTATAAGTGGGACGTACCAAAGCTGTACCTGTCCTGGATGGGAGTAATTTAGACCTGCTTCCAGGACTTCCAAGATAATACTGTGCCCTTCTCCTGAAGGTTCAGCCTCAAATGTTCTGTAAATGTATGCAGAAATGCCCCTGTATCTGCCCTGCAGATTTCTGCTTGGTCCATTAGTTCATACTATGCCCAGGATGGTGCCTGGGTCTATGCCAAGAATGCTTTAGGCCTTTGGGACATTGGCTTTGCCTTCAATATACCTGTGCCTGCAATTGCTTACTTAATCTGGTGTGCAATTGTTTCATTAGAGGCCCCCTTGCCTTCCATGGGCTCCTGTGCCTTTCTTGTATTCCTTGTGACTTCTCACTATCGCCTCAGAGCCTTGGGAACCTCTAAGGCTCTGAGCTCCCGCTTCTGACTTTGACCTTCTGTTTCCTAAAGCCCAGTAATGAAATCTCTTAATTTATGAGAAACCACTATTGAAACAGGGAGCTCTTTTTCCTTTAAAATTTTCTAAGCCACCACGGTGAATTTCCACCACTTTCTCCCAGATGCACCCTACAACATCTGAAATAAAGGGTGATCACTTATCCTCTCCTGAGTGAGTCCACCTCCAAGTTGAGGAGGCCTGACCTCAAAAGAAAGTAATCTGAGGGGGAGTGAGGAAGCATTCGTTTCTATGCCTTTTTCAGCAAGCCAGACTGAGTCTGTCCTTGTAATGTTTGTGCATCATGTCTTCCTCTCAGTCTCCTTTGGTGGAAGGCAATCATCAAGAGCCTGGACCTCTTCAACAGGAAATAACTTTCACAACCTGTCCTCACAGAGGCTCCGAACTCTATGCTTTGCTGTGTGGTCTACCTTCGCGCCACTAGCGGCCATGACACCTGTCATTGACTATTCTCTTTATGTAGTCTGCTTCTCTTAACCAAGATTCATGGATCTTCTGGGGAAGAATTATTTGGCTGCGTAGAAAAAATGCATCCTTTCATGTACTTCTAGGACTAAGTCCAGGGACTATACAGGCTTCTGGCTGCTCCATTCTCCGAAGGCTGGATGCCAGTTAAGGTCTTCCCAGGACATTTGAACGCCCCTGGTTCCCATTTTCCCTTTTTGACCTACAATGAGGTTAACCTACAATGAGGTTAACCTAAAACCCTTATCACTGCGCATTACCCGAGCCTTATTAGGGCAAAGGCTACTTCTGCCAGACCTTACCCATCCGGGTCTGCAAATGTCAGCTCCATGCACCTCATACATAGCACATAAGAACATAAGAAATTGCCATGCTGGGTCAGTCCAAGGGTCCATCAAGCCCAGCATCCTGTTTCCAACAGAAGCCAAACCTGGCAATTACCCAAACACCAAGACGATCCCGTGCTACTAATACAATTAGTATGTGAGAGCTAATTGTTCTTTGCTCCCAGCCTCTAAGGGTACACTATTGGCTACTACCTCCTAAGCTGCCTTCTTTGCGCTAGCAGGCGATACTTTGGAATTTTCAACCATTGGGGAAATTCTAGACGGTTGGCTCTTGTCCTCTGCCTGGTTCCCTGCTAAGATTCCCATCCAAGCTTCAGCTACTTCTGACCATATCCTACTTCAACCTGTATGGCAAATGTCAAGGGTACAATTTTCAGGAGGGGCAGCCGTGAGCACTGCTCTATACTGAAGCTCGGGAAGACTAGTTAGTATTTGAGATCCTAATCCGTGAGCATAGGGCTTCACCTTGGCCTTAGCTTCCCTCCCAGTCTAATTAGGCTTTACCACTCCTTGTTTCTCGGGTATCTGGAGTCCCAGCTAACCCTTCTTGCTGTCCTTGAGGGCTCTGGAAGGCATCTAAGCACTAATTTGTTCATAGGCCTACCCTGGGGGACAGGGAATTGGTGTTCTGACACCCAGAGAAGAGACTCTCTGCATTTCTGTGATGTAAGTACACCAGTACCTGGGAGTCCATAATGATAACAGTGACTAACGCCTGATGAAACTTATGACATGGCTTTTTTTCCGAGGAAGAGAGAGAAACATTCCTAAGCTGTTTGCTTTTAGCCTTTAAACAGCCCCCACCCCCTCACAGGACCGGCTCTGGTTGGAGAGGGGGCTGATATGCACTCCCCTACTAGGATCAGTCCATAAAAGGTTCTAGGAGAACCCCTCCTCTAGCGATAACAACCCCTTCACCAACAATGCAATTATTCCACTAGCAAGCCAGGTTAGAGACCTTGGGGCCACCCTTGACTCTAGAATGAATTTCAAAAAGTTCATTAACGCTACAACTAAAGAATGCTTCTTTAAGCTACAGGTCCTGAAGCAGCTAAGACTGCTCTTACACTTCCAGGATTTCCGTTCAGTGCTTCAAGCCATACTGTTTTAAAAGATCGACTATTGTAACGCTCTACTACTCTGTCTCCCCGCCTCTTCTACTAAACCTCTACAGATGCTGCAAAACGCAGCAGCCAGGATCCTTACAAACACACGTTGTAAGGACCACATCACACCAATCCTAAAAATCCTACACTGGCTACCTCTCCAATATAGAATACTCTCCAAGGCTCTCACCATCATCCACAAATCCATCTACCAACAATCCACACTCCAACGCACCATCCCTCTCGAACTACATACTTCCGCAAGGCCGATCAGAACCGCCTACAAAGGTTCGCTCAAGGGCCCCCCCCCCCAAAACATCCTCGGTACGCAACTCTATTCACAAGCGAGCACTTTCAACAGCAGGTCCGCTCCATTGGAATTCACTTCCCCCAGATATACGCCAGGAACAATGCCATCTCTCCTTCAGAAAGAAACTGAAAACCTGGCTGTTCACACAAGCTTACCATTGAAGGAACCTCTATCAACCAACATTGACTCTCACCCTTTGACCTCTTCCCTAATCCCTCCCCCCCCTCCCCGTTACCAGTCCCTGCCCTGACTGCTCACCTCCCCATGTCTCCTCCTCCCACAGGATATATCATGTTAATAATCGCCTAGGATAAATCTCTGTTTATGTCTCGATACTCTATTGTTTTTCGTTGATTAATTTTATCACTCTCTAGTTGTTATCGTTTAAAATCTTTCCTGTCTTCCATCTCCCATGTTTTCGCTCCCTGTTTAATGTAACTTTACCTTCTACTTAGTTGTTAATTGGTTTCCCCTGTTCTATTGTAAACCGGTACGATAAGACCTCGTCTTGAGTATCTGTATAGTAAAAGAATTTAAATAAATAAAATAAATTTTACCATGGAAAAATACTGTGCAGCAAGTTTAGATTTATTGCATGATAACTGCAAACATTGTGTTTTAAAGCCCCAACACATTCTAGCAAATGACCCCTTAAGTTTATACCTAATGCAATGAAGGGCAAAGTGACCTGCCCAAGATCACAACTAGCAGCAGCTGGAACTGAACCTAGCCTTGCTAGTCCACAGTCTGCTGCTTCCACCACCAGGCCACTCCTACACTCCTTTCCTTGAGGGGCTCCAAAGAGGGCATCTGGCCCCTCTTGAACTTGCCCCAACCAGGCAAGATAGGGCCATCTGAAAAAGGGCAACCCCCAGCACTTGCTTCTCCTCTGCAAGAGCCAACCGTTTTTTAGCATCCAGTCAGATGAATCCGGAACAAGTGGATTATGCGCTCTACCAGCAGATGGAGACAGAGCAAACTGACATCACAGTACATATACCCCTGCAGTGATATCAGTCTGCCAGTATTCTCCATCTCCCTACTTGGAATTGCTTCATTTTGAAAAAGAATTAAGGATGTTACATTCGCCTCGCTCTCCTGCGCTGATACCAAAAGGTCCTTCCCACAGTTAAGAATTCCAGAGGTGATTTCCATGGTCCCTCAGATGAGTGCCTTTCAGCCGCTTAAGCAGGAAGCCGAGCGCGGCGGTCACGGCATATGCCCTCTGCCCCCGCAGCCGGAGACCATCTCTGTACTCAGCCAGGTATGGCTGAGCTCAGGTAAGTTTAAATATGAGTGTATACATATATACATTTACAGAGACATAAAAGGAGGCTTTTGTAGCTTAGGGCTTCCTCCTTTTTCCCAGACTCCGTGCTCAATGTGCCATTCTGACGTTCGTCCTGCTCATGGAAGGTCGAGGGACGTGGGCAGTCTAGCGGGTTCAGCAGCCTCTATAGGCTAGGCCCCACTCTGAGGCTTTTTTTGCTGCATGCTAGGCCACAACAGCAATTCACACACTTTTCTTAGGCTGTCCTCTACAGGATTGTTGGTTTGGCGTGTGCATCTAGCTGTTCATCCAGTTTAGTCTAAGTTAAGCGGTGAATTAAGTGTCCGCACACTTACCTGTGCACACAAGTTATATTGTACGCCTAAATTGTTTTATGGTGCTTATTTTTGTAATGCCTAATTTTTGGATGCCTAGTGTTTTTGGACATAAAAAAAACAGAAAAAAAAAAAAACTAGACATATGCCTCCGGCTACTGCTCAAGCGCACTTTTGGCCATAATGGTGCCTATGCCTAAGAAACCTAAGCGTCTTTCTCTTTGCGCTGTCTGTCATATTCTGGCATCTCAGCCAGGAATGCCTGTTGACTTGTGCCAGCGCTGTTTGGAGGCTCAGGAAGAATTGCCTTCCTGTGATTTTACTAAGCCTGGCTCTTCTCAGCTGGATATAGGTCTGGGTACTGACTGCTCAGGTGGATCACCTGATTTTTGAACTCCCCTAACTGGTTCTTCAGCAGGGAATGGTAGCTCAGTGAGTATGCCTCAAGTACCTCCTGGATTGGATGCTTCTACCTTTTTGTGGGTAGAGTTTTTCCAAGGATTGCAATCCTTTCTCTAGGTGCAATCTTCAGCCCTCTCTAACACTCCCAGAGCAAAGTTCCAGGTAGGAATCTTGCTGGAACCTACTGTTAAGCGCTGAAGTATTGCTAGAGTGACAGTGGAACGTCCCGATGGAGCTCCAGATGGCAAGGATGATGACGCCGATCCTGACTCCCTTGAAGATGGTGAAGTTCCTCCAAGATTAGAACCATATAGAACTATGCTACAGTTCTTTCATAAAAATGAACTGCCAGCTCTGATTTCCCAGACCTTGAAAATGCTCGGAGTTCCTGGGGCAGACGCTGTGACTGAGCCGAAGAAAAACCCCATTTTGGTTTCCTTGCGTAAGGCCTCTTGTTTTTTCTTGTAATGGAAGCTATTCAAGAATTAATTGATCTTGAGAGGGGTGCCCTAGAGGCTAATTTCAAAGGGGATCAGGTTTTGGAAGGCCTGTACTCTCTGGATCCAGTGGTAAGATAGTATTTGTTTTCCGAAGGTAGTTGCACTTGTGTGTGCAGTCTCCAAGCGGACCACTCTTTCCATGGAAGGATGCTCATGATAGGATTGAGACTATCCTTAAACAAGTATTTGATGCAGTGGCAATGTCCTTGCAGATTGCTTCTTGTTCCCTGGTGACTTGATCCTTTTTGCTTCTCTCCCTGGAGGTTGTTGACTCTGGGGTGAACTCCAGGGCAGATATGGAGCCAGCTGCTGCTTTTTTGGCAGATGCGGGCTGTGATTTGGTCTGCTCTTCAGCGAGAGGAATGGCTTCCATAGTAGCGGTCAAGCATCAGTTATGGCTGAGAAATCAGTCGGCTGATGGAACCTCCAAGGCTAACCTTAACAAATTGCCCTTTAAAGGGTCGCTATTATTTGGGAGCAAGTTGGAAAAACTGGCCAGTAAGTGGGGTGAATCCCTGGTTCCTCGTTTGCTAGAAGATAAGAAGTAGATGCCACGTTATTTTAACATGAGAGGTCGTACTAGAGGATCCAAGCATTTTTGTCCCTATAGAGAAATGACCCTTCAGAGAACTCGACCTTTTGGTAGGTCTCAGTCCTTTCGTCCCCGACAGCCAAGAAGGGGCGTGGGTTCGAATAGTAGAACCTCCTGACCCTCCCAGTGAAGGTTTGCTGACCCACCCCCAGGAACAGGAGATTTGGGGGGGCGCCTCTCTCTTCTATCAGAGGTGGGTTGAGATCATATCGGATCAATGTTTCCTGGAAGTGATATGAGAAGGATATGTGCTGGAGTTTCGCAGTGTTCCTCGCGAAGTGTTCATGGTGTCTCCCTGCTACTCAACCCAGAAGAAGCAGGAAGTGGAAACTACATTGGCAAGACTCCTTAGTCTGAGGACTGTGGTTCCAGTGCCCACGTCTCAAGAAAATACGGGTCAATATTCCATTTATTTCATTGTGCCCAAGAAAGAGGGCTCCTTTATGTCCCATCCTGGATCTCAAAGGTGTCAACCGTCATCTGTGGATGACGCATTTTCACATGGAAACATTGTGCTCGGTAATATTGGCCGTACAGTCAAGGGAATTTCTGACCTCTTTGGATCTGTCAGAGGCATACCTTCGTATTCCCATCTGACTTTAACATCAACGCTTTCTGCAGTTTGAAGTTCTGGGACGTTATCATCTGTTTTGGCCCTGCCCTTTGGTCTAGCAACTGCCCAAGGACTTTTTCCAAGGTAATGGTGATAGTGGCAGTAGAATTGAGAAAAGATGGGATCCTCATACACCCGTATTTGGAAGACTGCTAATTTGAACCAAGTTTCTAGAAGAGAGCTGCAGCATGACCTGCAAAGTGATCTCCCTGTTGCAGGAGCTCGGCTGGGTGGTGAACCTGGTCAAGAGCAGTCTTCAGCCTTCTTAGATGTTGGAATACCTCTGGGTTCGGTTCGACATAAATCAGGGCAAGGTTTTCTTGCTGGAAGTGCACATTCCGAAGTTGATGACAGCTCCATCTGTTTTTGAAACTGCACCCGACCATATGGTCCTACCTGTAAGAACTTCACTTAATGGCAGCAACCCTGGAAGTGGTCCCATGGGCAAGGGCACATATGCGTCCTCTTCAGCGCTCCCTGCTGTCTTGTGGAACTCGCAGTCTCGAGACTATTCGATTCAGCTCCTCTTGCCGATGGAAGTCTTCTCACAACTGCAGTGGTGGCTGAAGGCAGATCATCTAAGGAAGGGAATTTCCCTAGCACCATCAGACTGGCTAGTACTGACAAAAGATGCGAGCCTGCTTGGTTGGGGAGCTCACTGTCAGGAACTGATGGTGCAAGTGGGCTGGAATACAGACGAGTCCCTCTGGACCATCAATCGACTGGAAGCCAGGACGGTTCGGTTGGCATGTTTGCAGTTCAGTGACAGATTGCAGGGTCGATCGGTCCAGATAATGTCAGAAAATGCAATGACTGTGGCTTACATCAATTGGCAGGGAAGAACCAAGAGCCAGCAAGTGTCAAGGGAAATAGATGCTTATGGGTTAGAAGTGTATCTCCAGATGATCTCAGCTTCACACATAGCAGGAAAAGAAAATGTAAGAGCAGACTTTCTCAGCAGGGAGAGTCTAGACCCAGGAGAACGGGCTTTGTCAGATGAGACGTTTCAGCTGATTCTGGATCGCTGAGGTCCCCTGTTCCTAGACCTCCTGGCGACTTCTCGCAATGCAAAAGTTCCATGATTCTTCAGTCGCAAGAGAGATCCGAAGTCATGGGGATCAATGCCCTAGTGCATGAATGGCCGAAAGACAAGTTGCTGTATTCCTTTCCTCCATGGCCTATGTTGGGCAGATTGATCCGAAGGATTGAATGCCACAGAGGGATGGTGCTCTTTGTTGCTCCTGATTGGCCCAAGAGGCTGTGATATGTGAATTTGTGGTGGCTCTTGAGGGACTTACCTCTTCGACTTCTAGCACACAGGAACCTGCTAAGTCTGGTCCAGTTCTTCACAAAGATCCGACTTGATTTTGTCTTATAGTATGGCCCTTGAGATGGCTTGATTGCTGAAAAGTGGATACTCTATGGTAGTGAATTCCACTTTGCTTAGAGAACATAAGAACATGCCATACTGGGTCAGACCAAGGGTCCATCAAGCCCAGCATCCTGTTTCCAACAGTGGCCAATCCAGGCCATAAGAGCCTGGCAAGTACCCAAAAACTAAGTCTATTCCATGTTACCATTGCTAATGTCAGTGGCTATTTTCTAAGTGAACTTAATAGCAGGTAATGGACTTCTCCTCCAAGAACTTATCCAATCCTTTTTTAAACACAGCTATACTAACTGCACTAACCACATCCTCTGGTAACAAATTCCAGAGTTTAATTGTGCGTTGAGTAAAAAAAGAACTTTCTCCGATTAGTTTTAAATGTGCCCCATGCTAACTTCATGGAGTGCCCCCTAGTCTTTCTACTATCCGAAAGAGTAAATAACCTATTCACATCTACCCGTTCTAGACCTCTCATGATTTTAAACACCTCTATCATATCCCCCCTCAGTAGTCTCTTCTCCAAGCTGAAAAGTCCTAACCTCTTTAGTCTTTCATCGTAGGGAAGTTGTTCCATTCCCCTTATCATTTTGGTAGCCCTTCTCTGAACCTTCTCCATTGCAATTATATCTTTTTTGAGATGCGGCGACCAGAATTGTACACCGTATTCAAGGTGCGGTCTCACCATGGAGCGATACAGAGGCATTATGACATTTTCCGTTTTATTCACCATTCCCTTTCTAATAATTCCCAACATTCTGTTTGCTTTTTTGACTGCCACAGCAGTTCTCCAGTTCCTTGGCCTATGTGCGAGTTTGGCGAGTGTTTGAGGCTTGGTACGCTTCTTCATTCGACCAAGATCCCACTCATTTTGGAATTTTTGCAGGATGGCTTGAATAAAGGTTTGGTCCTTAATTCCTTAAAGGTACAAGTAGCGGCTCTCACCTGTTTCAGGGGCCAGGTGAATGGTGGTTCCTTGTTAGTTCATCCTGATATGGCTCATTTCCTGAAAGGAATGAAAAATCTTCATTCTCCATTGCAGTTTCCGGTACCCTTATGGAGTCTTAACTTGGTCTTGGATTTCTTAGTGGGTCCTAAGTTTAGACCATTGCGTAACCTGTCCTTGCAATTACTGACCTTGAAAACGGTGTTTCTTGTGGCAATTTGTTATGCGCGGAGTTTACAAGCTGCAGGCCTTGTCTTGCCGGGAGCCCTTCCTGCTGGTGACTCCAAGGGCGATACAGCTGCGTACTATTTTTACTGAAATGGACAATGAAATACACTTTAATCAGTCCATCTCCCTGCCATCTCTGGACAGGAAGAGAGAGAGAGAGACATAGGGGAGTAGGGTCTGTTGCGACCCTTGAATGTCAAGAGGCTTATCATCCGGTATCTAGTGTTACTGATCCTTTACGGAAAACGGATCACCTGCTTGTCCTCAACAGCAGTACTAAACAAGGAGAGCTTGCCTCACGGGCTACAATCACCTGCTGGATTAAGGAGGTAGTCAGAGTGGCATATGTTGATGCTGGCAAGCTGTTACCTAGTCCAATTAGGGCTCATTCCACTAGGTTCAGGTGGTGTCATGGGCGAAAGTTAGGTTGCTGTCTTTGACATTTGCCGAGCTGCAACGTGGTCCTCCTTACTGTGCACACACTGTTTTCATAGGAGAAATAGACAGTGGGTAACAGACAGACTAGATATAGTCTGTTACTCAGCTTCTCTTTTCTCTGCAAATTCAGTGCCTGAAAAATTATTATCCACGTATAACCTACCTTTTCCAGGTATTATCGTCTGGATGTGCAGACCCGGGAGGACGCAGTTGTTGCACGTATTGTTTTGACAGAACCACAGGAGGCCTCCCGCCTTGTTCGGGAGTAGCTTGGGTTCATCCCACTTGTTCTAGATCATCTGACTGGAAGCTAAGAAATGAGAAATTACTACTTACCTGATAATTTTCTTTTCTTTAGGACAATCAGATGAGTTCAGCTTCCCTTCCTTGGCTGCCGAATGATTGTACTGTGGTCCTCTTGTGTGACTATGTGTTACAGGGATTACTGGTGTTAGCCCAGTCCTTAGACTTGTGTTATTACATTTCTTGTCTGAGCTCAGTGCTTCCTATTGGCTGAGCATTGACATGGTTATCTGTTTTTAATCAAGTTTTTTGCTAGTTTGTCCACAGTTTGCTTTTGAAGAAAATACTGGCAGGCTGATGTAACTGCAGGGATATATGTACTGTGATGTTAATTTGCTCCGTCTCCATCTGCTGGTAGAGATGCATAACTCACTTGTTCTGGATTCATCTGACTGTCTTAAAGAAAAAGAAATTATCAGGTAAGTAGTAATTTCTCATTGCTCCGTCTGGGACCTTATGTAAGAAAGTTCACGATCTTACCCTCTCTGTCCGTTATTACCAGTGGGAAAAAGTCACCTTGGCCTCCCAGAGGGCTCCTGGACCCAACCCAGGAGAATTTGAGACCCAAAGCCTTCGTACCTATTAGCCTGGGGAGAAAATGAGAAGGAAAGTCAGGTTTAGTGGAGCTTTTCTGTATCTGACCTGGGAATCCTTAAACCATTTACCTTCCTCTGCTAGATATGGACTTCATAGCTGAAGGCAACGCTCGCTCACTGTCTGTTTCCTACCCTGGAGAAGTTTTCTCCCTGAGGGGACCAGACTACTAGTTGGTTAAACACAGGTAAGATAGACATATGGAATCACCTTGCTAAAGTAAGATGCATCCTATAATATGCCTCTTTTTTTTTTTTTTTTTAAACCGCAAGGCTTAAAAAAAAAAAAGACTGCCATCCTCTTCAGCAGTGGCAGCTTATGATTCTACCAGCCCCTTTAGGGAGCCTCTGTCAAGCAGAGGGACAGACAGCTGGTTCCACTGGATGTTCCCTCAATCCTTCCGCAGCAGAGAGGGTGGGAGAAGTGAGCTCTCATGGACAATGGGATGGATAAGAGATACAGCATATGGCTTGATTGCCTTAATATAAATAACTTAAATCCACAAATGGAACTTGAAGTTCGAACCAGGTTTCCAGATAACTGATTGCAGCTGAAGATCTAAGTCAATGCCCAGTTGCCTGAGCTCATGGTAAGAAAGTGCACCTTCACCCAGCTGCAACCTGGCCATTAGGATTACTGTTCACCTACTCTGAGCTCCTAATTGGCTTTGCCTGTTGTTGCTGTGATCCTCTCATTAAGGGGGTTTCCCACAGCTGTGACCAATCAAGGATTTCAGAACCTGCAAATCTACTTTCTTTTTCCTACGTCTACAACCCCCCAAAAAAGAATTCTATCTTCTTCTATAAGGAAAATTGCAATTATGATTGCATTTTCCTATGATATTTGGGATCTGAACCCAGGATCTTCAAAAATGTGAATCTCAAGAAACAGGAGATGAATTGCTTTGTGCACAGTGATAGAAAGAGTTACCATGTTAACAAACCGGCTGGGCTTTGGTTTTCCTGCTCCCTAGTCATTTATCTTAACCACTTAGCTACTTCCTCTCCTGGGTCCCTGAAACTGGCTCGCCAGGTTAATTGGCTGTGCCTGCCCAAGGAGGTTCCAGCCTGAACAGAGGAACTCATCCAGTCCTGATTATGGTATCCCAAAATCACTTCTACTATACTCATTAACAGCAAGGCATGTTCAAACTGTGCTCTTGAGTTGCCCACGTGCTATTTTACAACAGTGGTTATAGGCTGGAGCTTTGCTACCATGCAGGAGAACAAGGTTGGATTCCCAAGCTCTTTTTCTGCTACTCAGGCCAACAGAGGCTTGTGATTCGTTACTGCACTGTTTTCCTTTCTCTTTCTCTGGCTCCTGCCCTGTCAGCAAAACCAGAGCCTTATCTGGCCTTTTGCCCCGCTTCACCAGGGAAATCGGTACCTTGTCAGGTGTGTTGCCCTGGGAGCCCAGTCATTAGCTCCTGCTGCTGGCCCCACCAAGGTAAAGCAACGGGGAATTCTCCTCCAGTGCTTGCTCCTTGGCATTGGGACTCAGTCTCCACTGAGTTAGGTTCTCTCAGGAAAGGAAAGCGAGTTATGTCAGTATAGCCCTCCTTTTTCAGTGAATAGCTACCTTCTAAGCACCTCAGGAAACCAGAGAGACCGAAACATCTAGTTGTACTGGGGAAGGAAGATCAGCCCTTTGAAGGACTGTCCTCCTAGAGTATGCTAGGGAAAGCAACACAATGGAGTGCTGTTCCCTTGGAGCTACTCCTTTCTGGCCCATGAAGCTACAGTACCAGATCATCTGTCGGCAGGAACTGAGACAGCACCAGGCGCTTTTATATGGAGAAGGGGCTAGATGACTTTCGGTCTCTGCCTCCATCTGCTGGCCAGAGGATAATCCAGCTTGTACACACTGATCTGGCAGGACGATCAGGAAGTTCTTGATCTCTTAAGCACACATCTATCAGTCAAGTCTATGGCCTCTGTAAGTTTGGCATTAGTAGGGCATGTAAACAAATCTGTCCACAAGAACAGACTCATGCAAAACACTTATGAAAGTAGGATGGTGGAAAAACCAAATCTGTTCCTATGCCCGCTTTTGTTCGGGAGTGGAGGAATAGTGTCGCGGTTAGAGCAGCAGGCTGAGAAACGGGGAAGCCAGGGTTGAAATCCCACTGGTGCTCCTTGTGACTTTGGGCAAATCATTTCACCCTCCATTGCCTCAGGTGCAAACTTAGAGCCTGATTTACTAAGGCTTTTCTACCATTCTGTGTCTATGGGAAAAATGCTTAGTAAATGTCGCCCCCTTATATTGTGAGTCCTGTACATGAATCTGTAACTCACCTTGAGCTCTGATTTGGAAAGGTGAGGAATTAGATCTAAAATCCATGTTCCAAAGGTACATTGCCTTTTCAGTTTTATTGCACTATTTCTTTTCTTCAGTATATCTTTTTGTCTTGTGACAGCATGGGGTTTTATTTCTACATTTTATCATCTCTGTAGAAAGAAAGGCTCATTTGATCCTACTGTCTATCAGCCTGATGTCTCTACCTGAGGCCTAGTTCTGACTCATTTAAAACTGTGTAGAGGGGGAGGGGTGGCTGGGAAATTTTTTAAAATTAGTTTTAACAAATTGACTATAGCAGACAGTGATTTGGATTTGATTTGTACTCTTCTTTCAATTCATTTTGTTTCCTGATTAGCATGTGTAGCCAATTTCTGTAGCAAGAGCCGCCTTCTGTTTTAGGGTGTCAAATGAATTGGTTAAGAATTAATTCAACATCAGACACACTATTGGTGTATTTAAAAATTTCTAGACCACTTATAGCACTCTGTGTTTTTGGTGTGGTGGCCTTTTGGTTTTTTTTTTCAAAGATAAGATACCAATTCCTTATACAGAAATAATCTATATTTTAAATTATACCATAAAGAATAAGATGTAAAAGCTGTAGATTTTTAGAAGAAACATAAATGAGAGCACTTTTCTTTAGTTTTGTTATTAATTTCAGTATATCTGGATATTTCATGAAAATCTTAAACATAAAAATGGCAGCATTACAGATTAGCTTTCCCTAAATGTTCCTGATCTTTTAAGCATTTGTCATACTATGTCCTTTTCCTTTTTTTTTTTTTTTTTCCTTCTCCAGCTTGTACTGTGTTGTATCCTGTGGCCTATGTGAGCTTGGGGTGGATTATGATGGCATAAACCAGACACGCCAGCATACATTTTTAGCACAGTTTGTTTACACAGTGTGGCAAAACAGTTTGACTCCTTTTACAGGACAGCAGGTGCCAGTATTCCACTATCACTAGCAGATGGTGCTGAAGGAATTAATCTTAATAGAGCCAATTGATGATGTCCCGTGTTATCTGAAGAGTATGTTAGATTTTTAACTATCTAAAAAAGTGACTGCTGGTTAGTAGCATCTGAAATCATGAGAGACACGTACAGCTGTGGTAGGATTGCCAAAGTTACTAGATTTATTTAGTTAGGGCACTGCAGTTAAGTAGATTTATGTAATATCTTTTTCGTTCACTATTCCTCCTTTTTTATAATCTCTTTAGTTTTACTGCTGTGTTTGAAACTCGTTGTTCTCAGGCAAGTGAGAAGCTGGGTGATCCCAGTGTTTTGAATGTGTGGTCTCACTTTCCTAATGCCGCGCACCCCCAGGCACCTCTCCTGGGGGCGCCATGCTTTATTGTAATTAGGGGCCATGCAGTCAAGGAGGCGCTAGGGTCGATTGTGCGCCCCTACTTCTTCCTTGACAGCATGCCCCAGGGAGAGGCCAGCTGTCTGCGGCCGTCTGCCGGTTTAGAAAACCAATGCTGAATTTATCGGCAACTGTTTTCTAAATCGGCACAGGTTTGGAAAATGGACGCTGGTTAACTGAGCGTCCGTTTCCTGAACCTGACCGCCGGCATTTAAAAAAAAATAAAAAAAATTTTTTTTAGTATAAATGTTTTTATTGTTTCAAGTATAACATGTACAACTTCCACTTTTTTTTTAAATCTTTCGTTCCTCCTATTTAATATTGCAATGATATTAAGTACTTTTGGGAGTGTTGGGTGCACTTTTTTTTTTTTTTATTTCGGGTGAATAACTAATAGCCTCATCAACATGCATTTGCATGTGATGAGCACTATTAGTTTCACCGCACGTTGGACATGCATTGTGGCGATGCTAATCCCCTTATTGTTGCACCTACACAACCCGCATCCAACTGTGGGTTAAACAGTACACTCAGCCGAGTGCACTGTATTGCATCGGCCCCAAAATGATCTCAGAACAGTTAAGTTCATAGATAGTTGTAGTGTGCCATGAAGCCATTGTCTCTGTTCAGACCTAGGGTAGTGATGTTTTTTGTTTAGTTCCAATTCAGCAGTTTCACACTGGAGTGTTCCTTTGAAGTTCCTTTTTAGGAGTGCCCTAACTAAATAAAGGTCAGATAAAGAATGTCCTGGAAGGTTGAAATGTTCTCATACTGGTTTCCATTTTTAATGTCAGATTTATGTCCATTTGTTCTTTTCCTTAGAGCTTGACCTGTTTGTCCTATGTAGACAGCAGAGGGACATTGCTGGCAGGTGATAACATACATTGCACTGGAAGAAGTGAGAGCAGTATGAGGGTGTTCTGTAATCTGTCTGATGTTGTGCACCTCTTTCCCTGCTGATTCCACACCTTTTGGGACCAGCAATGCTGCATACAGTTCTCTCTACTCCCCCACTTATACCTACGCAATCCGAATGGTTCAGAAAATACCACATGTTTTTTCCACAGAATCGGACTTTTATTTATCAGACTTTGCAGGGTTAACATTTAGAAGAAAATAAACAGTACGTATCTCTAAAGTCCTTGCTGCTTAACATAGGCTTATATGGAATAAAGCTCTGCTTCATTAGTAGATTGAAACAATCCAGAACCCTAAACCTCCCCCAGCTTTAGGGGATTACCTTCTGTTTCACTCTGGAGCAGTCTCTGTTTGGGGATCTTCTCATACAATCTCTGGTGAATAGTGTGTGAGTTCTTGGTCCCTGTCGCAGGTTGGGCTGAGAAGGCATTTGTCAGCCCGGCAGAAGGAAAGCCAGCTTTGGTACAGGCAGCCAGGTAACAGCAGGAATCTCTTACGTGAAGATGTCTAGTCTCAGAAACTGGAGTTCTTCCTTCACAGCTTGTAGGGGCAAGAGTGATACCTTGGGCATTGTCTTCAAGTGTAAATTCTTTCTTTTTGGTTGTCCCTGTCCTCTCTCCCCTGCTGCTTTTAACAGCCCAGACATGCATATATAAACAGCTCATACATAGTCAAAAAGCAGGATAGATGGGGTCGTTTCTTCATTTCAGAATGATGGTCCCTCTTCTCCATTGGGAGGGGGGGAGTCAATGCTCCTGCTGCGTGGCGATCAGGTCTGGGGTCCTTTCACCTCTTGACCAGTGCTGCCTTGCCATGTTGGCAATTTTCTCTATTTCAGATAGCTGATGCCTCTCTCCCATTTTGGGAGGGGGGGGGGGTGTAACTGTTTCTGTCTGATGAACTGTGCTTGGATAGGCTGTTTCGCTGTTCTGGGTGGGTTAAGTTGTTTTTGGAGTTCACCTGTGAGCCCCCTTCCTGGATTGGTTGTTTCTTGTTTCCAGGTAGACATAAAAAAAAAAAAAACCCAAAACAAAACCATAAAAACAAGTTTTGCCATGCTGGGTCAGACCAAAGATCCATCAAGCCCAGCATCTTTTTTCCAACAGTGGCCAAGCCAGGTCACAAATACCTGGCAGGATCCCTAAGTTCAGTAGGTTCCATGCTGCTTATCCCAGGGACAAGTCCACTTTAATGTTTTGGATTTTTTTTCCAGGAACTTGTCCAAACTTTTTTTTTTTTTTTTAACCCAGCTACACTAAGGGGTAGATTTTATAAATTTACGTGCGCGTGTACTTTTGTTCGTGCACCAGGCGCGAACAAAAGTACGCTGGATTTTATAAGATATGCACGTAGCCACACGTATCTTATAAAATCCGGGGTCGGCGTGCGCAAGGGGGTGCACATTTGTGCAACCTGCGCATTCCGAGCCCGGCGCGCACTGCCTGTTCCCTCCGCCACCCCCCCTACCTTTGTTGGTAGATTTACGCCTGCCGAAAGCAGGTGTAAATCTGCGCACACCAGTGGGCTGCTGGCGCACCATCACCCGACCCGGGGGCTGGTCCGGAGGCCTCGACCATGCCCCTGGGCCGGCGTCATGCCCTGACACGCCTCCCGCCCCGAAATTAGTCCCGCCCCCTTGCAAAGCCCCGGGACTTACGCGCATCCCGGGGCTTGCGCACGCTGCCGAGCCTATGCAAAATAGGCTCGGCACGCGCAGGGGGGGTTTGGGGTAGGTTTTCGGGGATCGCGCGTACCCCTTTGAAAATCTACCCCTTAGAGTTTTTACTACATCCTTTTGCAACAAATTTCAGAGTTTAATTATGCGTTGAGTAAAAAAGTATTTTCTCCTATTTGTTTTAAATATATTGTCTAGTAACTTAATTGCATGTCCCCTAGTCTTTGTAATTTTTGAAAGCATAAACAACTGGTTCGTGTTTACCCATTCCAATCCATTCATTATTTTATAGATCTCTGTCGTCTCTTCCCCAAGCTGAAGATCCCTAACCTCTTTAGCCTTTCCTCATAGGGAAATTGTACCATCCCTATTATATTTTAGTAATTCATTTGTGTATGTTTAATTTGTATCATGTGTGCCCAAGATGCTGATAGTACTGACATTTTTTAATTGTGAAATTGTTTTATTTTCTTGTAGCAATTTACTTAGCAGTAGTCTGTACTATTAGGACCAAGGGTTGTTTGTACTTTTCTGACCTGTGGCTGTCCTGGGGACACTTTTTATCATTTGTTGAAAGAAGCTTATAGCCCTTAAATTAAACAAGCAGATCAGATAACCTGAGCAATATTGTTACCCTGGTCAAAAGTTCTTCATCTTGTTTTTCTGTTGAAATATACAGGTCAGCGTCCATCTTTTAAAGTCTGCCCCCTCTGAGGTCAGTATTCATAGAAGTTAGAATTGATATTTTTACAGTGAAACCTTTGGTATCTCCCTACAGAAGAGCATGTAAATGAGCCCCAGATGTTGTATGTTTGGGACCTTGATAGTGTTGCTCAGGCTAATATTTATTTTTATTTATTTATTTTTAATTTTTATATACCGACCTTCTTGCATAAAATGCAAATCAGGCCGGTTTACATTGCAAACTGAACAAGCAGGAAATATAATTCCTTAGTCGGATACATAGAACATCTAGAATTAAAAATGTAAAAGCAAACTTTTTAGACAGCTTAATAGAGGTTAATTAAATAACAAACATAACTAAACTTATTTTACACAAAGCACGAAAGTTAGCACGAAGGGGAGCACAAAGGGGAAAGCCCCTTTGTCGCGCCCCTTCGGCGCGCGACGCCCGATGGAACGGCGTCTTTTACCGGCTCTGCCGTTAGCATGATGATGTCATTTTGTGGGCGGGTCTCATTCTCTCTGAGGACTCCCTCCGTTGTCAGTTTCAGTTTCATGGCGATTCTTTTTCATTTTTTTTTATGTTTGTTTCAGCCCGGGATTGTCTCTCAGGGCACCCGATGCTAGTGGGCTGCCCCTCACCCTCGCTGCCCGATGGAACGGCGTCTTTTTTTTTTTTTATGTGGACAGAGTTTGCCTCTGGGTTTCTGGAAAGATCTGTTTCCTGAGTTGGTGTCATTGTTATACAATTTATGGTTGCTGGAGAGTATCTGTTTGAGGTGGGGGGCTGTAGGCAGACCAGGATAGCTAGGTTTGTGGTGTAAGTATCTCCAGCAAAATCCTCGGAGAATAACTTTGTGGGCTGGGTACTTGTCTAAAATCAGGTGGAAGCTTGTTCCAGCAAGAGGAGGTAAAAACCCCTGACCTGAATTTAAACAGAGACTGTAACATTGGATAGTTCTGCAAGAGACTAAATGCACAATCAAATCTTTCTGGGTAGAAATCTCTTGTGCGTTGGGGAAGAGTATAGTGATAGGACTATACTACCGTCCACCTGGCCAAGATGGTGAGGAGGACAGTGAAACAGTGAAATGCTAAGAGAAATTAGGGAAGCTAACCAAATAGGTACTGCAGTAATAATGGGAGATTTCAATTACCAAAAACACAACAGAGCTTTCAATTACCCCAATATTGACCGGGTAAGTGAAACATCAGGGCATGCTATAGAGAGAAAAAGTTCTTGGAATGGAATAAATATCAGTTCTATGGAGCAATTGGTTCAGAAACTGACAACAGGGAGCAATTTTAGATCTAATTCTCAGTGGAGCACAGGATTTGGTGGGCGAGATAATGGTGGTGGGGCTGCTTGGCAATAGTGATCATAATATGATCACATTTGAATTAATGACTGGAAGGGGGACAGTAAGTAAATCCACAGCTCTAGTTCTAAACTTTCAAAAGGGCAACTTTGATAAAATGAGAAAAATAGTTACAAAAAAGAAAAGGTGCAGCTACAAAGGTAAAAAGTGTGCAACAGGCATGGACATTGTCTAAAAAAAATATATATATACATACCATCCTAGAAGCACAGTCCATATGTATTCCACGCATTAAGAAAGATGGAAGGAAGATCAAACGATTGCCAGAATGGCTAAAAAGTGAGGTGAAAGAGGCTATTTTAGTCAAAAGATCTTCATTCAAAAATTGGAAAAAAGATCCATCAGAAGAAAATAGGATAAAGCATAAGTATTGGCAAGTTAAATGTAAAACATTGATAAGACAGGCTAAAGGAGAATTAAAAAATATATTCGAAGCAGAAAGGCTGCGAGGGAGTTGGATGGACCATTAGATGATCGAGGGGTTAAAGGGGCACTTAGGGAAGATAAGGCCATCACAGAAAGATTAAATGATTTCTTTGCTTCGGTGTTTACTGAAGAGGATGTTGGAGAAATACCCATTCCGGAGACAGTTTTCAAGGGTGATGATTCAGATGAACAGAACCAAATTACGGTGAACCTGGAAGATATAGTAGGCCAGATTGACAAACTGAAGAATAGTAAATCACCTGGACTAGATGGTATACACCCCAGGGTTCTGAAAGAATTAAAAAATTAATTTTTAGCCCTATTTCAATTAATTTGAGACCTATTATTAAAATCATCCATTGTACCTGAAGAAAGGAAGATGGCCAGTGTAACCCTCAATATTTAAAAAGGGCTCCAGGAGTGATCCAGGAAACTGGAGGCTGGTGAGCCTGACTTCAGTGCAGGGAAAAATCATGGAAACCGTTATAAAGAATAAAATCACAAAACATTTACATACACAGGGTTTAATGGGACACAGCCAGCATGGATTTACCCAAAGGAAGTCTTGCCTCACAAATTTCCTACATTTTTTTGAAGGACAAAGGTGAAACGATAGATGTGGAGTATTTGGATTTTTAGAAGGTGTTTGACAAAGTCCCACATGAGAGGTTTCTAAGAAAACTAAAAAGTCATGGGATAGGAAATGATGTCCTTTTGTGAATTACAAGCTGTTTAAAAGTCAGGAAACAGAGAGTAGGATTAAATGGTCTGTTTTCACAGTGGGGAAAAAGTAAACAGTGGAGTGGCTCAGGGATCTGTACTTGGACCGTTGCTTTTTAATATATTTATAAATGATCTGGAAAGGGGTATGACGAATGAGGTGATCAAATTTGAGGATGACACAAAATTATGCAGAGTAGTTAAATATCAAGTGGATTGTGATGAACTGCAGGAGGATCTTGCAAGACTGGAAGATTGGGCTTCCAATTAGCAGATGAAATTTAACATAGACAAGTGCAAAGTGATGCATATAGGAAAAAATAACTCTTGCTGTAGTTACACAGTGTTAGGTTCTGTCTTAGGAGTTACCACCCAGGAAAGAGATCTATGTGAAATAGTGGATAATACATTGAAATCGTCGGCTCAGTGTGTTGTGGCGATCTAAAAAGCAAACAGAATGTTAGGAATTAAGAAGAGAATGGCAAATAAAATGATGGATGTCATAATGTCTCTGTATCTCTCTATATGGTGAGACCATATCTTGAATAGTGTGTGACATTCTGGTTGCTGCATCTCAAAATTGATATAGTTGCACTGGAAAAAGTGCAGAGAAGGGCAACCAAATTAAGGGGCATGGACCAGCTGCCCTATGAGGAAAGGCTAAGGAAGTTTGCAGGGAGTAGCAAAATCGCTAGCACCGGCCCTGCTAACAACTTCCATGCTGCCCACACCCCATTCAGGGCCGATACGAGATGCTCAGCCAACTAGGCAAGCCATCGTGCTAAGTGTCCTTCTCCTGCCCCCCCACCATCTTTCTGTCGTGGGCCTTCCTGATTGGGGGGGAGAGAGCGGAAGCTATGCACATGCATAGCTACGCACACACACGAGACGGGCCTCTCCGGCTGTCGGCGGCTTGCATCTCTCTCCTTCAGCTGCCTGCAGCCTCTCCTGAGGCCGCTGGCTTGCCACCTCTCCCGTGTGTACCGCCCTGTCCAAATGCACGGTATGTGAATCCAGTCGTACCAGGCCTGGAAGTTAGGGCTGTTCAGTTTGGAGAAGACGACTCAGGGGGGATATGATAGAAGTCTACAAAATCATGAAAGGATTTGAACAGGTTAATGTAAATCAGTTATTTACTCTCTCAGATAACAGAAGGAGTAGGGGGCATTCCAGGAAGTTAGTAAGTAGCTTATTTAAAACAAATTGAAGAAAATTCTTTTTCACTCCTCGTACAATTAAGCTTTGGAATTCATTGCCAGAGGATATGGTTACAGCAGTTAGGGTAACTGGGTTTAAAAAAGATTTGGATAAGTTCCTAGAGGAAAAATACATAAACTGCTATTAATTAATTAATAAGCAAATGTAACTTGAGATTTATTTAATATTTGGATACTTGCCAGTTACTTGTGACTTGGATTAGTCACTTTTGGAAACCAGATACTGTGCTTGATGGACCCTTGGTCTGACCCAGTATGGCATATCTTATGTTCTTATAGTCAGTTTCTACCCTGTTATACAGTTGTTAGAATGCTTTTGTAGCAAGAATAGGCTACCCCAGTTCTCAAGTGCTACATGGCTATTTGATTTTCAAGATATCCACACTCAATATGCATGAGATGTATTTGTATATTCGACATCTCATACATATTCATTATGGATAACCTGAAAACTCAACCAACTTGCAACACTCAAACGGGGGTTGCCTACTCCTGCTTTATAGAGTAGAACAAATACTGGGGCCAATGCAATAAATTTGCGTAGAACACGGGCGCTGAATAGTCGGCGCCCATTTTCTTAATGCGCCCCCAAGGGGGGGCGCCATGCAATATTTAAATTAGGGAGTCGTGTTAGCAAGGAGGCGCTAGGGTCACTTGTGCGCCCCTAGCGCCTCCTTGCTAACAAGAACCCGATCGGTTTTCCTAACTCGGCCATCTGCCGGTTAGGAAAACTGATGCCGGGAGTTCAGAAACGGACGCTTGTTAGTTGAGCGTCCGTTTCCTGCACCAGACGGTCAAGTGTTTTGTTTGTTTTTTAGACTTGTTTCTTTAAGGTTTTCCTCCTACTTAATATCACAACGATATTAAGTAGGAGGAAGTACAGAAAAGCTAAATGTACATTCAAGACACACTTTTTTTTTTTTTTTTGCATCGAAGTGAATGCCTAATAGCCTCATTCACATGCATTTGCAAGCAATGAGCGCTATTAGATTCACTCCGTATGGGACGCGCGTTGAATAGGCGCTAATCCCCTTATTGCATTAGGGGATTGATTAGCGCCTATTCAACCCGCATCCGACTGTGGGGTTATACAGTGCGCTCGGCTGAGCGCACTGTATTGCATCGGCCCCAATATATGTAAACTGTGGTAGTTTTTAGCTTTGGAAAAAAGTTTATAGCATTTTTTAAATGTATTTAAAATATACAACTCCCAACCGCAACAAAATTAAAATATATTGTAATAAATTCACAGCAAGCAGGGCCTATTAATCTCATGAATTATTAAAGACACTACTGTATCATAAGCCCCTTTTCCTGCCTTTCACCCCCTGCTCCCCAAAATCTTTACACTTATTTGGTCCATATTTCTGAAATCAAAAAGTTCAATGAGTGTGTCAATTAAGACTGAATGCAAAAAAAGTGGTGTGGATTTGGGGCATGGTAATCTAAGAGAACAATACATGATAGGGACTGGAATACACCCGACAGGGCGATTATATTACATCTCAAGATTGGAAAAGTGTGTGACGAGCCAGTGGGCTAGAGCTGGAGGGAGAGGTAATGCCGGTAGAAAAAAAGGAGATGATAATACCTCAGTACCATCATTGTCTCCAATTCTGGAGGCTACATGCTGAAAAGAGAGAGACTGAACAGAGCAGTGGTTCTCAACCTAGTCCTTGGTTGCACCTAGCCAGTCATGTTTTTAGCATATCCACAACGAATTATACATGAGATAGATGTGCATGCACTGTGTCCATTGTGTGCAGATCTCTCTCATGCATATTCATTGTGGATATCCTGAAAACCTGAATGCCTGGGTGTGTCCCAATGACTGCATTGAGAATCCCTGGAGTAGAGAGAGCCTAGAGAAGGCTACCGAAAGGTTTTGAAGTCAGTACCATAAGCCCTAGAACATGAGACTTCAGGATCTATTTAGGAGGATATGATAACATTCAAATTCCTGAAAAAAATAAAAATTGACAAGCATTGGAAAGAAAATTCTAAAAGAAGGGGTCATGATGACATTCAAAGGGCTGGATGAAATAAAGAACATGGTAAAACTGTGCTGAAATTTAGTGCACATTAAAACTTGCGCAGTTAAAAAAAAAAAAAAAACAAACAAACAAAAACAAAAACAAACCTCTCACTGCAAATAGTATTTTGTCATATAACACCTCAGCACTACACCCCAAAACCCATTCAGGGTTAACCCTGTGGCCACCCAGAGGATTCTGCCCGGCACGCCTCAGGCCCACCTGCACATGTGTATGTGGCCCTATGTTGAGTTCCCACTTGCATCTGGGCAGATACCCCCGCTGCAAAATATTCCTTAGTGGTTTCTAGGTTCACTGAGACCCCACACTCCCTAGGGATCACACTGTTCCAAGAAATGCTTCCATAGACACTTTCCAGAAAAAATACTGGGATCATAAATCTATCTCAGGACAGGCAGAGCTAACAAACTAGGAACAGTAAACGGGGAAAAAGATCCAATCTGCAACCAGTAACAGGTAAAATAAGGATTAAAACAGCAAAACTTAGCTAAACACGTTTTCACTGTACTTGGTGCTTGGGGAGCTTCAGGGAATGTGCTGTCCACTGGAGTTGAAGCAGGGTCTCAGCACAGAGATTTCTTTCTCTACTCCCAGCAGAGACAAGGTAATTCTAGCATCTTCAGGGCTATTTCTCTGTTTGAAGGCCCAATCAGGGCACAAAGTACTAACATTAACTTTCTGACCAATGGCCTTCTGCTTAGTAATAATTTTCTGACCAATGGCACTGCAGGATGTTAGTCTCACAGCTTCCTCAAGGATACTGGGATATTATATGTATGCTGTTCAAGTCTCATTCTTCATCAAGCAGCATCTCAAGTCTCTGTACTATAGTGCAGAGGTAAAATACCATCTGCAGGCAAACTCAGAGAAAATTCTCTCTCTCGGTGGGAAAAACACATTTCCTAAAGCAAAACTAGAAATCACAATGCACACAAAACCCCTGTTTTGCCACATACGCTAATGCATCAGGAAATAAAAAAAGTGTGCAAACCTGAGTTAAAATGTGCACTCAGCCTTTTGTATAAGGAAAAAAAAAGTCTTTTTGACTCATGATTTATGCTTTGTGCACACACAGAATGTTTTCTACACTTAAAATATGATTTATGCACACACATGCTTTCAGCGCAGAAAACATTTTTTGTTTTGTATAAATCATATGTTTCTTGCAGAAAACAAGTTTTGTGGGCACAAATCCTGACTGCAGGTCTCAGCACCAGAACTCCAGCTTCTGCCCATGGTATGTTTTTTCCTCCTCTGACTAGGCAGCTTGTTTTCTTAGTGCTGGAAACTTTGCATTAAACTGGTTCACCTCTCTGCATTGGGGGGTAAAGCTAATGTTGTCATTAATATGGGATTTGCAAGAGAAGGTGTTAACCTGGGTGCTTTTTTTTTTTTTGCCTGTAAAGCTCCTTGCTGCATGGAAGTTTGTGCACAAAAAAAAATCTGCACACAACTGCAGGTTAAACTGTATGTTTTGCTGCGTGCACTTTATTACATCGGGCTCCAAAGGTGGTAAACTTTGGAGCAGCACAAAGAAATATTTCCTCGCAGAAAAGAAGATGGATGGATGGATGAATGGAATAGCCTAGCCTTTTGGTGTAAGAGAAAACAACCAGTAGCACAATTCAAGAAAGTATGGAGTAAGCATAGGGGATCCTTGGTTAGAGGAAATGAAGATAATGCCATAGGCCAAGTAAGTTCTCGGTAACAGAATAAAAAAGGACAATGGGTAGACTAGATGAACCTGTTTATCTGCCATCATATTCTGTTTCTGTGCCTGCCCACCCAGTCAAAGACATGAACAGCAGGCTCAAAAAATACAAAGTGAACTCTGTCCTAGCAGCTTTGTTTAAAAAAAAAAAAAGGAAGCCCACCTGAAACCCAAGCGTAATTTAATGAGTTGTATACTATGTTCACTTCACAATAGCAGTCTGTGTCTTTTGCTTGAGCTAGAGATGTGAAGGCCTAGACAAAGAACTGAAAAAATTTGGAGGGAAACTTTTTTTTTTCTTCCAATTTTTTTTCCAGAGGCTAGAAGTGGAAAAATGTGTTAACTATTTTCATTTTTTAAAACTTATTTCAATTCTTGGAATTGTATATGGAACACTTTTTAAGATGTTTTAAAATATTACTATCTGCCCATTACGCTCTCTCAAAGTGCTTGCTAATATTTATGTAACATGGTGTGAGGAACGCTGAAGAGCTCCTCCACCGCGATTTTCCTTGTTACCTTTTCTGATGCTGCATACAAAGCGAAAGGCCAAGTTGCGGGATGCTAGTGTAAGCACCCCATCCCTAGAAAATCTATGGCCGCGGATTGAGGGGTTTTTCTCTCCCACCCTGAGAATGGCTCTGGAAGTGATTTGCTTTAGGGAATGACGCTGAGCAAACGCCATCCCTTTTGATCAAGGAAACATCACTGACCCCCGGAGCGCCTACCATGCCTTCTCCCCCTAAATGTGAGTTTCCTGAACAACTGCTTATGGGAGGAGCTGTGCCAAACTGATCTGAAATTGAGGCAAGCAGTGGCTAACCCCGAGCGGGTTTTGAACCCTGAGGAGCCTTAATCCGTTCTTGGCTTCAGGGGGATTGAGCCTCAATGGAAAAGCTTTGGAAGGGGCTATCTACTTAACTTTACGTAAAACATCTACCCCGCTGGATCATCTTGAGGGTGGAATAAGGAGCAGAGGTGGTGCAGACTTGACTGCTATATTTCCAAATTTGGGTTTAGTTAAACCCCCAGAAATAACGCTAGAAATTTTGTGGCAAGCTGTTATGTCCTTAGAATCTTCTATTTCTAATCCCACGAAGATCTTTATGGATACATACTCTAAGGTTTTGGCTAATGTTAATTCTCTCTCTGTTTGGGACAAAATTTGAAATGGTAGACTCAGAGTTTACTGCATTGGAGCAAATTCAACAAACTTTGGTTCAATCTGATCTGATTACATCAAAGAGGCTGGAAAATATTGAAAACACTGAGGAGCTGCAATTTGCGAGTTTTGAATTTCCCAGTTATAAAATCTGTCTACTACTGATTTATTAAAAAGTTAACTTTCTCATGTTTTGAAAATTCCTGAAACAATGATGCCAGTGATTACCAAGTCATATTTTCTTCCTAAGTCTGATAGAACAATATTAACAGATTCCCCTGAAGAAGCCTCAGTGAATTTAACTTAATTTCTGGAACAATTGCATGAGATGGTAGTTTCTAGAAGAGGAACTTTATTGGTGTCATTCACTTTTCTTGCTGATCGAAACACTGGTCTTAGATTCTTTTTCCGCAATCAAGAATCCGTGTTTCATTTTCAGAAGATACTGAACTCCGGAGAAAAAAAATTTCTATTAATGCGTGATGAGGTTCTTTCAAGGGGGGCTTATTTTTTATTGCAGTATCCTTGTCAATGTTGTGTTAAATTTGGGAATGCTAATTATCTCCTTTTTGAGCCTTCACAACTTCATATATTTCTACATATGCACACCTATTAAGACTCTGATGTTAGGCAATAGTCGATTATTGGGGTGTTTCTTTTACATATTTTGTTGTTGTTTGCTCTTTATAACCCTCCCCCCCCCTATTTCCTTAGAATCAGGCACAGATTACAATTTTATCTTTTTTCTGTTAGCATTTTCTAGCGCATTATGTATATTTAAATGTAACTATTTGTTCCTAGACATCATATATGATGTATTCCTTGGTTGTCTTATTGTAAATGCAATCAAAAAGAAAATAAAAACCAAAAAAACTATGTAACATGAAGATGTGAGACGGTGAAAAATTATTAGATAATTACAGTTCCAATCCTGAGCAAAGTATTGTGGTTGCCATGGTAGTGTTGCAGGCAAGACCTTTTTATAGGACTAAATTAATACATCTGTGCTAGCTTTTGAGATATGAGCTCTTTCATTAGGTCAAAGAAGAAACAGTGCAGTTACACTGAGGTTAAATAAGAGTTGGCTTGGCATGATGAGATTGTCTGCAATTCGATTACAGCTCAGTAAAGGCCTAGGAGGAGGGGGAACAGGTGATTGAGGCTTTAAAACTTTACAGTTCAAAGGGCCTATATCTGATAGTGGGTGAGAAAACTAATGTCTTTATTAAGGCAACCAAAATGGTGTGAGGTCTGCATCAAAAGCGATATGAAATGAGACTGAAGGACCTGAATATGTATATTCTGGCAGAGAAGAAGTGCAGGGGAGATACAATACAGATCTTCAAATGCCTGAAAGGTATTAATGATGCACAATCAAGCCTTTTCCACTAGAAAGGAAACTGCAGAACTAGGGGTCATGATATGAAACTCTGGGAGGAGGTGGTGACTCAGAACCAACATCGGGCAAATATGTATTCACAGAGAAGGTGGATGCTGTTCCATGCAGGTAACCCCCACACAGAAATGTTATACCTAAAGTTAACATGTTACTCCATTTTTTCATTTGCATCCTCTATCTTGTAGGGATTTGCAATGTTTATCCCATGCCCTTTTGAATTCCATCACCATCTCTTCCGGGAAGGCATTCCATGCATCCACCTTCTCTGTGAATACATATTTGCCCGATGTTGGTTCTGAGTCACCACCTCCTCCCAGAGTTTCATATCATGACCCCTAGTTCTGCAGTAAGTAGAGAGTACGTTGTACAAATCAACTCCT